>NC_140566.1:1640787-1883287 GCF_057381845.1 Rhamphochromis longiceps
ATCAGTGAGACTCCACCTGTTTTATTTATCCAACATAAAGCACAATGATTTCAAGCAGAGACAAATCCTCCCTGTCGGCAACACGTTGCATTTTTCCTGTTGCGACTGATCTGAACTGTTTCTGTGGTTAGACTATTGGAGCACCGATGGAGCCTTCAAATGAGTAGAATCAAGGTGACTGAGAATGAGTCATACGGTTATCAAAGCAAAATCTCTCTGTGGCAAATCTGTACAATTTAATTGATCTATTGAATGTGCAGGCACAATGCAGTGCCAGCCCCTGAACCTGCATCACCACAGAATGTGTATTTTTTTAAAGGCTGGCTTTGATCAGTCGTTGTAAATCATCTTCTGCTTCTTTTGTTACACGGGCTTAGACACTATTTCAACATTTTCATTTAGGGAAGAAAGCACTGCGGTCTGCAGCTCTGCAGACACCTGCGTCTGCAGCACTGCGGTCTGCAGCTCTGCAGACACCTGCGTCTGCGTGAGCCTGTCGGGCCAGTTTGATTCACTAATCAAACACTTCCACTGCTTTGGTTAATGTAGCTAAGCCAGGCTGTGAGCCAGGGCACAACAATACAACACAAAGGCGGTTATGATAAAGTCAAGCGTGTGCATAGATTGTGACACGCTCTACGGCCATCACTGTTGTTCACGCTCCGTGTACGCTGAACACGAGCGCACACCGTGTGCCTCTGTGAGTTACTATTTAACATTGTTTAATCTCAGGCTGAAACGTGAAGAATTTCACTCGACAGTCTGAAGTGAATCCTGTTTCACACTTGACTGAATAGCAAGCAGCACTTCCACTCGGGCCCCTAAATGCTGTTCTTTGGTTGTATACTTGCAGTTTGAAGGGTGGGATGTGGGGCAGGGGGCTGCTTGTGACCTCGAGGGGCCCAGCGTGGCGGTAAGAGCCATTTTCGTCTCCTGACCAGTTGAATACAGTAACAGAGGCCCCTTCTGGGAGCCACGAGGTTTACTAGAGAAAGCCACCGACAGCCTGAAGAGCAGCGGTGAAATCACAGCTCTGTTCACAGCTCTCCTGAGACGTGAGCTAAAAGCTCCACTTTGCACCGTCCTACTTAAAGCGAGAGCTGAACATCGTTTGTGTTGCAGCAGTACTGTCTAGACTCACAACACTGGTTAAACCGTAAACACATTCCCTCTTCACACCCGGATCATCACACAGTGTTGTGTTGGGAGAGTCTTACCAGGCCTATCAGGTACGGACTTCCTGCATCGCCCAGGAGATGAGAGGTGAAGCTCTGGAACGCGACAGCTGTTGCTCTCCGCGTGGGTATAACAACAAACTGCAAAAACACATAAAGAAACAAAGGCTGAAAAATGCAGCAGATTGCACAAAGTAACTGGAAAACCCAGCCCAGGCACACCTGGGTTGTCCACAGTGGTGCGTCTCCACACAGTCACCACCAACACAAACCCAGGCGCTGCTTCGTTCACCCAGCTCAGCGGAAACCCAATTTCATTTGGCTGATTTGAACTTTTAGACACTAAAACACACATCAGAGAAAAACCTCCCCTGTGTTTGTTTTCACCAGCGGGAATGACTCAGCCTCAGTCGAGGCAGCAATTATCAGCCCCGCCCGAACTGTCGGCCGCTCGCACATTTCCAAACCTGCATCTAATCTGACGACCCCATTGGTAAAGTTTGTCGCTGGAACTTCCAGTGACCCAGAGGAGAAGTACTGGTTTCTCAATACTTACCATTAAGATGTCTGCTGTTATGGCCCAGTTGAGGAAAAGCAGCGTCTCTCCAATAAAGATACAAACCTAAAGAAAGAAAGAGATCGTTAACTCCGTGTGGGAACACTCAGAGAAATGCTTTGCTGCGGTGGTTTAAAAACGCCGAGCGTGTAGCCCACGAGCTGAAGAGCAGCACCGGATGATAAGGATTGTTGTTGAAGCTCAGTGTGGAAAACCACAACTATACAGGTGGAGGAGAAAACTTGAAGTAAGACAGGAACACTCGGGCTGCTGGTGAACAGCACCGAGGGTCCAACACGGCTCCTCACAGCCGGCTGATGTGTTTCCTGCCGGGGAATAAAACTTGTGCTGCTGTTTCAGACCTACAGTACAGAGAGGTCACAGCAGACAGGTCCACTCTGAAAGCTGCCAACACGTCGCCTCTTAGAAGAGAGACGCACGGCCGTGCGCTGACGAGACAACAGCTGCGAGAGGTCAGACGGCCTCGACAGAGCAGCGCCGCCCGCCGCAGCCGTGTCACGCCTTATAATGTGACACATCTGTCAGCGCTTTGCCATGAAACTTGAGCCGATCACTTACACGCGCTGCTGTACTGTAAGATGATTTAATACTGTACAGTAGACTGAAGCTGGCTAAAAGCAGTGACATCATGTGTTTGAAATTATGACCTCGTAGTGAGGACTGCTACTGTTGCTGCCTGGTAAAAACCCAAACCTCTGTCGTTGGACCCGAGACAGCGTTCAACCTGCACTGTTACCATCTGACACTCGGAGCGATACCAGGCGTCACTTCAGTCATTAGCAAAGCTAAAGCCTGTTTCTGTAATAGAGCAACTGTATAAAATTGAGTTGGACAGATCTGTAATGGTGTAATTAATATGGAAACTTCTGCTCCTCGGCTCTAATTGGCTGAGTCATGCTGCTGCCTGACACCTGATAAATGTGCGCCTTTGACCTGGAAGAAGTTCAAACAAATCTTACTTCATTACATCGAAATCATTATTCGCAGCAGTAATCATCTGTCACCTGGGACCTACTTTGTTTGGCGTGCTACCTGTGGGCTACTCACTTAATTCATATAAATGACACTTAACTTAACATATTGCTGCTTAAATAAATCAGCTTTTGGTTGTTTGCTCGTGGACAGTGGGAGCTCTGCATGTTTGATTTCTTCTTCCTGACAGCAGCTCAGAGGGATTTGTTCCTCATACCAGGATCAAACGTGTCACTCGAATCATCACTCGGTTTAAAAAAATGCTCACAGTTGTAAAATCCAATACGAAGCCGGACTTTCCAGGGAAAGCCGAGGTCACATTTTTTAGGATATGGAAGCCTGTTTGTTAAGTTTCCTTACACGCATGGGACTGCCACGTTTCTGCCACTGCAGGCCAACTTGTTGAGAGTCCCTTCCTATTCCTTTGTCACTGATAAGAGTGAGAAATCTGTGCTTGATAAGTCCGACATTGTTTCAAAAACAGCCTTTCCTGCTGCACGAGGTAATTAGGTCCACTGGCTCCATGCTGTTTGCCTACGATTAGTGAGTGTGGAGGCCCGATCAGGCTCACCTGTTATTACGATCAGTATGATCAGCTACACCCATTCACTGCTCTGCTCCCACCCGACAGCTTCTCCGTCTCATTTGACTGTCAGCTTCTAGAACGAATCATAACTGACACGCTAATATCGCCTCATCCTTGAAAATGAAGAATGCTTTTCCAACATCCCCAAACCTGGCACAGCTCTTTACTTAAACTTGATCCACTGCAGGCACAACGCCGTCTGTGCGACAGCTCCAGGGAACGAGCCTTACGTAAGCTCCAATGATGCTCTTCTTGGCCACCACGAAGATGAGGCAGATGAAGATGGCCGAGCCCAGCATGCTGACGGCGCACACCAGAGGGTCGGCTCGTTCTGTCTTCTGGCGACACAGGCGTGTGGTGAGAGCCCCGATGACCACGCCTAACAGCCCCGTCACACATGTGATGGCCCCGAACACCATGCTGTGGGAAATAACGCAGATTTAGACGAGCAGGTTTTACAGCGTGAAACACTGCGATCAAGGTCGCAGAAGAATGGCGCACTGTAAAAAAAGCTACAATCAGCTGCTCACAGTGGGGTGTGTCACACGCTCCTCCTCATGCATCCTTTGGAGGAAACTCAAATAGTTTTACTTTCTATCTCTGATCCTTAAACGGTGCTGGAGTCCTGCCCTTTACAAGGAAACAGAAATCCACCCCCTCCGTCGAGTCATGAGCCTCTCACCTGTCCGTGCTACTGCAAATCTCTTTTGTGCAAGCCTCTGCCGTCTTCTGCACCACCCGGGCTCTAAACAGGTAGCCAGGAATCCATATACCAAACGCACCCGTGGCAAAGGAGACCGCTGCCGAAGCCAAGGAGGAGAACACGTAGCTCCGACTGGCAACAAAGACACAGAAAGATCGTGAGGATAATCACATCGTGTCAAACATCTCGCTGACTCTTTCTTATCTGACCAGAACTGCAAGCTGATGGTTGCACAGAGTTAAAGCAGCTGAAACAGCAGGTGCTGCAGCTCAAAGCCACCGAAGTGAAGAATAAATCCAAACGGCTAAAAATGTCCAACATCTCTATAAAGAAACCCAGCCCACGGGTCCAACACAACAAAGCTACAGTGTTTCACCGGCTGGGACCACATCCTTTGTAACGATGGGCGATGAGGGAGTACGAACTGGTGCTGCGGTTTGGGGAAGGCCTCGAAGGGGACTGGTGACGCCTCCCGGGCCGGACAGATCCTATGTACTAACGAGGAGTGAATGAAGGAAAGGACGAGAGGAGAGGAGAGGAGAGGAGCGAGAGAAAATGGGGGGGCATGAAAATGAGAACAGCAGGTATTGGTGAAGGGGGGGCTTCTACAGCCTGAGGCCGGAGGTGGTCTGCTCCTGAAATTCAGATGATATCTCCATGTGCTGTTCAGCAGAAGGGCAGGAGGACAGTGAATGCTCCTGTTGGCATTTCCATTTCAGCCATGGTTACATAATGAAGACGTGTGTAATGCTTTTGTTTGTCCATCCAACAATTTAAACGTACTGATGAAGGATGTAGTTGAATGTAAAGAAGCATGTTCTCACACTTAGAAAGCTAAAAACAGACAATTCTGCTATTTTCCTTATTTAATATCAGCTGTGAGCAAACCAGAGGGAAGCAAAGACAGGGTGGACATGTAGGGAAACTGAGACGACAGCTTTAGACGGAGGATGATCGGAGGGGCAGATGATCTAGGATGAGATCATTTAGGACTGTTGGGACCTTGCAGCTCGACTTATATCCAAAACTCTAAATCTATCCATAAATCCCCCTGAACACTGAACTCATAAACGATTTCCCAAAATGTGCTGTCTGAAAGTGAGCCTTACTTCTTGGCGAGCGCTTTCATGTCACACAACCAGGAGGTGCGGCTCCTGATGCGACCTCCCAGCTGATCGGCGCTCCCTCTCTTTGGGTCAGGGACAAGGAGCAGGATGAGAACGCTTGCAGTGATGCCTAAAACTGGGGAAACCTAAAGGGACGAGAATCAATCAGCATCAGAGTTCAGACACATTATGCTAACAAACAGCAATAGAAGAGTTAAAACAGGAGACAAAGAACGCTGTTTCCAGTCTGAATGGACGGCGTCTGTGTTACGCCTGACACTCACTGTGTGTGTGTGCATGTGTGGGTGTGCATGTGTGTGTGTGCATGTGTGTGTGTGCATGTGTGTGCATGTGTGCATGTGCATGTGTGTGCATGTGTGCATGTGCATGTGTGTGCATGTGTGGGTGTGGGCCTGGCTGTGGGTACAAGCACACAAGAGCCTAAAAAAGCTTTTTTTGTTTTTGCTTTGTGAAGTTTCACCGAGGTGAAAACCTCATAAAGTGCCCATCTGCTGCTATAGTCACCATCATCTTTCATGGGCTGCGTGGCAGCGTGTTTGTACCTGCGTGCGACTTTGTGGCGGAGACGAAGACAAAAGGCAGGATGGGCTGCGTTCGAGGGGGTTCGTTTGAGTGATACAAATTGCTCACAAAAGCAAAACCAATTTCATATGTCAGGGGAAATTCATCCCGTTATATTTTGATGCTCATAAAAGCCCATTTATATGCATAAGTACTGCGCTGCTGTGAAACGTGTGTCTGTGTGTGTCTGTGTGTGTCTGTGTGTGTCTGTGTGAGGATGTGTGCGTCTGTGTTTGTCCTTTGGAGTTTTTCACTGGGGGAATAATTCTGTGTCTGCCGTGGCTCATAATGCAGTTAATAATGTGGCTGCGCTCTCAGAAGTGTGAGGATTACGCCGCCGTGCGCCGCCGTCTACATCGAAATCTTATAACGTGTCTCAGAGCGAGGCGGCCTAATGGAAGCTGGAGCTGGTCTCACTGAAGGGGAAACAAATATCAGGTTTTTTGGCACTTATGTTCCTTCAGAATTATTCTAAAACTCAAAGGGGCTGTGACCTTTAACCTCGACTCCCACAGGGCCCATTAGACGCTTCCTGTATGGGTGGTGGGCTATCAAATAAATGAGCTACTGCCCTCTCCTGCTGGACCTCCTTTGTTGCTTCATCCCATCCATATTTTCAGGAAGCTAGCTGGAACACGCTGGGCAAAAACAAACGGAAGCGCTGCAGTGTTTTTCCCTTCAAGCAGGATGCCGCTGCAAAGAACCCGTTTTATGTCTTGTTATTTGTTTTCCCTGCATGCCACACCGGTGATTAATTGGCTTTGAGATTGTTTTATTGGAATGTCATTGTGGCTGCTTTGGAACAAGCCAGCCTGCTCTTTGTTTTTATTTTAAAGCTCCGCCACGGCGAGGAAGAAATGAACTTCCTGCCAAGCGAGCTGTCCGTGTCCAGGAATCTCTTCCATGGCGAGAAAGTTTCATGTGTTCCAGTCACTTCATAAGAAGGGTGAGGTCATACTTCGTTCCAAGGATGGGCCTGAAGTTAGCGGTTCGCGAGGAGCCCTGCTGGGGTTCTCGCTGGTCCCCTCCTTTGAGGCCGGGCGGCTTCATTGAGGTTCACCTCCAAACATTTGGTCTCAGCTTTGGCTTTATGCTCCTAATAGAGCACCTTTCTCCTGCTGCAGCACAAAACAGTCTATTAATGAGTTTTTTCAATATCCCATCAGCAGGTTTCTGCAGATAAATTTCTCTCGGGAGCAGAAATGAGCCTTTTATCAAACGAGATCCAGGTTAATTCGTCAGAGCACCTTTAGGGTATTTGCCCAACAGTACTTAGTCACAGCTGTAGCGCCATGCCCGGCTCATTGCTCCATCGCTGCCCTACAAAGACGTTTAATGCCTGCGGCGCCTGTTGCAGCTCATTTCCTGCGGGTGATTCTTGCTCTCTATAAACAGCATCTTTGCATCAGCTGCTGAATCGGGCTCTGACATCATCTCTGTCGCTTTGCTTTACGGTGTGACGTCAGGAGACATTTGTTTGACACAACACAGCTCGTACCTGCGGATGCACCCGAGACGTGCAACAGTGACACAATGGCCAAACCAAATGTTGTATTTCCTTAATCTCCTGTAGTGACAAAGACCTCCCAGAGCTGCCATTTATCCTCGTTCAGCAGAAATGGCCTTCATGAGCAAAATGTTACTTAAATGTTTACAGCGACTGCAGCGTGTTTATTAGAAATCCACGTTCCTGCTGCTGAAGCCGATCAGAACCTATGCAGCAAATGTTTTTTTGGTGTGAACGTGTAATGGAAGAAGATGTTTTTAGAAAGGCTTCTGCAGGAAGCTGAAGGCTGAGCTAAGGAGGATTTGAGCCTCTGTTCCCCAAACGTCTGAGCCAGTGCCCCCTCCCACCACCCCACATGATGCTGACGCTCTTACCCTCAGTGCCCAGTGCCAGTCTCCTGCAGCCTCCTTGGCGCTGGAGCCCAGGATGTAGCCCAGCCCGCTGCAGAGGGACAAACAGGTTATGCATCAAAACACAACATATACAGCATTTTACTGTCAGCCTGCTCTGCTCAAGTTTACCGAATCACAGAAACATTTGGGTCCATCTTCACATAACAGCATAATGGCATCATTCTCCCTGCAGCACACTCATGATGTGATGTGCACGTCTGCAAAGGTTGTTTGGGTACAACGATCTCATCGAGCAATCGTTCTTAAAATGATCCTGCAGTGTGTAGGTGAGACACTGAATCTGCAACACTTCAATACACAGGCCGGGTTTTTCTAGTGTTTCTGAGTAAATCGAGCCTATTGCTGTGTTACTAAACAGAACAGGTCCTGAGCTGCTTCATTCATCTGAGGTAATGTTGCTCTTCTCTCAGCTTGTGGCCATTCTGCCACGGTCTCTGCCCTCATCAGTGCATTTGTGCCCACAGACCTGTTGTTGTTGTTCCTCTTTCAGACTTTGTGTGAAAGATATATATATATATATATATATATATATATATATATATATATATATATATATATATATATATATATATATATATATATATGTATAAAAGCAGTTGCTGAAATGCTCAAATGCCCCGCCCATGGTACCTGTTCGGATCGCTCTTCTTCCCCTGATCAGTGGCCGCTTCGACAAACAATCACTGGAATTATGTGTAATTAGTGAAGTGGTCAGTCAGTTGTGACTCAGTGACATGCGTCAGCTGAGTCTGTCATTTCCATCACTGAAGCTGAAGCCCACACTACTACACATCCTGTTTGTAGTCTGATTATAGCTGCTGAGTGTTTGGGAACTAATGACGTGTTACTGATCAAAGCACCGGAATCTGTTTGGTCTCTGCGTGGGTGATTTGTGCGAGCAGCCACTAAACGCAGGTGTAAAGTAACTAATGTGAGGACACAGAGCCAGTGTTGTCTTCTGGCCGCGGGCTTTACTCTCACAGTAATTTCACTGCTTTTGCTAAAAAAATGGTGTTTTGTGCTTAACGAATGAACGCTGCAGTGAAACGTTTGAGGGAACTGTCGCTGGATCAGATCGGGTGAGATCGGCGTGGCATCAGCGTTTCAAGGACAAAAAGGATTCAGATTGATAACTGGGCACCTGGGGATTAGTAAATACAAAGCTGCTGAGCTTGTAGGCGATGACGTAACTGCCAGTAATGATGAAACTGTCAGAAAAGACGCTGCTTTACACCCCTGATGCCAGTTTATCCAGCATGACCATACTCATCAAATGTCAACAGAAAACCCGACGAGTGTGACAATAACATGAATCGTTAACTTTCAGAGGCTTTGAGCACTTTTGACCTACACTGATCTCTGCCACTAAAACTGAAGACTGTAAAGTGGCTTGGATGGAAAACGTCGCTGACGATCATCACTGAGACACGTCTCTAAATTAAGTTTTCTTTGTTTGTCACACGTTTATGACGCTGCATTACGGGAACGTTACCTGGAAAAATGGAGTTAAAATGGGCGAACTAACTAAACGGTGGCTAACTGTAAACTTTGTACACAACATTCTGAATCTCTCAGATGCAAATTTGTCATTTAACCTATAGACACAACAAAAGTGGACTCGACATCAAGTGATAGTGATGTTTGTAAAGAAGAGGTTCTCCTTGATCCACCATCACTTTGGTACCGACGTCAGCGGGGCAGTTTGAGCTCTTACTGGCAGAGATGGAGTCACGTGTGAGGGCGCAGAGGAATCTGATTACCTTTACACTTTCATATCGCTGCATATTCAAACGCTATGATCGCACTTGTTTCCAAATGCAGCGGTCTGATTGGTCAGATCATGCAAAAAATCCTCCGAATCGAAACAATCTGAAAAATGACGGCGTTAAATCTGAAAACATGTTAACACACAATATAAACGCGTCTGGTGCGTTAAGGCCTTTAAGTCTTGCCTGACACTAAACACGATCACAGCTTGACGGAGCTCATGGCTTCCACGGACAGACACTCTGCCCCAGATAGCAGTGACACATTGGCCCCGAGCCTGGCGTCCAACACTTTGCGCGGCTTCTACTCACAGTTTGTTTAAACTCTTGACTGGAAAAGTGAAGAAAGCCAGTCAGCCTTTGTGATTTCTGAGTTATCTGCATGTGCAGAGTCTCTCTCCACATGCTGTTTCCCATCAGAATAATAAATTGCAACACTAGCGAGAGGATCAATTGAGCGCAACAACTTTGTTATCAGCACTTGCTGCTAAAAGAGACAAAACATGTTTAGCTGGTTTTATACACACGCACAGTGAAGGTGGAAACAGTCTGCCGTCGTCGGCTAGTCTTCCAAAAATAACAGAGCAGCATAAACGTGCTCAGACAGCATATGATATTTCCAGTGAGTGACTAACAGCTAATCTTATCAGAGAGCGTTTGGAAAGTTCGACACAACAATAAAACCTGAGCATGAAAAACAGACCGACTCAAACGGCAGCGAGACCCAGAAACATATCTGTGGGGCCGGTTTCAAAAAGGTTTGAAAAAACAAACAAACAAAGGATGAAGGGCAGGGGAAGCCGTTTCCTATGAATCCAGTCTAATTCCTGGGTCATTTCCTGAAAATGGTCACCGCAGCGTCAGTAAAGACAAACAAGCGGGAGAGTGGATAGGATGTTTGACGCGCCACGCCGAGGCTCCCTCTTTCACCTCCCATTGTCATTGTTGCTGGGCAGTTTACCGTGACCCAAACAACTCTGGCGAGTCATAACACAAGCACTCAAAGGGCAGATTAGGCTTCCCTTTGCTCGTCTGTCTCCAGCCTGGATATAATGACAGAAATGTCAAATAACGCTCATGTTCAGAGCGTTGCAGACTACGCAGCGCTTCCAGCATGCAAACGATGGAGAACAGCACAGCCTGCGACAGCTCGGGCGAATGGGACGTCTCTAAAGTGAGCATCGCAGGTACATTGGTCTTTTATTTCTTGGCTCTGTTTGTTTTCTCCCTGAGCTTCTTTATCTGCTTAAATGAATTGCAGAGCCTAGAGACTCGAGCTTAATAATACCTCCTACTCACAAATCTCCATGTCACAGCTCCAACCCTGCTTTAAGCTTCACAGAGCCAACTGAAAGTATTTTTCTGCAAAGGTTCAATTTAAAAAAAACAAACATAAGCGTGACCTTCCCAATGTGAGGAAAAGTTCAATTATCTATATGACAGCTCTGTAGTTCCTTTGGATTTAACATCTGAAGGACGGGCTAGGAGAGATGAAAGGATGAAAACGTTCATGGTCATCACTGAGGTGTCGTTTCATGAACATTCAGCTCCCAAAATAGCTCATCAGCTTCAACAACCCAGGCCCTGTCTGCATCTTACCTTCCCAGGGGGATGGCCAGGTAGAAGACAGAGAGCATCATGGTGCGGGTGTTACTAGTAAAGAGGTCTCCTATGATGGTGGGAGAGATGGAGGAGTAGCTGGATTCGCCGATGCCCACGAGTCCTCTGGAGAGCACAAACAGCCAGAAGTACTGTGGAGAGGAGGAAGAAGCTAATCTGCGTATCCTTGTGTTACAATCACAACATTTAATCACTTAGTATTTACATCCGTGCTGATTCAGCATCGCTGAGCTTGTGAACATACAGTGGAGGATCAGTGGGTCATCCTCCGAGACATCAGAGCATCAAACATGGTAATTCTGTTTAACCATTATTGAGTTCCTACTTTACACCAGGTAAATATAAAATACAATGAAACACCATGTAGTCGGTCTTTATAGGTGTAGTCCACCAGTTAAGTATATTATCATTGTCGCAAAATATTCAGTGGCTTCATGAGCTCTTGTATGAGCACCAAAAAACATGGATTTTCAGAATAAAAGTCTTTTATAATTCTTCTTTCTGCATATGTTAGCATAGTCTGCATCTATGCCCATCATGCTGCTGTACTGGTGCTGAGCACAGATTAGTTATTGACTTTGAATGTTATGTATTATATTATCAGTTAATGGAAATATAACAGCAGTAAGATTTTATGTGTTTAATCTGCGCGGTATGAAGGGATGAAGAGACAAACTTAAAAGGCCTTAATAGGAGCATCTTTCTCATTGAGGCACCTGTGCAGGCAGCTGATCGCTAACTGTTTCCACGGCAACCACTACTCACTACATCTGGACGACCGGCTTGCTTGTAAAGCTGCAAAGAAATCGGGATCCCCACACAGGAGACAAATGACAAACACGGGTCAGTAATCTGACCTGTGATCTGGCCACAACGAGACATTTACAGTAAAGACTTCCAATCCAGTCAGCTGCTCTTATATGCAAAGCCTTTTTAAGATCTTTTTATTTCCACTCGTAACACGGCTCTGGGCTGTTACAGCCCGATAAGCAGTGTCCTTCATAAAGACGTAATTAGGAGCTGTTTATACCAGTGAAGACGCCAAAGATGTGTTTACTGTTTTTTCAGCACATAGTTTTGCATTATTATATTGCTTGAGACTATGAGCCCATGCAAGTGTTTACTGCTGTGTATATAGTTATGTTTGTCACATTGTTTGAAATGATTTACAGACAGACTATTTTTTTCCTTTAATGGCCGTTTGGTGGGATGATGACAGGCACTCTTCCTGTGTTTGTGGTCACTGGAACAGAAACTCTACTAGCAATGACAAAGAAGCAACGCTGCCAAAGAAGCACCAAAAAATGTGGTTTGGAAAACGTCTGAAGACTACAAAGACACGAAAGAGAAGTTTGAGATGATCGAAACCTTTCCCCGACTTTTGAATGAGTTAAAGACAAATATCAGCATGCTGACATGGCGGGGTTAGTTTCCCATGTTCACTGACATACGATGAGCTCACAATCAGCTGTTTTCAACTAGTACGTTTGAGAAACTGTGTGTTGTTACTTTATTAAAGCACAGTCTGATATTTATCTACAGGACACCAGTTCAGGCACTTGTCACTGGTCCTGACACTTTAGCAAGTCCAAAGAGGTACTTTGAAGGAAACTTTTATCATTTACGTCCACGTCTACTCGCTTCTTTGGTTATATTAAAGGTAGAATGGGAGGTCTGTGGAACCAGGACTACCAGTTTGGACTGGGAGACAGACACCTGCTCTGCTTTTAAGATTAAAAACTTTCCTTTTTGGTAAAGCTTATAGTTGGAGCTGGATCAGGTGGCCTACAGGTGCATTTAGTCATTAGTTATCATTAACGGTGCCGTGCCTGCTGACAGACGGTGTACGTGTGTTTTATGTGTTAACAGACCTCTCTGCATTGAATCATATCTGTTATTAACCTCTGTCTCTCTTCCACAGCATGTCTTTATCCTGTCTTCCTTCGCTCACCCCAACCAATCGCAGCAGATGGCCCCGCCCCTCCCTGAGCCTGGTTCTGTCTGAGGTTTCTTCCTGTTAAAAGGGAGTTTTTCCTTCCCACTGTCGCCAAAGTGCTTGCTCACAGGGGGTCATATGATTGTTGGGTTTTTCTCTGTACCTATGAAGCGCCTTGAGGCGACTTATGTTGTGATTTGGCGCTATATAAATAAAATTGAATTGAATTTTATTCATTAGTGCTGTATTCTGTGTGCGTCCTTGCTTCTAACTCTTCTGTCATTTCTAACTAAGCCACTCCCACCTTTCCTGCTTTCCCACCAGTCGCATCACATGATTTTTCCCTCTGCTCATCTGCACTTCACTCCCTTTGTGAGTGCCCTCATGACATGTACTGTGGGAACAAAGACCGTTCCTTGCCTGATTGTCTTTGTGCTGTTGCCAGAGCTTTCCAGTTATTCATAGATGTTCTTGTTTTTTAACCCCTGCTAACCTGGAACTTGCCGCCACCTTTCTTTTCTCTTTCTGCTTGATTTGAAAGTTTTCCTGTTTGGAGTAAACTCCAAGTGGACTTTTACCTGCTTGTGTCTGAGTCATGCAGACTGGCTATTCACTGAAGAGCAGTCACGCAACAACACCATTATAAAGATGATACCGTCATAAAACTATAAACAAAAAAAGGATCATCAACCTGTGGAGTTGGTCCAACAAAAGATCTCGATGTCCTCGTCTCACACCCTCGACACAAACGAGGTGACGCTGAGTGAGCTGAGCGATGCTTTCTACTAAACTAAGGTATAAACAGGGACAGTCCTGGAAATATAACATATAAAGCCTACCAGAGGCAGACAAGCTGCAGCACAATGTGCTGTCTTTCTGGCGTATAGTAAGGAGCAGCGAGTAATATGCTTCAACATGTTAAAATAAAGAAGCACAAGTGATCACTTTATGACATAATCTTGTGGTCATGAGGAAAAAGTATGAAGTTTCACTTTGTGGTGAATTTCTCTTATGTAAGATCTGCATCCTGCATCTCCTGCGAGTCCTTCCAAACGCCCCAGAGCGCCTCAAATGCATCACGACAGGAGTCTGTTGTAAGCACTCGTTAGCATTTCATTGCGTGTCGTGTCTTTCATCTCTCCTGGTGACAGTGCCACAGCTATTATATAACAGCCATCATGTCTCGTTTGATCGGCACGCTCAGGAACATGTCTTAAGGGTGGAGTCACAGTTGGAGACAAAGGACGTGAGCCATCAGCGGCCTTTGTGGGATTCGTCAGAGCTCCTTAACTTCAACTTATCTATAAGTGGCCTCGATGTATTTGCTGCTTAGGCGCAGCAGTCGAGTCGAGGACAGAGGACAGAGGACAGAGGACAGGCTCCTGAGACCTGAGCCGAGCTGTCGCTCCGCTCGCGGTTTACTTGCTGGAGACACTGCAGCGTGACGATGCTCTGCATGCTCCATAAATTTGACTAACACAGCTTTGAAGGCACATATTTCAGTCACTTTGTCAGATTTTCATTACAACCGTCGTGCCAAGAAGGCACCACGAGCCCGTCGACGCCCCCACGCAGACGTCCGTGAGCCGAGCCTTTTACTCTAATATGATGTCGACTCTCAGCGGGACGCCCCTTCCCCCATTTTATGGCCTCCACGAATGAATGATGTGGCCGTTTAAAGCACCCGGCATCTCCTCGCACACAGAGGTTTTTAGAGACACACAGTCTAAATCTGCTTGTAAAAGATCAGCGAAATGAGTTTTATCTTCCAAACCATTGTAACCGAGACAAGCGCGAGGCCTTCATTAGCTGGCTGCTAGCCAGAGAGAGGGCGCAGGCAGAGCATGTCTACAAAGGCAGAGCGGGTATCTGACTTAATAAGCATGTCATTACATTTTGCTTGCCTTAACTTCGAGCATATCCAGATCATTACAGAATAATAACCTTGTCTATGAGGGGAACCAACACACTGACAGTGGAGCTGCAGTGCTGCGAGCGCTGTGTGGTTTCTCAGAGCCGTACCTCTTTACTGATGAAGGAGCTCAACAGGGTAACAATGGACCAGAAGAAAATGCCACAGCTCAGGATGACCTTTCTGTTGAAGCGGTCGCCCAGGTAACCAAAGATGGGAGCTGCCACCATGAAGCTACAGATGAAAACTGCGGAAAGAGAAGAGAAACAGAAAATGACGGTCACTGACTTCGATACTCATTTACTGCATGAGCGGACTGCTGCTTTATGTCACACTGCTTCAGCTCTGATTAAGTCGAGACCCGTCCAGATCAAGTGTCTGATAGAAGTCAGCCAGAGACACGCCCCTGTTACACGTCACCTCACGAGAATATCACATAGATACGATAACACGTGGGTAGATGTCAGAGATAACTTGCATTAAGCTAACGTAGCAGGTCAGAGAAGCGCAGTTTGTGATGTAGTCAAATAACGTAGCCCTGAAGGAGAGAAAATCAGGATGACATGTGGCAAATGTTACGAGCTCAGACCGATTAAAAAGGCTGTGGAGAAAAGAAAGAATGACAGTGGGAACTAACCAGATGTAGGACAATTCACAGCAATATCTGACCCTTGAGAAGCTCGGTGGCTGTGCAGCCATAAATAATTCCTCCATCTTAATTTCTTACAAGGAAACTTTGTGCTCCAAAATGTGCTTCCCTAATTGCCCCACTGCTGACTGCACGACCGCTCAGCCCTTGCAGGCTCTTCGTCAGTATTTATGAGGCGGGCGAACCCAAACACAGCAGAATTTTTAAAGCTTTCAAACTGAGTTTGGTGTCTTTGCGAAGGAGAAAGGGCAGCGATGTTACTCTTGACAGCAGCGGGAGGAGATGGGGAGGCAGGCGGGAGTGTTTTGACACATCATCAGCATAAACGTTCAGAGGAGCTGAGAGAGGAAAGCGAGGAGGGGGGTGTTATATAAGATACAGGCATCGCTGTCCCACAGCTGCTGAGGCCAGCCAGCGGGATGAGGGACAGTAATCAGATTAAAGCATAACTGTAGTTTTGGACATGTGATATCGTAGTCTGATAAACGGCAGAAAAAAAGGAAAAGGATAAAAACCCTATTTTGAGGCAAAAGCTGTGGTTTTACATAATGATGCTGCAGGTATGTACATGCAACAACTGGGCAGGTAGCGAAGCTGCATCCTGATAGGTTCACCACATCTGACTGAAAACATATATGAATATATGAAGTTCATATGTGAAATATGAATTTTTGGGATTAAAAGTAAGAGCCGTGTTATTGGTGTTACAGCTTAACACGCGTGTTATGTAAATGAAAAGTGCGTCATCACTTTATAGAAAATCTACATGTGAACATTCGTCCGGTGCGACTCTGCTGTTATTTTTGGGGAAGAACAATCTAACCTGAGACAGGTTAGATTGTCTCAGGTTAGATTGACCGACCACAGGCCTGTTGTGTCATGACTCTGATGACTCCTCCCTGCAGGTCCAGGTCTCTAAAAGAGCTCTGCTAGCTCACCCTGCAGCCACAGCGCGCACACACACACACACACACACACACACACACACACACACAGGTTCTGCTGTGCATACTGGAGATAAGTTGGGACAGGTCCATAATCAACCAGCAGCAGCTGCTCCTCGTGGGGACAGAGATCATTACTCTTGCTGTTACAAACACATCCTCACATCTTCAGCTGACTTAGTTCAGGTCATCAACCGGACCGCACAGGCTCTCTCTCTCCGCAGATCTTATTTTATGTAATTTGCTGATAAGTTGTGCTATTTTCCTCGGCTCATTTTCACCTTTTAGCAGTACCAGCACATGTGAGTTAAGTCGGGTAATAACAGTTTGCTCGCAGCCTTTTTGCTTTTAGAGTGAGACACATAAATCCTTTGTGCAAAAGTCTTTGATGTAACGTCAGCTTTGGTGTAAAAATGAAGAAGATGCTGTGGAGAAAAAACAGCCTCGATGCCAAACTTGGCAAAAACAGAACAAATATGTGAAATACTGTTTTTAGTTTTGAGACGTGAAGGGCTGCGCCCAACCGAGCGAGAACGCCGCGCCTGCCAGGAACGCGCTTTCTCCTGAACCCGTTTGAACTCTGAAAGAAAATAATAAGATGATAAATAACAGTTACACTTCAGCTACAAATGGATTACTTTGTTTCTTGACACGAGGCGTAGGGGATGTTGTCAGGTTGTTTATTGTAAGAAAAACAAAGGTACACTCAGACGCTTTCTGCATGTTCTCTTATTAAATTCAGTGAAGTCAGAGTCAGCACTGATAACCCTGCTGAAGATTCAGATCTGGAGATCTTGTTCTTGTTCTCTTTGACCTTATTTATCCATCAGATCTTCAAAGAGACTCACATATTAATAATGTAGCTTTGTTTACAATGACAGATGTCTCCTGATAAGGATCACGACAGTCTTTTCTT
Source organism: Rhamphochromis longiceps (assembly GCF_057381845.1). Taxonomy (NCBI): domain Eukaryota; kingdom Metazoa; phylum Chordata; class Actinopteri; order Cichliformes; family Cichlidae; genus Rhamphochromis; species Rhamphochromis longiceps. The sequence goes on from NC_140566.1 coordinate 1,658,152, forward strand.
GTCAGTGTTACACATTAGTTACAGGCTGGCATAAGAACACATGCTGACCCCTAAGACCAGGTTCACACTGATATCATGTGCAACCTTTGGTGCTGCAGGAAATTCCTTATCACTACAAAGATTGTCTATAAAAGAGTACGACAGTCGTGCTACAGGCGCTCCCAAACAGGCCTAAATATGACACGTCGCACAGAGCGCGGTTAAATGCTCAGACATTTACTGTGGTATCACAATGACATTATTGTTATCTGTACGTGTTTGAAGCACTAAATCTCAGATGTGTTTGGCGTGATTAGTAAGAAGTGACAAGAAAACAAATGCTTTCAGTCTATTTCAAGAGCTTGTAGGACGGACAAACCAACACTAACAATAAGTCTCCACAGACAACAACGTCCCTCCCAGAACTCTGCAGCTCTTCAGGCAAACACGCAGAGATGTAACCTTAATAGGATCATATCTTATATCTCATTTTGTGGTCAAGCACCTTAAATGGCCCCGTCGGGCATGATAACAGGAAAAGCCTGATTGACGTAAAGTAAACTCTTGAATATGAAGCATATAAACCTCGCTGCCCACTCCTGAGAAGCCCAGCATTCCTGAGCCGAACGCGCTTTGATTTAAAGTAGTGTAACATCGCAGCTCCACATGTTTGTGCGATCTCCATAACCACCTCCAAACACAAGACAAACTCACAGCAGGAAAGCCTAAGACTCCGACACACCATAGATGCTTCCACCGCAGCGGACCGCGCTCACAGGGCAGCTCTGACTACAGAGACATGTCGCGTATAAGCAGTACAACCCGGCAGCACTCGCAGCACTGTTTACTGCATTTGTTGGACATATTGATGGTGATAATTACAGTGATGACTGCTGGGGCGTAATTGTGATCATTGACAGTGAAGACATTACATCTATCTGTGAACCGAACACTGCAAAACAACGTAAACGAGTCCTATAGGATCAGCTGTGCCTCTGTCATTAGGCTTACGGGACATTTCCCCACTATTATCCTAATAAACACTTTATTTCTTCTTCGGCTGCGAGTCATTGTAAACGCCAGGCTGGCGACCTGAGTTTAGAAAACTACAACACAGTGAATTAACAGCGAGGGCTGTGAATAAATGTGTGTGATGGTGAGGATTCATAGCAGCCTCACCAAGCAGTGTGAAGCAGTGCGGCCTGGTCTGCAGGGACCGTGCTGAGAACTGTTTAAAACCTCTCTGAAGTCCATATATTAATTATTATTTTCCATTATCATTCACTTTTTATATAAAAAACAAAAGATGTAACCGGATACGTTTTCTCTAATGAGAGGAACGTTTCTGCAGACAAGCAACAAAACAACACAAACCAAGCAAACCGAGCCCTGACTTCAGTTTGCCCCGTGCATCACGCAGGAGTGCCAATCCTCCTCTGATGTTCTTCAAATAACACGCCGTGCGTATTTCTCACAGTCTCTCAAGCGAGGAAGTTACCATCGTCTTTCACTTTGAGAAGACAATGGCTGAGTGAGAAGTCTAAAAGTAGACACAATAGCAGCCACACTCGAGTCTGCGTTTCAGTCTAACATCGTCACAAAAACTCATTCATGTCATCATATTTAAAACTGTTTCACTGTAAACTGGAAAAGCTCTGCTTACATCATCATCAGGATATTATAGAGTAGGTTTCCTGGTGATTGGGAGCCAGTCTTTGTAGAAACGTACTCGTGTGAAGCCGTCTTGAGTTTTCTGGGTTTCAGAGGACAGGAATGGAAATTTACTGTCAAGCTGAGAGTAACAGAAACTGAAAACAATTGAGCAAGCTGCACCACGACCTCCTGCAACACACATTTTCCTGCTTCGCATGCCGCACAGAGGGAGACTCTAAACACCGGACACCCATCCATCGCTTTGATTGGCCAACAGAACAATACCTCCAGGGATGACTCACTCCCTACGATTCAATGCCACTGTGAATACTGCATCGGGGCGATGCAGACACACATATGTGGAGTGTGTGTCTGTGATTGATATTCACTGAGCTGAAACGCTGCCCTGTGACACACTAGATTCCCCTGAAGAGAGCACCTGTGAGGCTGCGCATCCGGCCGCGGGACACAAAGTGCTCAGCAGCCTGTTTGATCCTTTTCCACAAAAACCCACTGAAGGTGCGTCTCCCACTGCAAAGAGATGATTAGCTTTTTTTAATTCTGAGGGTGATTGACAGCAGCTTTCACTGGAAAAAGTGGCGTTAAAGGAGCTGAAGGGGACAAAAAGATAAAAACTGGGGGGTTTAACGCAGATGTACGCAGACAGCGTTCCTCGTTTCAAGCTCGCCCTGTAAGCCTTTAGCGCCGAGATTTGACTTTTCAAGTAAATGGGATTTGTCATGGATTGAATGGCTCTTGCTTGGAAATAAAAATCTTTTTTTAAATACAGATATCAAAGGGCCCAGAGTTTCTTTGTTCTGCTGTGCCTCAATGTGAAACTCTTTAAAAATGCACCTCAAGTAGAAGCTTCACAGGGAAAGGTGTCACATTTGGGCTCTTTACCCGAACAAAAAGAAACCAATAAGACGTCACATTACTAAAAGTTGTTACATTGTTTTGTTGGTATCCTCCAGCCTCGTCCACGTATCCTTTTCAGGGTCGCGGCGCGCTGGAGCCTATCCCAGCTGTCTTAGGGCGAGAGGCGGCGTACACCCCGAACAGGTCGCCAGCCTGTCGCAGGACTAACACATAGATTCACACTCACGGGCAATTTCCACTTAACCTATCCCCACTAACTCCGGCTTCCTCCCACAGTCATGTCATGACTGTGGGAGGAAGCCGGAGTGCCCGGAGAGAACCCACACAAACACGGGGAGAACACTCCACACAGAAAGACCCGGCCTGATGGTGGGATTGAACCCGTCTAGGGGTGGCTGTAGCTCAGGTGGCAGAGCAGGTCAGCCACTAATCAGAAGGTCGGTGGTTCGATCCCAGGCTGCCTCCTGGCTGCATGCCAGATGCTAACCCCGTGTTTGCCTACTGGTGGTGGTCAGAGGGCCCGGTGGCGCCAGTGTCCGGCAGCCTCGCCTCTGTCAGTGCGACAGTCAGTCAGTGCGCCCCAGGGTGGCTGTGACTACAATGTAGCTGCCATCACCTGTGTGTGAATGTGTGGATGACTGGTTGTGTGAAGCGCTTTGGGGTCCTTAGGGACTAGAAAAGCGCTATATAAATGCAGGCCATTTACCGTCTTGCTGCGAGGCGACAGTGCTAACCACCGCGCTGCCAGATCAGATCAATAACTCTAAAACTTATCTCCTCTTTTAGGGCTTATGAGCTGTTTCCCAGGCGTCAGCCCTGCAGCCGTGGAAGCTGACAGTAAGGACGCTCTAACTAATTGAGGCACACCAGTTTCAGGAATCTGAATGTCTGTCAGCTGCCAGAGACGGAATTAGAGGAACCGGAGAAGCACACCTGCAGGTCTGTACATGTCTTCAGGCTAGGTGTTGTCATTCAGCCACATTTAAAACTGCCATGTGTCACTGTGACCTGTTCACTGTGGAGAGGTGTGTGTGTAGGTGTCAGCGCTCAGTGCAGCTTCCATAAATACATCTCCCCTCTTCAGTTTCTGTTGACTCTCCTCCACCTTTGTGCCGCTGCCCTTTTCATTATTACAACACTTGCTGCAACCGGAGGTATTTGTATGAAGAGCAAACGATGCACGAGTAACGTCTGCTGTTAAAAATAGCTTCTCGCTCTTGCATGAGACCACACTATCTCTATTATCACGTTGGATTAAATCATCATTTCTTTTAATCCTGAAGAATGTCAGAAATGTCACCCTGGAGCTAATACAGGACAACAGTCCTTCTATTAATACTTACAGGATGCTCTCGCTGTGCATCACCACGCCATGACTCACCTCACTGATGACAAAAAAATGATTTAAATAACGCCACGATGATCCTTACCCTGAGACCTACCAGTTCAAACACTGTGTTGAAGGCACTGGTATTGATGTGGAAACAGGTAACCCAACCCTGCATACCACAGATGTCATCACACACAGAAAATGTCAGGCACTCCAAACACATCTAACCTTTCTCATAAATGGGAATCTAGTTCCTGTCGAGGTTTTCCTCTACAATCACTGACACATTCACAGACACGCCACAGACAGAGGCTAAATAAACGGGTCTGTCCACAATACTGGACGCCCACTGCTCTGTAACTGGCACCAGATGCAGTCGGACGCACAGCTTTCACCCCAAGATGAGCCTGGATGAGCCGGAGGTTTCTTCCTGTTAAAAGGAGTTTTTCCTCTGCTCACAGGAGCTCGTATGATTGTTGGGTTTTTGTCTGTATGTGTTATTGTTGGGTCTACCTTACAGTATAAAGCACCTTGAGGCGACTGAATATCTGACAACACGACCAACTACATCTGCAGCGAAACCACATTCTGCTTTAACTTGTTCTTAACACCGTCAATCTTTCACAATAAAAGCACCTGATTTCAAACTGTGCTTAGAAAGGTTTTGTACAATCACACAGTGACGTACAGACACGTAGCTGAAGGTCAGTTATGTGTGACGGGCATTTCTGAGGAAAGAACATTCATCGTGTCCAGGAAGAAAGACTTTCAGTGTTGTTACATCTGGAAAATAGTAAAAATGTAACAATTACAGTAACACTGAGATTAAAATGACATCATAGCTTTGCTGGTGAATCATGCTGACCAAAACTTATGAGCATGTATTTATTGAACAGAGAGGAATGTGGTGTAAACTAAGCTTCAGTCACTGTGGCGTCACAGTGCTGTGTTTCTATCAGGTGTGCAGGAGTGGCAGCTTTGTTGTTCTTCCCCTAATGATTAATGGACCTGCCTGTGGAGGGTGTGACACATCACTTAGTAGGACACCAACGTGTGTGACTGAAACTCAGACACTCGCAAACATCATTTTGCTGCCTGCTGGATCCTCCTTCATGTGCAGCCCCAACATTTCTGCATGCCTTACATTTCTGATCACCACTAATTCTCCAAGAAATCCCTCGGCTCAGATTACCAGAGCTCTCTGATAAATACCACATGAAGCCTGGGAAATGTTCCTGTCAATCTGAGCAGCTCATACTCTACCCACAGAAGCTGCCATCAAGTGCAGCTGTGCTGTAACACCAACCAAAAACTCTTTCAGTCTTTTAACTGCAGCTAAGGGCTGGTAGGTTTTCACTGCTGCTGCATCAAGTCTTTCTTCTACCTGCTCAGTGTGCGAGCTGCAGCTGGTAAGAATCACACAGCTACAAATACCGGCCTGGCTGGCTGGCCCGAGTGCAGTGGAACATCATCTTTTACACATTACTGCGTATATCAGAAGCAAACACATATGGTGAGAATACAGGAAGGTGCTTCTTGAAATTTTTTAGGATAGAAAAAAAGTATCCAGATGTGCTTGCTGTGATGCTGCAGACTTGTGCCCAGGCTGCAGCATTAAGTGAAACAAGCTGTTGGCACCGAGCTGACATCCAGCAGCTCAATGCTGCAGTTTGTCTTTCCTGCAGCAACTGTGAGAGCAGCTAATTTAATGACAAGTGTTTACGTTTGTTTCAAGCATGTCGCTGTTGGTTTGGGATTAATGGAATATCAAATATAATAAATTACACATAGTCTGCATTAAATAAATGAAAGCAGATGAAAGGAGCATGCAGCAGCCCTTGCTCTGACCTTCAGAGGCTGCGGTGTGGGGAGTGTGCATGTGTGTCTTAATTGATCTGTTTATGTTGCTTGGATGTGAAGGTGCAGCAATCTTGTCTTCATTTTCAGAGAAGCAGGAAAGAAAGGATATCAGCCGGAATCTCGTTGCCATAAAGGCCCAATCAGTCCTCGGATTATTCTTTTAAAAAGGTGCGTGCAGCTTTCTCACCACGCTCTCTCTGAGGGCGCAGCGTGAGCCGTGCTTGACACAAAGGGGCCATTAGACATTTACATGAAAAGAGGTTGTTTAGACCCCCTGAAATCCTGATTGGATTTGCAGTCACTCAGCAGCGCTATTGGTTCAGCCACAGGAAGACAGGAAGTGTAAGGGAAGGAGATCGGGAACAGGGTGCCAATCATCACCCAGCAGCTGCCCTCCTCTGAGACATGGCCTATAAAAACAGCCCGAGATGAAGACACACACACACACACGCACACACGCACACGCACACATACATCATCAGGTCGTAGTTCTATTCTCATCATAGCAGCAGAGGGCTGCTGAGCACCAATGCAGTGCCGTTATTGGCTTTGGGAATCAATAGTGGAGAAGATGAAACTGTGCTACTTAAAGGGAGGAGAGCGGCTCTCTCTACTCCCTCCTTCCCTTTATGTCTCCTAACTCCTATAAGGTGCCAGTGGGACCAACAACAAGACAACAACAGCTGTCAAAGTGCTGAGAGTGAGAGAGGAGGTACCAGGGGATACCAACGAGGGCAAAAGACAAAATAGAAGCAGCTGACACTGCCCGAAACAGCTGATCAAGCAGTGACAGCTCCGCTTTCCAGCGCATGAAGGGAACTCTGCGCTCACACATTTCTGATTGACATTGGCAATCAACTTACACACTCGACCGCAGCTCAGGTCCAACCAAGGATTGGAGACAGCAGCGTATAAACACAAAAACTGTGTCGCTGTTTCAGCATAGCGGTTACTATTGATGTGATTAAACTTTTCTTTGTGTAATTGTGTGTCGTGATGTGTGATAGAGGAGCTCAGGCCATTAGTCCCACACAGCACCTGTGGCCTCATTCCTAACAACTCTCTGCAGGCAGGCTGACACCATGTAAAGACTGCAGGACTGTGTGTGTGTGTGTGTGTGTGTGTGTGTGTGTGTGTGTGTGTGTGTGTGTGTGTGTGTGTGTGTGTGTGCGCGCTGGTGTTGTGTTTCAGATGCGGTGGGCAGCCACACACAGGCCACAGACCGTCTGTGAGCTGTTTTGAGTGCCGGCTCCTTATTAAGCCGCCGCCCCCAGCGTGCACACAGCCTGACTGACCCCAATATCTCTGGTTCTACTAAAGATGATTATGATGCCAGGATCCATTATGAGACAAAATTCAACCCATTAAGTCTGTTTTTTCTGAATGGCCTCAAAGCACTGAACACAATAAGCACGGCATGTTAGCGAGAGGGAAGAGCGCTCTTCTTTCTCACTGCAGTTAACAAAAGCGTTTGAAACTCCCCGTCACCAAAGGTAATTCCATCCAGGTGAACCCCCGCTCCCCTTACACTCTTCCATTAACCTCCCGTCCCTCCACACCCTTGGGAAGGGTCCTGTTCACAGATGTGTGTGAGGGTCACTCGCTGCTCGAGGGCCTGTCACATCCACGTCCCTGCGCCCTGACAGGCCCGCTGTGTTCAGGAGACATCTCATCACGCTGATGGACGGGGGAGGAGCTTCAGGCTCAAACGGCACGCCTTTACGCTAGCATGACAGACACTTCATCCTGTTACGACGAGAGCCGAGACCTCAGCTCCTCAGGCTTGCGTGCACGCTCACGTGCATGACAGAAATGAGCACATACCTCGTGTCACCTTATGTTATTTTGAAAGCACTAATGTTGCCAAAGGATACAGACGACCTCCCCTGCAGGCTTCATCGTGAGCTTTGACAGCTCAGCACATGTCAATAAAGATGCAGGTAGATGACCGTTACAATGGCTTCCAGGCTCTTCCAGTGGAGACCCTCCTCATTTAACCTCTGATCCACAACCAGTTATTTTGTTCTATAAGCAGAACAAAATAACTGGACCGAAAGCACTCGGTTCACAAAAGGGCTTCGTGGGTTAGTCCTAGTAGAGCAGGGGTGTCCAACTCCAGGCCTCGAGGGCCGGTGTCCTGCAGGTTTTAGATCTCACCCTGGGTCAGCACACCTGAATCAAATGATTGGTTCATTACCAGGCCTCTGGAGAACTTCAAGACACGTTGAGGAGGTCGTTTAGCCATTTAAATCAGCTGTGTTGGATCAAGGACACATCTAAAACCTGCAGGACACCGGCCCTCGAGGCCTGCAGTTGGACACCCGTGTAGTAGAGGGTAGGGCGGGGTAAGAGTTAAGTTGTTGTAACACCATGAAACACAGCAGCAGGTTTAAAAGCCTCCTCTAGTGCTCAGCCTAGTGTTTCCTAAAGCCAAAAGACCGTCTGGATATAGGGAATTTTCCCTTCCAGTAGTTCTTATTAAGAGCCAAAACAAAGAGTCGTTTCTCAAATTCAAAAAGTGATTCTGACTCAGTGCTATTGTGTGCCTTGGACCCTGCAGTGTGTGGTCGCTGTTATGTTTTGTAATGTTTGAGGGTGACCTGGCAGCACAGAGCGAGAGAAAGCCTGAGCATACACCCACTTCCTATAAAACACCTACACTGGCAGTTTGCATTCCCAGGTGCACCGAAGCCTGCAGGAAGGAGAGCGGACAGAGCAGGCCTGCAGGTGCTCACAGAGGTGGGAACTGTTCCCTCGGAGAAGGAGGCTGGTGGTGGGGGACGCTGGAAGGGACAAACCATAAAACACACACAGACACACTGACACTCCTTTCAGACGTGCTCTCCTTTCCATGAACACGATAATCAGAATAACTTTATTTGTATAGTAAAGTCACCTTCATGTCTGAAAAGTAACCGGGGACCTTAAACCACTGACTCCATGAGGTTGTGTGGAAGATGGATGTCATGAACCTGTGATGTCAAAATGCAACCCCACTGCAGACGGATGGAGCTAGTGATGTGTATCTGCTGAGGTAAAGATCCTCCCTTCTAGCATCCCGATTATGTCGTATCCTCCAAGCCTCTTCTTCACACCTAGGCTCCTTGTCTGCACGCAGACACCCGCCATTCCCCAGGTCCGTGTCAGAAACCGGTTCCTTGGGGATCAAGGGCCGAGCGGAGTCAGAACCATGACCGTACAAAGCAAACACGCAGAAGCCTCGCCATGCGCCCGACTGGGTTCCTCTCAAAGACTGAAGACGGTGCAGCGGGCAAATCAGTTGTGCATGCAACTAGAAGACTTGCATACTCTGTTTATTTAAGTGTGTGTGAGTTTGTGCCAGTGTGGCTGTGTGCATAATCCACACAGTGAGCCAATACAAGCAGAGTTAAGAGTCAAAGCCCTTCACAGTTTCCTGTTTCTTGTTAAGCGTTCATACAAACATGCAGTTTTTCAAATGGGACGAAATCCTGCTGATCGAAAAAATGTCCGGTTCTTCCCCTCGTATGTTTCTAAGGCTTCCTGATTCTGACAGTAATAAATATGTAGAGAAAAATACCCAAAGAACAAGCATCGAGACACAAACGATCAAATACATAATGTGGAGAAACTTGCTGACAGAAAATAAAAACGAGGCTCAGTTTGGGTTGAAATGAGATCGTAAAGTGATGTGCTGAGCTTAAAAAAGCTCTAAAAGAGTCACACAGATTTCTTTTTCCTTCGAGATATTTTTGTCCTTCACGTACCGCGACCCTAAAAACACTGGGCTGTTTTCTACCGCCCCTCACACTCAGTCCTGTCTGCTTGAGCTCAAAGGCACTTTGTTAGTCTGTTGGTGTCTGAATGGGTCTGAGAGCACACAGAGACAAGACGGGGTCCTGTCCTCCAATAAGAGGGCTTTGCAAAGTATCTCTCTGTAAAAGGTGAATTCAGTGAGTCTCTGTGTGGAGCAGGAAGCCCTGCCCTGAGCAGGAGTCACACTCTGTGGGTGCTCTCAGGGGAGAAGCCTGCCTGGCTCCTGACTGTATTCCCTTTTTTATTGGCCTGCTGCTTTGCTGCTGCCACAGCTTGTCATACAGTGTTGCTGTGGAAAAATGTAAACAGCTTCAGTAACTTTGAACCATCACAAACTCCAGGAGGTGTGCCCTTCTGATATTCTATTTCCTTGGATTGTCTTGCCCACACAGATGATGCACAGAGACGCAGAGGAACAAAACCATTAGTGGGTTGATTATGTAAATTACCTCCATAATACGCAGCTTTACTGCTGTAAATGTGCTGTCAATAATCCGGTTTGCTGCTCATGTGTGAGAAGAGAAAAGGGAGGCTGACACTGCCGCTGTCAGAGGCTGAGCTCGAGTGACAGATTGGAGTAAGAGCCTCTGCCTTTGGTTGGACCATTCGTTTTAAATAAGATCAGAGTTACACAGTAATCACAGTCGCCGCAGAGAGAGAGAACTCTTTTCACGCGTGTAATTATGAGATTAAAGGATGCTTACCTGTTTGCAGCAAGCCGATTCTGCTGTCTGACACGTCGTAATTCCGCTGAATGTCGAGCACAACACCTGCAAAAGAAAAACATGAATGTGGTTTGGAGGTACAATAAGAGCCCTAATCACAGGTCCTGAAACGCTGAGCTCCGACTCACAGACAAGTCCATTCTGGATTTACAAAAGCCTTTTGTGGCTTGGACACGATGCTTAGATCGTAGTTAGAGGTCGTCATTCACCTCGCTTCCTCGAAGAGCAACAGAATGAGACTGATAACGCTCGTTTGGCTGCCACACAGTGCTAACCTTCGGCTCAAACACTGTCCCACAGGGTGCTATATATGAGCAATATCTGGTGTTAAATAACACAATCGCTTGCAAACACACAAACACACTCTCCAGCGTTAACTTGTCACTGGCTCGTACAGCGCACAGCTCCGACACAATGACTGCAGCTGATTCTGGTTTTGCCACACGATGCAAACGTGAGTCGCTGTGCGTACGGCAATAACATGATTCCACTGTGAGAAACCACAAGTTCTCTGAAGTTCTTTCAATCCCATTACTGTAACCCAAGAGTCATCAGCATACTGTACGTCGCACCGATGCCTTAATAAGGTGAAAGGCATCTGCTTTTTGGCCAATCACGGGACAAGGAATGCACGCGCACAGCTGAATACCTGCTCATCACAGTTGTCTGACTTGTTGGTGCTCTGTGCCCGACATAGAAGAAATCCCATAAAGTTTTAAACACATCGTAAACATCAAAGGATCAAGATGAAGAAGGTCAGATGGTGATAAATTAGATTAAAAGAAATGCCTTTATGTCTACTGTGTAATTTTAAGCACTGGTAAACAAGAAAGCACAAATGATTCTGCTCGTCCTGAGAACAACAGCTTTAAAGTCATCATTTCTAACCGAGAATAAAAGAACATCTCTGCAGTCCAGACGAAACGTGATGTGCTTGGTGGTGCTGGCTGACTCTGTGAGGCTGGCGGGCCGGTCCTGGGGATTGCAACACGGCTCATGAAAATGCAACAGCAGCATGACTCACATTTTAAGAAGCTGGCTCCCTCTGATCTGTGTGCTGCCCGCGTGTGAGCCCAGTATCACCTAGCAGAGCCTGACCTCTGTACGGGCTTTTGTAACGCTCAGAAACGGCCGCTTTATAATATCCAGCCGCCTCTCGCTTCACTCTGGAGGATAATGAGTACGATCGAGCCAAGCAGGCAAAAACAGCACATGGACGTAGCTGATTCTGTGGCTATCCTCTGCGCCGCCACTGACTCTGTTTGTCAACAAAGAAAGAGCGCAGGTTGCAAAGGTGGTGCGACGCAGGGGCAGGTGCAGGTGGACCGTGACTGCAAGCAAACATCAGATTCCTCTCAGCTGAGTCAAACCACCTGCGTGCACTCTCACACTGCAGGAAGCATTCCTGTTAGCACACTCACACACACACAGACACACACACACACACACACACACAGACACACACACACACACAGACACACACACACACACACAGACACACACACACACACAGACACACACACACAGACACACACACACACACACAGACACACACACACACACACACACACACACACACAGCTTTTTAAATTCTTTCTCTTTCATAATCACCTGACTTCAAGCTGCTGATATGCTGCTTATCACCTGGTTTCAGTGAAACCAACAGTTGAGACAAATTCTCATTATCCCCCAAATTCAAACTAAAATAAAAGCAGAAACAAAAACACTGTGTTGTCTTACATGCCCTCAGCAGATGGGTCAAATCTGCCTCCTGCCAAGCCTGTCAAACAGCGACAAAATTGTTCAACAGTGTACTGTACAACTGCAGCTGCACTGTAATTAGCCCCAAAGATGTGCACACATACACACACACACACTCACACATATACACAAAGCCTGCTGGGAGGGGGATTCCTACAGCAGATGGTGGAGCGTCCCTCCTGGACAGAGACTGCGATAGTCAGAGCCACACCCGTCTACACTTACCACACAATTGCCACACAATTAATGAAGGTAGAGTTAGCTAAAAGCTATTTCAGATTAACAGAGCTGAGAATGTGTCATAAAGTCGAGCTCCGCATTCAAAACGTATGAAAAGCCTGAGAAGTTCATTTGATACACTCAGCATCCTGCATTCAGATACAAGGTGGAAGTCAGATTAAAGCAAGAGTGTGAGATGCAAGTGCAATGAGCTGTGTAATGAACTGCTAAACTGTGAGGGATTACAGACAGCCGGGAGCTCTGTGTTTGTGCAGCGGGTATCTCCTCTCTTCCACGGAGCCAATCAAACTCTGTCCTTTTCTGCACTCCCGAAACATTTCATTTTTATCGGTCTTAGTATTTCTTACTCAACCGTGAGTCTTTGCTGTGCGAGCTCTGCTTGTGCAGACTAAAACACCGAGGCACTCGGGGATGGGGCTGATGCTGAGGAATTACAACCCTCGCCCGAGCTGGCAGCACCCAGTTTAGTTGCCATGGCAATGCTGTACGGCGGCTCAACGAGATAAAGGTCAAGATACCTCAAAGGAACTTGGCTTCCAGTGTCCAACCTACTTTTTCTTTTTCTTGCAAAACTGATCCTCGTTGCATCTTCATCCTTATGTAACGACGTATTTCTTATGACATCGCTGCTGCCGTTGCCAGTGTCTTGCAGATGAACCCCTACAGAGGCGCTGATCGGCGTCTGAAGACTGAAGGAGAAACATCCGAGGAATGTGGGCATTCCAGGCGTCCATCATTTAAGGTAACAGCACTTACGCAGCAATGCACATTCACGGCTACCAGGCAAGACACTCCCTTCCTTCTATACTGCACACTCCTTTAAGTGTGCTTTGTTCAGCTTTAAACGAAAACAGAAAGTGTATCAAACAGAAAGCAGAAAGTCTGACCTGTTTCATGATAATCCAGAACCACATTTATGAGTCTGTTTTTGATGCTGAACTGTATTTGGCTGCACGGCGCAGTTAAAGCTGACACAGAGTCGGCTACAGTGTGCGGCTGACACTCATAAAGTCTGCCTTTATGGACACTTTTTTCAGCTCGAGAAGAAATGACTCAAATTGGTAGAACGTTAACGTTCCACAAATGGGGCATTCAAAGCCATGAATGGTGAATGATCGCTCCGATGTGAAAAGAAGTTTTCTTCCAGTCTTTTTAAGGACACCAGAAGATCGTTAGCGTACAGGAAGGACCAGAATTTCTACGTCGAGGAAAATAAGCATCACAAATCATCACGAATCCAAGAGAACATATTGATAATGCATCAGTTTGTTTTTTAAAGCGGAGGCGAGCCCGCAGCGCCAATAACGAGTGTTTAAATGAGTATACGGCATGTTGTTTTTGCAAAGCCAGCCAGCTCTTGTGCAGTGACGCAGACTGCCAGCACCTCTCCGCTGGGACCACCACACACTCACAAATACACCTTAAGTGAAGCACACACCCACACCGACACACACCACACCCAGCACAGCCATACACAAATTTACTTCATACCCTACAGAGAGTTGTAGACCTGCAGCCCTCCTGCTTCTATTTATGGTCAGAGAAACTAGGCCGAGAGTCCAATTTAACAGCAGAGAGGGAAACTCAGAGTTATAAGGAGCAGAGAAAGATGGCGGCTACATCAGATCAGTCAGGACTGGGTTGGTTGGTAAAGCATATGTTTCCTTTGTTTATTATAAATGTGTGTGTTCCCCTTTCCCCTGGTTTCACTGTGAGTAAGCCTGAGTGAGAAGGAGCCAGTGGATGGAAGTCGTTGACTGTGGCCGGCGTGTGAACCGCTCTGCTGATGTGGCCCATCCTTCTACTGCGTTCCTGCAAAGAGGGTGATTCCTTTTCATGTGTCACCCCCCCCCCCATCAGTATAAATAGTCTGGGAAGGAGAACAGCGACGAGTGAGGACAAAATGTCTGTTTTCTGGCTCCTCTTGTAACCAAATGTTGGATTTGAGCGTGTGAGACAGAGAGACTCAGAAGAAACAGCCTGGGAGACAGCAGCAGAGCGCAGAGGTAGGCCAAGATGCAGAGCGGCTCAGACTGCTGCAGAGGAGAAAGCTGACCACAAATATGCCCGACTGTGGCCGGCGGGCTCCTGACCGACTGCTCTCCTCCCTCGCCATGTGGCCGCACTGGGCGGGGGAGCAGTTTTTCCATTCCACTTCCTTTGCCTGCCACACAGAGAGGAAACGTGATGCAGATGTCTGGGAAACCGTCTATAGAGCTGCACGGGAAGCTTCAGAGGATTCCCCAATAAAATCGACAGAGAGTGTGCGAGTGCACGCTACACACTCGCGCTTCCCGCGGCAGCAAGTCGAGCACGAAATGTAAACCAAAGTCACATGTGCTGCACGCTGTGCGAGAAAGTCGGATTTTGATGAGCAGTGTCTGTATGGAGCAGTGTTTACACCACCAATGTGATGATGGCAGTGAAATTTACATCCTGCTGCTCATTTCTATTCCACTGATTACTGGTTGTGGCAGTGCACCAGCAAAAGTCCAATACAGAACACAGCTACATGTACACTAAATGCAATTAATGCACACTGTGCGTAATGAAATGGCTCTGTGGATGCAGTGTGTTCACAAAGACAGCGTACGCAGCCTAATCGTTCACTGAGACAAAGAAGGAAACGTCAAAGAGTGTCGACGTTTCCTGCCACGCTAGCAGCTGATCGTCATGAAATGATTCTACACTTTATCTTTTCATAAGTGAAGGAGATAACGCAGCTGATGCTACCATTGTACACTGTAAGAGCTGCCATAATTCACATCATTTTCCCCTCACAGCACGATAACCTCTGAATCCTTGTCATACACACATGACGAAAATCAAACATATAATTTTTTAATGATGAATGTTTGCACAAAGATGAACAGACCTCCTTCCACTGTCACATCCGAGACAGCTTTCACTCTGTGCCAGCCAAACTGGGGCCAAACTGGGGGAAATCAAATTAAACTCCTGCAGGCTCGCCAGCTTTACCACTTTGATTAATAAAGATTTTTTTCCTCCGAATTTTCCGTCACTAATCAAAAGCTTGAATTCAGCTGAAGGGTTGCGGTGCATTAGTCCCAGCCGGTACGTGCTAAATATTTGATGGCAGTGGAGAGGACGCACAGCGAAGCATCAGGGAAGCAGGATAAACATATAGCTCATCAATAATACATCCAGAGGCCAGACCACTTGTTTGTATGAGATGATGCATTTGTTGTATTGGGAAGAGATGCAGTGAAGCGAAGCAGAGGTATTTGAGATTAAATGAGACTGTAAGACTGCCGGGGGACCTCCATGAGCTGCACCAGCGCTCTCTCAGGAATACTGGGCAGCAGCTGAGCCTTGAACAGGGATCTATGTGGATATTTGAGGAGCAACGCTGGCCTGAGATCATTAATAGAGCCCAGACTGTGTTGGATTTGACAGCAAAAGCAGTGAGATGCACAGGAAACATCTGGAGGCTGAATTTATAGAGAACCCCACGAAGGTCCTGAGTATACCAGTACTTCAAGCAAGATGTGGGTCTGCAAGCAGCTTTGCAACCCTCCATCTTCCCTTAATCATGGTCCTGAGTTCATGTTTGGGTCTGATGTCCTTGCCTCCAACTTTCCATGTGTCTACACAGCAAAATCGGAAGCTGTCTTCAATATTCACACACAGAAGTGGAACAAGCAAATCCCCTTTACAAGAATTTATACAATAATGCCAGCAGGTTTAGAAGCAGGAAAAGCTAATATTCACCAAGCAGCGCTACATACCGCATGTCAGGCTGCTGACATCATATCGACAAAGCTTTGCCATTCCTTCAACAACTAAAGAAGTGAATCCCAAACAGCACACGCCCCTTTTACCTGCTGGGTTTACTCTGTTATGCAAATGTGTGGTTATGTGAATGCACTTTATGAAACAGTAGCAAAACACCCAAAGGTGCATTGTTCTTTTAGCATTAGCCTGCACATCTGTGAGCCTCAGCGTGTGCATAAGCACATGTGTCCTGTCAGTAACCCCACTGCTTTACATAACAGTGAGGAGTTTGGATTAAAATCGTTGTGCAGTGTTTTTAATGAGATTTCATTTTTACTCTGCGGCCTTCTCTTCTGGTCTCTGTCTGTCTTTGTTGCAGAGGCTTACTTCATGACGTCCTTTTACACAAAGCGTTTTTAATTACTGGAACGTGAAACACAACCTCTAAAATGATCCTGATATCAATACTTAAAGAACAGAAGAAGAGAGTCATTTGAGTCATCTGCTTATTCTGACTCTCCCTTTGTTTAACCCCAGAGTGAGCGCTGGCGCATAACAATCAGATGACTGTGGGCTGGCTGCTTTTATTTCTTAAGCAGTGGGTCCACTCCAAAGTGACCTACAGCTAGAAGAGAAGAAAACTGGCTAAATTTTGTATTTTCAGCTCCATTTAGCATCAGATCAGCGCAGCGTGGCTATCTTCTCTCAGTGATCACAGCGCTCAGCTTCACAAAATGGAGAATTAAGGGCCAGCCCGGCACAGCTGATCCCATATGTGTGACACTCAAAGCACCATTTGGGATTTAATTCAGAAACAAAAAGGCTGTCATGATTTTTTAGCAGGCTGGTAAAAATCTGTAATAAATCAATCAATTTAAAGTGAGCGGTGATTTAACAAAAGATCACATTTGTGTTGAAAATGAGTACGCTGCCCTGAAAGTGAGAGGAATAAATCCAAAGTACAGACTCTTATTTCAGTAGAAACCTCTCATCAGCAGTAATGACGACTAAATGGATCTCAGGTTTCTCGCTCAGATGCATCATATCTACGACATGCAGTTTAGTTTCACGGCCGCTCAGCTGAGGTTCAGTATGACTGATGAAACAGGAAGCTTTGGAGTTTCTGCCCAACATCAGTCAGATAACTGCTCCATTTGGGCTAAAGCTAACAGGTGTGCCACTCTCGCCCACTTCAATGAGAATGTGCTTTACGGTAACGTGCTGCACTCTCAGTGATGCTACAGCGCCTCCGGCTGAATTCCCAACATCTCATTAACTCCCAGA
Source organism: Rhamphochromis longiceps (assembly GCF_057381845.1). Lineage (NCBI taxonomy): Eukaryota > Metazoa > Chordata > Actinopteri > Cichliformes > Cichlidae > Rhamphochromis > Rhamphochromis longiceps. Next base: position 1,675,393 of record NC_140566.1, read on the forward strand.
GGGAAAACCAATCAGACACACAACAGCCTTTTTACTGCGACTCGGTCGAGGCGACCTCTCTGCCTCTCTGCACCCACCACTCCAAACCAATCCTACCAGTGTCACACAGCAACTCATCAACTCGTCCCAGTTTAGGTGAGAACGTGGCATCCATCTTTCATTATGTCCTCTGCTGTTTCACACCCTGACAGAAACCCAAACATGTCTTTGAATCTTGCTTGCTGGTTTCCAGTGGACTGTATTTTGACAATATTCATGTCAGTAAATTAAGAATATGACAAAGCTGAACTTTCTGCCTAATTTGTCAAACACAAGGTGAGTCTGAATTCTTCTCGGCGTGGGAAAACACCTCAAGGAACCCGTTCCTTTCAAACTACATCCACATACCAGGCCTGTTTCGTTAAAGAACAGCCCACATACCTACCGCACAGCAGCCTCGGGCCATGCACAGTTACCTGTCAATAAACTATACTAAGAAATATGCACGTAAAGCTTTGCAGTGCAGCTACTTTCATTAACAAGCTCCTGGAACAGCCTTTTCAAAACTAAACCTTCTTGTTTAAAAGAAAGCTCCACTGCATTTATGTCACAACGACCTGCTCTTAGCAAGACAGAAATACACGAATTCAACATTTTTAAGAGGTGTGATGTGGACAGGATAAGTGGACCGCTAAACATTTACCCAGAGAACAAAAGGATGCTGTCGTACTCCAACCAGGCCAGCGAGCTGTAACCAACCACTCCAGAGTCAAACATCTAAACCTGTCATTGTCTCGTCACCCAGTGTCCTCAGAAGCTTTCAGAGCCGAATAGGGAACAACGTGACGATGGCCCGATGTTCACGTTAATATCTGCATGTGCGCGTATGTTTTGTTGTCTTGGAGCTCAAAACTCAAAGGAACTTGATCCTAATGTAGAAAAGAAACACTCGGCGCTGTTAGCGAGCCCACCTCTGACCCCGGGAATCAACGGAAACATCTCAAACTTTGACAGAGGTGAGCACCCTTATTCCAGAACAGTTCCCCCCATAAACGCAGTAATGAAAAATCTGCTGCAATCTCATCCAGGCCTGACACATGACACATATCCACAAAACAAAAAACATGTGAGGCAACACACACACACGACGTGCTAAAAACTGCATAATGCTTTTACCATTTAGTCTCATGTTCATGAAAGAAGCCTTTTTTAAATGTGCTGCTAAATAAACAGTCAAAGTCGTAGCAGCTGTGGGAGCTTCCAGGAGCTACGAGCTAATATTACTGTAGGTCTGCTTTCACAGCGAGCAGGTCAATATTAGACTCCAGTTGTCTGAACAGCAACATGTTAATGTGTGAGAGAAAATCCAATGTCGGCGTGTCACGGCGCAGTTTCATCACTTCTAACAGATTCCTTTTGTTCTGTTGATCAATGCCCATCATCTGTGAGCGTCATTTTCCAGTGACACCAAACGGACTGCGATGACTTCTATTTCCATTCCTTCACTGCATGTTTCGCCGGCCTCAGCCAAAGCACCGATCCCAGGGGAACGGTTGAATATGACCTTCACAACACAAACACTTTGCTTGGTTTGTGCTGCTGTGTTTCTCTCCCTTCGTGCTGTTATTTCTGAAGGAAAGGGAAACGTGAAGCTAGCGGTGAAAAGGTCGGTCATCTGACGAACTTTCAAAAAAAACATTGGTTCTGTGTGTTTTTTTGTATTTTTATGTATTAAACATTTGAATTTCAGCAGCTCGACCGTAAGCCTGCTATTCCCGAGACGGGGAATGCACGGGGTGAGGAAAGCAATTCATACAGGGACGAACTGTTTTCTGACAGCATCTCAAATAAGTACGCAACCCATCTCATATCTTTCCTCCCTCCTTCCTGTAATCCGTCCATCTGCGCACGAAGACAAATTTCAGCATTTCATCAGGTAAACACTCCTATCTCCTCAGATAATGACACAGGAAAGGAGGGGCACAATCTAAACTCTGAGGTTCAGTGCTGGGAAACAGTGCAACACAAACTGGGAGAAAGCTCACATTTCTGCTCATGGTGTCTTATTTTTTTCTTTCCCTCCTAAAAAACCCTGAACGTAGCAGATGATGTGTTTATCTCAGGGCTGTAATCGTAAAGCAAACCCTTTACACCAAAGAAACCACCTCCTCTTGGTCCCTGTGTCCACAAACACAAAGGGGAGGTCAGCAATCATCAGGCTACAGCTTGGATTCACATGTCAGAGGTTACATGAAGACTTCAGCAAGCACTGTTGGCTTTCACCAGTGGACTCATCAAACTACTGTAAGTTTGAAGATAAGTCGAGATAAAAATGAACTGTATGTAAAATCGTCCCCCAGATTGTTGATCCTATTAAAAACATTGTACGCGTTGAACTCGTGGCAGCAGAGTTAGTCCAGACCGTCATTAATAAACGTTTCTCAAATTAGCGATCAGCAATTGTTTTCCAGTTGTGACGTTAAGCGGCACCTTTATTAGAAAAATTACAATCTCAGCAAGTCTAAGTCACGCCGAAGTTAAAGATTGGTCAGTTTCCGTCTTTGTGACACTCGCAGTCAATCGGACACAAGGGTTCCTCCGGTCAGTGATTACGTTGGTCTGCAGTCGTACCAACTAAACTAAGCCCGTTATAAGAGCTGCGACAGCTTGACCCCACACCATTTCCTGCACCCTGTTCTCCCCACCTTCTTCCCACTTTGCTCTGTTCTTTCTGCTTTTCACTGTATAATAAAGGCCAAAAGGCAGAAAAACAAAAATTCAACATGCTACAACCACTATAGTTATTGCAGACAAAATGTGAAAGTGGAATAAAACTGCATTCATTTTCACAGCCATCGTGCACGATAAATGTGGTTGCAAAAACATTTCCAGTGATATAAACGTATGGGAAAAGGACCCTGGGACTTAACCAGAGTAAACACTTTGCTGATGAGTTTATGGTTCACAGTCATTTTAGGTCAGACTGAATAAACATTCAGACCATTTCTGTAAATTTTGCTGATTCTAAATTTCATAAAAGAGAATTATTCAGGATATATTCACTGGCTCTCACTTGGATATTTTCCTGTCCATTGATGGTGAAAACTCTCAAGGCTTCGAAATGTAACTTTACAAACAAATGGGTGACACCACAGCAGCTACATGTGCTTTACATTACATTACAAAAAGAGGCACAATGCAATATTGAAGCTAGCTAGCTGCGGCTTATCTATGGTGATGAAGCTACTAGTTTGTTAGCCAAGCTTTGTGTTGAAATACATCATTAACTTAGTGTATATTATATTTTTTAATTAGGTGCACCTTCTGTGCTGCTGTAAAAAGCATTGGTGCAAATACAGGTTAAAAAAATATCAGTTTAGAAATCCTGTTAGCAAAATGTGTAAAGATATGCTAATTAGCCCTCTGCACACATTGCTACCGCTAATTAGCTATATGAAGCTATTAATGCTCTCTAGCATGCTAGGCTGGTAAGAGCTATAACATTCAGGTAGCAAGTAACCTGTTAATAAACTGAAAACTGGTTAATTTAGTTTTTGCTTAATTTACTACTTTTATTTGTCTATACAGCCGTCCTGTTAGTGCTCTAGCATGGAGGAAAAAAAACCTCCAGTTGTTTCTAGAGCGCCAACATTCACCGTCCCTTTCACCATATGCAGTATCGTTTCCTCATGCCACCTCCCTCACAATTTCTAAACCCTGGTTCTGCTACATAGGCAACACTGCATAAAAATATCCTCTCCAGAATGCAACATCCATAATGACCTCATAGCTGTGATGACAGATGCAGGGTGTCGAGTCGGGCTAATGCCAAAATAACAGCTTTATGGAGAGGAGGTGTGAAAGAGTTACCCAAAAGAGACCATGAAATAGTGGGTTCAGGGGATCACGGGGTGGAAGTTTGTCTACTTGATGGTAAAATCTGGAATAGCCACATGAAAGGGCCTCCACAGGCCGAGGAGGAAGTTCTGTCTAATTCCATCGGTTACTATTACAGACGTCGGCTAAATCGGAGCCTAAAGAACACACAGACTGTTTTCTCACAGCACAGGGAATGGCACGCTAGGATATAGACGCAAAAAAAAAGATTAGTGGGATATCTGTGGGAAACCAGTCTGGAAAAGTCCACTCGGTATAGGAAGTCATGTAGCTGTTAAAGACGCCTACTTGAACATCTGTAGAACAGTATCAATATTTTGCTGTCAACAGTGAAATAAACTATGTCCAGGTTTTGTGGTGGAGTTTGACTTACAGTCAAAAATGTGCAGAAATGACGAAGCCTCGTTTCAAAGAGATTCGAATTGTTACAGTGCAGCTCTGTCTAATTCGAAACAGCTCAAGATCAGATGGAAAAAGCGTGGCGAGAAAGATGCGGCAACCCTATAAAGTAAATTACTAGAGGCCGTTCCATCTCTTTAATGCTTCTGCTATTGTTGGGCGACCTTTAATGCGATGCTATAAAACAACAGAGGGTGAAAATAGGGAGATGAGTGCAGGGTGCAGGGCGAGACAACCGACAGCTAAACTGAGACGCGGCTCACAAACTGCACAGTGAGGCGATGCTTCCTTATCCTGACATTTTCTGCTGCAGCGCTTCATGCTGCTGAGAACATCTGCTGTGTCATGTTTCTACTACAGGCTTAAAAAGACGTCACAGCGACAATGCGCACGGTTGCATCATTATCTACTTTGATATTAAGAATATTAATTTTTTCTCACATCTCTCTAACACACACAGACACCTACACTGTGTTCACTTCCCTTCTTTTCCAGACTCTGTAAAACTGGAAGTGGAGCTCTTTCTTGCATTTTCAGCAGAAAGAGCAGTTTAGGTCGTTGAAAATAGAAACATTCTTCCTGTCGCTGCTTAAAGTGAAGTGGTGAATGCAGAGTGCTGCCTCGGGCCCGTGTGGACGGTGTTAATAAGGAGGGCTGGACAAAGCTAACAGGAATTAATCTGCCTGGCCAGTCAGACTGGATAGATCGCTCCATCTTTTTTACTGTCTAACAAAGAGACGGCCTTAAGAGGATTATTACCAAAGGGTCATCTGTGTCTAAATGCAAAATGCCAAAGGTTTCCGGGCTCAGATCTCGCACTTGTCCAATGGGATGCAACCCTGATTTGAAGTCTTGAAATGACAGCTTGACTTGAATCTTAATCTGTGGCTCTGCGACACTTCTGTCCTGCACAGATTAAGTTGTGGTCTTTACTGTGCAAACTGTGCCTTTGCGTGCACACGGGGGGCTTGCTACAGATAACACAAATCAGAGCTTAAATAATTAGCAAGCAAATAACTTAAAGTGCTGCATGTCTGCCTCACATATCCTCATATTCTTAGTAAAAAAAAAACTCCTAATCCCGTCTTTATGATAAGCTGTCGAGGAGCTCGGACTGTCTGCTGAGGGACTACACAGGGACCAACACCAGGATTTAAGGTTTCAAAGCCACCTCAAATTAAATTCAATTAAATAGAGTAGCTGTGTAAATCTCAAAGCTCTTATGTGCTCTAAAAAGCAAATGGAATATAAGTGGCTGGGGGTTATATGACTGCCTCCAAAGGCCAGACTACCAGTGACCCAGCCAGAGCCTCGTAACTCATCCAGCTGCACCGGCCTCCACTCCAATCTTGTATCGTCGGGACTCGTTTTCCTCCACAGTGGTATTCTGAGATGCTGTGAGAAGTGAGGGATCGGCCTCCTCAGGACACCACTGAATGTCCCAGTCACTCCCAGTTTCTTCCCGGTCTGCATCACAGCCAGTCGTGGAAACAACAGCAGGCTTGTGAGGAAGCGCATCGGGTCGGGTCTGAACCATCGGCCTGAAAGCCCGACTCGCTGCACAGAGCCTGAGGCTGTCATTCACACCCTTCTTCTGTTCAGCACCCACTGAAACTTAATCGTGCTCTCCTCGGGGTCTGTTTGCACTTGGATCTTGGCCCGTAAGTGTGTCTGACAAAAACCAGATCTCTGTACGTTTGCCTATTCCACAATACAGAAATGTGGAAATTGGAGAAATCTGAACTGTTAGCAGCGCTTTGATGATCCTTAGCCAAACGCACCACATTACAACGCTGAAAATGCATTTCAAGAGCACTTAAAAGGATGGAAAAGCTGAAGGGTTCATGGATAGGTTGCTCACATTACAGAACATTTAGTGTAAAATCAGTCGCAGCACAGAAATCTGTCATTTAAGTCAGACAGTATGACACTTCTCCAGTTACTCCAGCCCCACACTGAGATCTTTCGACGCGCAGCAGCTCGAGTCTCATATAATTGCTTTGTTCTCAAGCTGTTCCTCCTCACAAAGCGGTGGTATTAAACATTCAAGTGTTGTGTAAAACATATTGGCACTAAATCTATCAAACCCAGAACCTCGTGTAAAAGAACAGACACGCTGACGTCTCTCTGCGTCTGTGGTTCTTACAATCATCTTGGATAAGTCAAACCCAGAGTTTATGTGTGTGTGTGGTTCGATCTCGTAAACGAGTGATTAACAGAAAGCGTCTCTGACACTGCTGCTGTGCCGCCTGCAATTTTCCCATCATTGTTGCACATCAGAATAGCGCCCGGTGTCTCGAACGGTCACCCTGTGTGTCTGTGACAATGCTTTAGTGATCCACACAAACGCACGCTACAGCAGTGTTGGTACAAAGACCTTTTGATGATGGTCGGGGGGACGGCATCGCTCTGGCTCAGTGCTGCCTGCACGCCGCTGCCTCTGCAGCGAGCAGCCCCTCCCTCTACAACTCTCTGCTCTCATTCAGTGTGTGTGTGTGTGTGTGTGTGTGTGTGTGTGTGTGTGTGTGTGTGTGTGTGTGTGTGTGTGTGCTCCTCTGTGAGAGTGCGCTCGTGCTTGCTTAATTGACACTAAGATCTGGGAGCTGGGATGAGCTTTGGGTACCTGCTACTGAAGGGATTTGAAAGAGGAAAAGAAGCAGGAGAGAAGCAGACAGAGGGAGGGAGAAGAAGCCGATGGATGATGGGAAAGAAGGACTTGCTCGCGGAGCTGACACTTTATTTTAGTAAGATAAAATCGAATAAACGTTACCAATAACAGGCATCTCCAGTGATAATTATTAGATACATCACAGAGCTCTATGTAATCCCCCCCCATGTGCTGTGCTGCCAACAGATGCGCTGCTTCCACCTCCTTTTGCTACTGCAGCATCGCTCACACTCCAGCAGAGAGACAGAGGACCAAAATGGCAGATTAGCTGATGCTGTATCAGTCGGGCCACATGGTCCTTATTCTGTGTGAGGGTCTGACTCACATGTTGCCCACGCATAATGCAAAACTGTCCGGCAGCATTCAGGTGGCAAACGATGGGAAAGGACCCCCCCCCCCCCCCCACCCCCCCACATGCTCTAAACACAGCCTCTCTCCAGCATGAGTTAGCCAAAGATGCTGCATCCACCACCCCTCCCTAGCACTATCATTCCCTTTCCTCCCTATTACCACTTTCTCCTCATCCCTCTCCACTCACTCCTCCACTTGCACAGCAAGCGCTCTGAGATCCTCGGCTTTGCAGAGGATTTTCTTCCCCGACTCTGCATGTGAAAACTGTCAATATCCGACATGGGATCATGATGGAAATGACAGAGACAGATAGGACCGCTCCGGAGCTCCTTATTAAAAGGTTTCCTCTGAACAAAACATAAGGAGGTTCATCTTGTAAGAGGGGGGTGCTGAGTCACCCATGACAGGGGATGAGGATGTGGCTTCTTGAGCTCTTTGTGCTCTTACTGGCTTGTGCTCCAAGATGCTAAGATTAGATATGCCACTGTGCATCAATACATTCTTGGTGTGGCTGTAGGCTGTGCGGCTAAAACCATCCTGTCTTGATGATCGGCCAGGCGCCCAAGGCTCTGTGGCTCTACAGTTGACAGACTGGCCCTAAAGCCTTGGGGATGATGACTGAATACACACTGTCCTGTTTGAATTGGCCCCTCCTTCTCTGTGCCAGGGGCTGCCAGCTGCTTTAGATATGATAGGGTTAAAAAAAAGTTAAGTGTCCCAAATATTTTCAGGTGGACGGTTAATGTGTGACCATATCAAGTAGTCAGCAGCAATAGAAAGCTGCCCTTTAACCAGGAAAAGCCTTCTACGCACAGAAGAGCCTTCTCTCCCATTCAGCACACTTCCCTCTATTCTCGTGCTGCAGCATTATATTTAACCCATTCAGTGCCGCCACCTGAGCGAGCAGCACGCTATAAAGATTCAGCTTTATGATGATAAAGCAGGCATGAGGAGAAATGTTGACCTGGTCTGATGTAACATTCAAACCGAGCTTTAAAGTAAATACAGAATCATTACTTCTTTTATTTAGAAGCTTTAACAAAACATAGTTAAAATATCTCGTTTTGTTTTAACGTCTAATATGCCAAACAGTTTATCAAGCTCCTTATCAGTTTCACATCACTACGGCCTTAATTTCCATCTGCGCTGCGTTTTAATGAAACGCGCTCTGGATCTCCGCTCAGAGCAGTGAGGAGCTGCGGACACGCAGACTAACAGGATTAGCAGCACATGGCCTCATCACGGCCTCACACCTCGAGCTGGACCCGGGCTATTAGCTGCTGGACTAAATCTCTCCAAGAACCAGCGATGCTTCGCAGTGACACACACTCACTCTCTTCCCTGCTTGTCTCCCAGGCACTGTTAAATGGCTCTGACACATCAGCGACGTCGCGCTCGGTGCGTAAGCCTGTTGGGGCGGGCTCGGCCCGTGGACGGAAAGCCGATCGCCTTAATTGATCGATCCTCAATAATCTAGAGACCGCGAGGAGGGAGAAAAGCCGTTTAGGTCAAGTCTTTGTTGAGTGACAGAGAAGGCGTGTTTGATTTAATCACCGCTGGCAGGGACCAATCTATAGCAATGAAACACAGCACTGTGGTCTTAACAGATAGCCCACTGCGCTCGGGCATGCCCATTGTTCCGCCCGTCTCCGCTAAGGTAAGGCTGGTCGCTCCGCGAGAGTGGAGCAGCCCACGGACAATTAGCGCACAATCACTTCAGAGAAATACAGACCGGCGCTCTACTTTCTGTCAGATAAATGATAAAAACATGCTGTGATTTCAACGAAACAGAGTAGGCAGCTGTCTTACCGGCTACGGTGTATCTATCCATGTAATTGAGGACGTTCCCAAAACTGAGGATCCCGGCGGCGGCGGCCGGTGAGCGGCATTTCAGCAGCGCGGCGCGGAATTTCTGCCCCGGTCTGCAGGGGTGAAGGTCCGGGTTGGATTTCAGTCCGGGACTCATGCTGCCCGACAGCGTGCGCACCTCATCCGAGCTGCTGCAGCCTTCAATCTCGCATCCATCGCTCTCCACGCACATTTTCTGGCACGAAAGATCCAGCGCAGAAGAAGAAGGCAGGAGAGAGCGAGGGAGGCTACGGAGTAGGAGATAGTTGACGGGGACCGCACTCAGCGAGGCTCGGAGATTTCTGGTGGAATCAGTCGCAGTGGAAGTGTTGTCTTAATTGCTGAAGCGCAGGAGCAGCTCTTCTCGGAATCATAATTTCTCTGCCAGTGCGAACGGACAGCCTGTGCGCGCCTCACTTTTTATTTTTTTTAAAGAGGAGGGAGATCTCCTCGTTACGCTCCGCCCCCCCACCTCCCAGAAAACCTGCAGCGAGCGATGGAGCCGCACCTGACACTCTGTTATTTCTAAGAGAAGCTGGGAAGGATTTTATGTCTTTATTTATGTCTTTATTTCACCGCATGGATGAGAGAGCAAAACCAGGTTTCTATTTAAATGTGTCAGTTATTATTACTGAATAGTTATTGCTAATAAAAGTAGGTCAGCGAAGAATGTTGCACAGATATATTTCGGGCTCTACATAACCGCCCCGGTGTGCTATATGTGCATTCAATGGTCCTAAAATAAATGCGCATACTGATATTCCAGGTTTGTTTTTGTGTTTCTTGCTTGTATTTGTTTCTAACGTGTCAAAAAAAGATCGACTTAGTTCCGATCGCCATTAGCTGCCAGGTATTTGAGATATGTTCATGTACATAACAGCCACAGATATGGAAAGCTGCATGCTTACTGGAAGGAAAGAGGAAATGCATTCCGCGGTTGTGCTTGAGATCAGACTGATAATGATTAAGATTATGCACTATTATGATTAAGCACTGCTGCTTTTACTTCATTTCCAAGCTTTTCAATGCTGATTATGAATTAGGCAGCTATTATTTCATGTATCATTCATATCTTTATTATAACTATGTTGTGTATATCTGTTCTCTTTGCAGAAATCTACAGTGAGCACTGTGTGAGTGTTATGATTACATTTTCTGTGAATTAAATTATCAAGTGTCCAGACACATGTGTTCTATTTAAAGTGGTCACCAGACTCAGTGGTAACTGGTTACAGGGCTTCCCCCACCACAAACCCCGACTTCAGGCAGCAGATATAATCCAGCATCACAGAAGGAAACCCCCGTGTGTCCGTGTTGTACACACATTAGACTGTTCTCCCTTTTCTATCAGTGGTTAGTGCAGGTGGAGTTTCATTGCTGAGGCAGGCAGGATGGAGAAATGAGAGTTTCAGGGAAGTCTTTGACCTTTTTTACATGACACTGCACGTCATCGAGCCTTATCCGGCTCGTTTGGTCAAATCTTAGACTAGAACTGTGTTTTTAGCTTGAAAATGAAGGAATAACACATAAGGGAAAATATCTTTAAAATATCCTTTGAGCGATTTGCCGGCATGCCCGTCTGAGTCTGAGCTGCTCATCGTCCTAACTTTAATTAATTTAATGCCATGCACACATTTGGGAGATGTTTGCTTAAAAGATAAACCAAGAAGTTTCGACAGATCCTGGATGACACTGAAAATAAATGATTATCATATCTGCAATGAAGAAATCCACAACAGCAATTTATTTCTTCGCTGGCATTTATATGGTATCTTCCTAGTCTGACTGCTGAAAGCACTTTAGATGATAAGCCACACTCACCTGTGCACATATATATTCACTGTATATAGTAGTTAAGTGCTTTGTCTACTTTGCATCCCTGCCTTCAGGCACCAGGCGAGTCACCAATCATAGCATGGCTGTATTAGCAGTGTGGGTGGAAGATAAAGTAGAGGAACCTGGAGCGTGGTGCTAATGACGGCTCTGTAATCTGTAATCCCATAAAATGGAGTGACAACGTAAAACTGGGTGTTAGTTCAGCGATTTAACACCAGTCAGTCAGATTGTTCTGAGGTTTGCATCATTTCATCTCATCAAGAAATTAGGAAATATACTTATGAGTGAGAGCCAGTTAATGATGCTTTCAAGCTGGTTGTTTACAAGTCTTGTTTATTTGTGAACCCTCTTCTTTGCTCCCAAATAGCTTCTCAGAACAGGACGGGTGATGGAGAAGGAAGCTGGATGAATATTAACATTGGATCTGTTTGTGTGTGGTATCCCAAGTGGTTACAGAATAAAGCGATGGAAGTCATACATCTGGTCTGCCTAAAGGAGGATGAACAGATTGCAGCTGGCTCCGTTCTGTCAGTTTCAGCAGTTTCTGTACCCGTCTGTGCCCCGACGTCACGACAGACAATGGCAAAGAAAAGAAAAGCTAAAGTGAGAGCAGGAACTGTACACAGGCGTCAAAAGACATAGAGACGGCTCGTTACTCCAACAACAGCTTCAGACACACTGAAGAAGATGCTGGTGCCCTAAAAAACTGGGCTCACACCTTTATGAGTCTTCCTTCAGGAGGTCATGAGGAGTTGTTGCCTAAAAAGGAAAAGTACCTGCGTCTAAATGATTGGGAGGGGTCCAGTCCTGCAGCATGATCCTGAATAGTGTTTCTGTGCCGCCTTTCTCACCATCCTACTGTGTACACAGCATCAGTCTGACTTTTTCCAGGCAGGAATCCCAGCGTGTCCCCACCATGATCGACTACATGTGGAATTTTAGCAGAAAGTTGTGACGCAGGGCAAGAAGACGTTTGTTGATTTAACACGAGGACAGAGCTCAGTGATGCAGTGAGAAGAGGGCGCGTTCCTGACAGGTGTAGTTTCATTGTACTGAAAGCCAGAGAGGACACGGGCCAGTAAGCTGCTTTCTGAACCGCCTGTAAACGATTAGGTTTTGTTCTCTGATCTACCTGATGTGAAAGTGAGAGCTATCAAACTAGTTAATCGCCAATCAGCACGTGGGGTCAGATCGCTATGGAGACGATGAGGGAGGATGAATCCTGGCGTCAGTGAGGGTGGAGGCTGGGTATGGCTGTGGCCAGGATGTTGTGTGCACCAGATGACCTGCATTTTTTCGTTTGTTTGTTTGTTTTGTTGACTGATTTAAGTCAGCTCATCCTGAAGCCCCTCATTAGATTTGTTTTGCAGGACTTCTAAGCAGTCATCCATGTACTTCCTGATAACTTTGATGTCTAAAATAACAACTATGATGCAAAAACTGCAGCCTGACATGCTTATCCAGGCAAGTGATACAACAGCTGCTTTTATAATGCTGCAGACTGACGTCCAGTATAGGGAAGGATGCAGGAAAAGACCAGCCCGTGGCCTTATGTAGAGGGTTTAGAAGATCAGAGGAGAGATCCCTGGTAAAGACTTGCTCCCGTCTCCCTCTCTGGAGCCCCCGCTCCCTCTTTCATTGGTATGTGTTTGATATGCTGGTCATGTCTGTGGGATCCTGTGTGTTTTTCCATCATGCAGAATGGCTCGGTGGGCCCAGAACTATCTGTAGCATTATTCTACCATGTGGCTCGGAGCCACAGTCACTGCGCCGGCCTTCCTTCCTGTCTAAGCTCAGGGCTGAGCCTCCAGTGCAGGATGGGAGATAACCGACTAATTGCTGCACCCAGCGCCTGCAGGACGATAAGGCCGGCTCTCGGTGCATTCTGAGACACGTGGGGGCCACTAAAGTTTAAATGTCCCACTGACACATGTCTATCAGCTGTGTGTCTATCAGCTGTTTTTCTGGTAAACACATCTTCATGTCTTTCAGTCCATGAAGTTCACAAGAACCCACAAAGTATAAGAAGAAGAAGAAAGTAATGGGCATTATTTGGTTAAACTTCCAGCTCACTGTAGATTTCTGCAAACAACAATCGAGAATCACTCGATTGTTGTTTTTAATCACTGTAAAGGTTACTTCATGGCCTCAGTCTGCCTGTGTACGCACCATGAACATGTTCCTCCCTCGACTGAAAGAAACAGCGTCTGTTTGAAAACTGTGCATTAGACTGAGCTGAGCAAAAATGAGCAGCTGTGCATTTTCTGTCTGATCATTGTAACCTACGCAGGACGTTTTTAGTTAACATCTGCTACCACTGCACAGAGCTGTAGTTTTGTATTTTATTGCTTTAAAACAAAAAGCCCAGACAGAAATCCCTAAACAACGTGCCCAGTTGTCCTCTCAGAGTCCTGACTGAAACTAGAACAGTTTTACTTTTAAAGCATCTCTTTCTTTGATTCAGTTAAATATACATTTAAAAACAAACAGAGTTGATGAACTGTGTAGTCCAAGTAGGACAGTAGGACCTCTGAATAATCCTTATTTCTTTATGCTAAGAGGACAGAAACTCAGGCAGATGCAGGCTGAGGGAGGGGCGGCCATCTACCAGAACAGAGAGCAAAGGAGTGAAGAAGAAGCATTCGTCATCATGGGAAGTAGAACCCTAAGCTGGAGAGGAAATGGCGTGTCACAAATTTAGAGGATCATCATTTAGCCTGGAGAAATAGTTTGCTGCTTTATAAGAAAGCCCTCCGCAAAGCCAGAACATCTTACTATTCATCACTGATTGAAGAATAAGAACAACCCCAGGTTTCTCTTCAGCTCTGTAGCCAGGCTGACAAACAGTCAGAGCTCTTTTGAGCCAACCATCCCTTTAACGTTAACTAGTAATGACTTCATGAACTTCTTCACAAATAATATTTTAATCATTAGAAAAAAAATTACCAATAATCATCCCACAGATGTAATATTATCTACAGCTACTCTTAGTACCATTGATGTTAAGTTAGACTCTTTTTCTCCAATTGATCTTTCTGAGTTAACTTCAATAATTACTTCCTCCAAACCATCAACGTGTCTTTTAGACCCCATTCCTACAAAACTGCTCAAAGAAGTCCTGCCATTAATTAATTCATCCATCCATTTTCATCCGCTTTATCCGGGGTCGGGTCGCGGGGGCAGCAGCCTAAGCAAAGAGGCCCAGACCTCCCTCTCCCCAGCCACCTCCTCCAGCTTATCCGGGGGAACACCAAGGCGTTCCCAGGCCAGCCGAGAGATATAATCTCTCCAGCGTGTCCTGGGTCTGCCCCGGGGCCTCCTCCCGGTGGGACATGCCTGGAACACCTCACCCAGGAGGCGCCCAGGGGGCATCCTTGTCAGATGCCCGAACCACCTCAGCTGGCTCCTTTCGATGTGGAGCAGCAGCTGCTCTACTCTGAGCCCCTCCCGGATGGCCGAACTTCTCACCCTATCTCTAAGGGAGAGGCCAGCCACCCTTCGGAGGAAGCTCATTTCTGCCGCTTGTATCCGTGATCTCGTTCTTTCGGTCACTACCCACAGCTCGTGGCCATAGGTGAGGGTAGGGACGTAGATCGACCGGTAAATTGAGAGCTTCGCTTTTACACTCAGCTCTCTCTTCACCACGACGGACCGGTGCAGCGTCTGCATTACTGCAGCTGCAGCCCCAATCCGTCTGTCGATCTCCGGCTCCCTTCTCCCATCACTCGCAAACAAGACCCCGAGATACTTGAACTCCTCCACTTGGGGCAGGAACTCATCCCCGACCCGGAGTGGGCACTCCACCCTTTTCCGGCTGAGAACCATGGCCTCAGATTTGGAGGTGCTGATCCTCATTCCCACTGCTTCACACTCGGCTGCGAACCGTTCCAGTGCGAGCTGGAGGCCCTCACCCGATGAAGCCAACAGAACCACATCATCCGCAAAAATCAGAGATGAGATTCTGAGGCCACCAAAGCGAAAGCCCTCCGCCACTTGGCTGCGCCTAGAAATCCTGTCCATAAAAATTATGAACAGAACCGGAGACAAAGGGCAGCCCTGGTGGAGCCCATCACCCACCGGGAACGAGTCCGACTTATTGCCGGCAATGCGAACCAAGCTCTTGCAACGGTTGTATAGGGATCGAATGGCCCGTAGCAATGGGCCAGACACCCCATACTCCCGCAACACCTCCCACAGGACGACCCGAGGGACACGGTCGAATGCCTTCTCCAAGTCCACAAAACACATGTAGACTGGTTGGGCAAACTCCCATGCACCCTCAAGTATCCTGGAGAGGATAAAGAGCTGGTCCAGTGTTCCGCGTCCAGGACGAAAACCGCATTGTTCCTCCTGTATCCGAGGTTCGACTAACGGACGAACTCTCCTTTCCAGCACCCTGGCATAGACTTTCCCAGGGAGGCTGAGGAGTGTGATCCCCCTGTAGTTGGAACACACCCTCCGGTCCCCTTTCTTGAAGATGGGGACCACCACCCCGGTCTGCCAGTCCACAGGTACTGTCCCTGATCTCCACGCAACATTGCAGAGGCGTGTCAACCAGGACAGCCCTACAACGTCCAGAGCCTTCAGGAACTCGGGGCGGACCTCATCAACACCAGGGGCTCTGCCACCAAGGAGTTGTTTAACTGCCTCAGTGACCTCGCCCCCGGAAATTGGCGGGTCATTCCCCTCATCCCCAGACTCTGCTTCCTCTTCGGAAGATGTGTCAGTGGGATTAAGGAGGTCCTCGAAGTATTCCTTCCACCGCCTGACAATTTTCTCAGTCGACGTCAGCAGCGCTCCGCCAGCACTATAAACAGTGCAGGTAGAGCACCGCTTTCCCCTCCTGAGACGCCTGACGGTTTGCCAGAATCTCTTCGAGGCAGTCCGAAAGTCTTTTTCCATGGCCTCTCCGAACTCCTCCCACACCCGAGTTTTTGCTTCAGCCACTGCCCGAGCCGCATTCCGCTTGGCCTGTCGATACCTGTCAGCTGCCTCCGGAGTCCCACAGGCTAACCAAGCCCGATAGGACTCCTTCTTCAGCCTGGTGGCTCCCTTCACCTCTGGTGTCCACCATTTGGTTCGGGGATTACCACCACGGCAGGCACCCACCACCTTGCGGCCGCAGCTCAATGCAGCAGCTTCGGCAATGGAGACGCTGAACATGGTCCATTCGGACTCAATGTCCCCAGTCTCCCTCGGAATGCTGTTGAAGCTCTGCCGGAGGTGTGCGTTGAAGATCTCGCGGACTGGGGCCTCTGCTAGACGTTCCCAGCACACCCTCACTACGCGTTTAGGTGCACCAGGTCTGTCCAGCGTCCTCCCCCGCCACCTGATCCAACTCACCACCAGGTGGTGATCAGTTGACAGCTCAGCCCCTCTCTTTACCCGAGTGTCCAGAACATATGGTCGCAGGTCTGGCTGAATTAATTAATTAATTAATTAATTCTTTGATCTTAAATATGATCAACCTATCTCTAATAATCAGCTATGTACCACAGGCCTTCAAGCTGGCTGTAGTTAAACCTTTACTCAAAAAGCATCTCTAGACCCAGCAGTCTTAGCTAATTATAGGCCAATCTCCAACCTTCCTTTCATATCAAGCATCCTTGAAAGAGTAGTTGTCAAACAGCTAAGACAGCTTAAAGACATAAAGACCTGGATGGCCGCTAACTTTCTGCTTCTTAATTCAGATAAAACTGAGGTTATTGTACTCGGCCCTGAAAATCCTAGAAATATGGTATCTAAGCAGATTCTTACTCTGGATGGCATTACCTTGGCCTCCAGTAACGCTGTGAGGAACCTTGGAGTCATTTTTGACCAGGACATGTCCTTCAACGCACATATTAAACAAATATGTAAGACTGCTTTCTTCCATTTGTGCAACATCTCTAATATTAGAAATATCCTGTCTCAGAGTGACACTGAAAAACTAGTTCATGCATTTATTACTTCCAGGCTGGACGACTGTAATTCATTATTATCAGGAAGTCCTAAAAACTCACTGAAAAGCCTTCAGCTGATCCAAAATGCTGCAGCAAGAGTCCTGACAGGGACTAGAAAGAGAGAGCAGATTTCTCCTGTTTTGGCTTCCTGTTAAATCCAGAATTGAATCCAAAATCCTGCTCCTCACATACAAGGTCTTAAATAATCAGGCCCCATCTTATCTTAATGACCTTGTAGTACCATATCACCCTATTAGAGCACTTCGCTCTCGCTCTGCAGGCCTACTTGTTGTTCCTAGAGTATTTAAAAGTAGAATGGGAGGCAGAGCCTTCAGTTTTCAGGCCCCTCTTCTGTGGAACCAGCTTCCAGTTTGGATTCAGGAGACAGACACTATCTCTACTTTCAAGATTAGGCTTCAAACTTTCCTTTTTGCTAAAGCATATAGTTAGGGCTGGACCAGGTGACCCTGGATCCTCCCTTAGTTATGCTGCAATAGACGTAGGCTGCCGGGGGATTCCCATGATGCATTGAGTTTTTCCTTTCCAGTCACCTTTCTCACTCACTATGTGTTAACAGACCTCTCTGCATTGAATCATATCTGTTATTAACCTCTGTCTCTCTTCCACAGCATGTCTTTATCCTGTCTTCCTTCTCTCACCCCAACCAATCACAGCAGATGGCCCCGCCCCTCCCTGAGCCTGGTTCTGCTGGATGTTTCTTCCTGTTAAAAGGGAGTTTTTCCTTCCCACTGTCGCCAAAGTGCTGCTCATAGGGGGTCATATGATTGTTGGGTTTTTCTCTGTATCTATGAAGCGCCTTGAGGCGACTTTTGTTGTGATTTGGCGCTATATAAATAAAATTGAATTGAAATTATTGCAGTATAACTAAGGGAGGGTCACCTGATCCACGTTTGATCAAAAAGGAAAGTTTGAGGCCTGATATTAAAAGCAGAGCTAGTGTCAGGTTTGTGTGTGAGAAGAGAGCTGTTGTTTTTAACAGAGCGTAGCTACAACCTCGACAACATGATCCATCTTAAGACTAACACGTGTTTTGAACTGTGCCTTTCACGTCCTCCTCGCTGATATCTGGCAGCATTGGACCACCCCTCACATACATTTGTTTTTGGAGCCGTCTTGGCTTCAGCCTGTCTTGAGGTGCTGGCCCTGCCATTCTGACCTTCTCTCATCCGCTGTGACCTCCTGACCTGTGGCCCGCCTGTTCCTGACTGTAGCTTGCAGGAGTGACTGCCCTCCCAAAGTCGAGCAGCAGAGCGTCTGGCAGCAGAGCAGCTGGGGATTTGGGCAGATCTGGGCTGATGTCTCCCCTCCTTGGAAGTCTGATCTGAGCTGTGCAAGTGCAGCAGCAGGTGGCAGAGAGACAGCAGTGACTAAATATAGTGTTCAGGGGCAGAGACGGGTTCTTTTATCTGCTGATTGAATAATTTATCCAGCAGCTCCATCCAAGCTGGAATCCTTGGACCCGGGTCATCAGTCTCAGCTGATTTGTATGAGGGGTAGACAATCGGGGCCAGACTCCAGCGTGCACTTCAGTATCGTCGTGTTGAGCTTGTTTGTTTGCATTCCTGCACAAAAAACAATCGCAGTGCATTTAAATGGAGAAATGGGAGCTGCTGTGTGACGGAGGCCGACTTGCAGCGAGGGCAGATCTGTGTGGTACTTTAGCTCATATTTATAGGTCACATGGATCTTTGTAATTACCCTTTTGCTAAGTCTGCAAATCAGCTCTCCTCAGCTCAGTGGCCGGCAGGCCTCTGAAGCAGGAATGCTAAATACATAGGACCAAAAAAGTGCATGTGTCATTAAAGGGAAAGCCTCCGATTTGGCTGCATTTCCACTGCAGTCCACATTTGTGTTCTGTGCTCAGACAAAGGCATTTCATGTGCTAGCTCCATCTCCTGCATGTTGCTGCATGAACAGGCAACTTCCTTCACATGATACAAATATAATAACCCCTAAAAATCAACCGTTGCAACATCGGTATTTCTCCTTCTTTGTCTGGCACCATCACACAACCACTGTGTTAATTAACACAACTTCTGAATTTCTGCATGCTTGTGCTCCTGTGTGGATTATCACCCCCCGCGCCTGCAAACAATCCAATCAACACATCTCTTCTGTTCTTGTGTAACCCGCCCAAGAAGCACCCAGTGACTCTAAGAACACGGTGGCATCATAACAATAGTTGTCCTAATAATGACTGTGCTGACGCCTCACAGCGAAATCAGAAATATTTGTCTAGGCCAAATGCATGAGGGGCCCATATGATGTAATTGTCCAAATGAGGGACAGTACAGAGGGTGGAGAGGGCTCTTCCTCTCTATGATGTCATGACACTGCAGCAGTTTGCTGGAGATAAGGACCGAGTGCAACCTCACATCCAGAAATGTGGTTTTACTCCTCTTATCGCTGCTCTACAGCTGATTGGTGGAAGGGTGAGAATAACTCAAATGGAGGCTAGATAAGCCCACTCCTCAGTTACAGTAAATATTCGCGATGTGCACGAGCCATTTCTGGGGAATAATGATATCACGTCAGCATTCTGATTGAGAGCTGCTCCCATGTATGAGCCTGTTTTCATGACTAAAATGCTCCCCGTCCCTGAGTAAACACCGACTGTATCCGCTCCACAACAGCCACTGGCTCCTGCATTGATTGGCCAATGCAATTTATTAGCCATTGTGACAGTTTCCTGTACAGCCAGGGTCGACGGGGGAAACTGAGAGGTATGCAGATAAAGTGCTTTCAAACATGCCACACAATACCCATTGTGTTTTGATTACAGGTTGAACTCTTACCGCTAGAATGTTTTCCACATACCTTTCAGTGTGCGTCTGCTTGTTATTCAGCTCACACTGTCGTGCCGCCCGCTCTATTCCCTCAGCAGACAGAGATAAAGTCGGAAATGTTGAAAAACAAAAGGACGGTGTCTCAGTGACACCCTGAACAATGAATCCATGTCCCTGAACTCCACCTTTCATTTCAATTTGTAAGTGCCAAGCTTGGTGAAAAGTTTCATAAATCAGCCATAAAATCTGTAAAACGACTGCATTTAGCCACGTGTTCTCGTGTCCAGCACTTACTGGGATAAACCAACATGATGACAATGCAGCCCAACTACAGCGTGACCTTGTACTTGAAAGTGACGAGGCCAGTGACCTTTAACCTCCCTCCATGGTTTACTCCAGTTCAAAATAACGGAGACATGCAGCTGTTAGGATTTGGCAGAGCAGACACCTCTGCAGCAGCTGTCTGAAACCGACTGACGCGACGCTGTCGTAGGTGATGATGCCCTGTTTGTGCTGGGCTACACTGAACATGGCACCCATCATGCTCCGTGAACTCGACAGAGGTCAGAGAGTTAGCCAGTTTAGGATTTGGCCAGTTGGAAAGCGGTGGTTAGCGCTGTGGTCTCACAGCAAGAAGGTCCCGGGTTTGAATCCACCTTTCTGTGTGGAGTTTGCTTGTACTTCTGGA
This sequence comes from Rhamphochromis longiceps, assembly GCF_057381845.1. Lineage (NCBI taxonomy): Eukaryota > Metazoa > Chordata > Actinopteri > Cichliformes > Cichlidae > Rhamphochromis > Rhamphochromis longiceps. Next base: position 1,695,808 of record NC_140566.1, read on the forward strand.
TCCTCTGGCTTCCTCACACAGTCCAAAGACTTGCTGCTACTGGGCTGATTCTAAATATGTGGGTGTAAGTAATGGACCTGCAACAGGCTGGTTACCTGTCCAGGGTGTACCCCGCCCCTCGCCCTATGGCAGCTGGGATAGTTCCCCCCCACACACACACACAGTACTGGGGGAGGAATCCATGTCTGTAACAGAGCTCCTCTAACATGGAGAGAGGTGATTAAAGGTCTAAGGTCCAGCACTGGTGGACAGTACTGTGGTTGTGCTCCATTCTTCTCACCTTCACACCTCAGCACCACGCCTGCCTTCACTGTATGATGTGTAACCATCCATGAAAGGAGGATGAAAATGCTACAGTGTCAGTGCCCAAACCTGTGAAGCTGCATTCCTTCAGTGTGACTTTGTGTTATGTTTTCTGCTCATCCACGTCTCAGTGGGCCTGGAGCCTATCCCAACTGTGACGAGGAAGAGGCACAGACGGACAACCAGTCTCATTTTATCAGCTACATCCAGCAACTTAGACTCGCCAACTAACCAAACATGCATGTCCTGTGTGACTGTGGAGGAGGCTGTGGTAGCCGGGGAGAATGCATGCACACATAGTGCTAACTCCACACAGGAAGGCTGCAGCACGGCGGCTTCAACTCAACTCAGCCCAACTCAATTTATATAGCATGAAATCACAACTGTCAGCTGAAGGCTCCCTATGAACAAGCATTTGGTGACAGTGGGAAGGAAAACAGGAAGAGACCTCCAGCAGAACCAGGATCAGGGAGGGGCGGGGCCATCTGCTGCGACTGGTCGGGGATGAAAAATATGTTTTTATATTTATTTATATATATCGATAACCTGTATGTATGTATGTATGTCCATTAGGTGTGTGGGTTTGTATTACATTCCTGAACTGTGTATTTGCACATATACACGACCAGCTGCATCATCAGAACCATTAAAACTATTGTTGTGTAGCGCCCTCTTGTGGGACCAAACAGCAGGTGCTTGTTGAGATGGAGAGGGGACATTGAAGGTGTCCTGTGGTCCCGAGCAACAGACGTGTTGGGGTCCTGTGCATTGTTGGGTTTGACATGCTGTGGAATCTGACCAGTTTGCTTACCTGGTCAGTGCCCAGGGCTCTTTGTTTGCTCTTAATTCACATTGTCAGTATGATTATATCAGCCTTAAAGGAAACTTTGCCAGGCTGGGTGACACAGACTTACAAATGGTTTCCCAACAACAGGCTTATTTACCCACAGTTGCATCAGTACAGCAAAACTGCTCACTGTGTGCGCTCAGACATGAACACTTCCACGCCAGGTCCACGAGGTCTCAGTGAACATCTGCTAAATCCATACTGCCCCACTGATGGAGGAGACTCCCTCCTGGGAGCGTTTTTAAGAATAATGCAGAGGTGCCATCTAGTGGACAAACACTGGAAAGCTTTTTGTTAAACAACCAAAGCTGTCCCAGTATTTTTGCATTCAGCCTGGATGTTGTTCCTCCATCTTTAAATCCATCATGTGCTTATTTTATGGTCTCATCTCTGGAGGAGCAGCTGCTCGTTGGTTAGGATAGTCAAGGTTAATGTGACGATACTCGCTGTGAATACTTGGGCACGTTTTTGGAGCTCTTCCACAGATGAGCGTCAGCAAAAGGAGTCATATCATCATCAGTCATCAAGAACATAAAACTAGATGGATAACGGCCTAACAGAACACCAAGTTCAGCCTCCTGCTTCATGTCAGACAGAAGCATTTTCTCTGAAAGGCATCCAAACATTTTTGTTTTGCTTTTTTCTTTGTTTTTTAAAGCAGAAAATACTTTATGACAGAGTTTTGTTTTCTGCTTCTTTCCTTCATTGAACCACTCGTCCACTTATTCCTCCTCTGGACCATACTATCAAACTGTATATAAATGATGGCCTGTCATCATCTTGGTTTGAGCATTGTGCCTGTCACCGTGTTGTTGGTGCTTTTCTTCTTTAAACCAGATGAGGGTCGACTCTGACCGAGAAACAACACAAGACACTCGTGGTACTTAATAACACAGACAACACTCTATACTTTTATATCATTTTCACTTTGTCAGATCAAGTCGCCCCCTGCTGGTCAGTAGACAGAATTGAGCAGCTAAGCTTCACCGTACAAACCACACATGCTCCTCTTTTGCATTAAAAATAAGTGAGTCACTTCAGTGATGATCCTTGGAAGTATTGTCAAAGACACGTCTTCTTTGGAATACTGAGATTTTAGTGTCAGCTTATTATTTTAGTTCGACCGGCAGACTGAAGCACGCGCGAGTAACTCAGCAACACTCGAGAGCAGGTTTTGCTTGAAAATTTAATAGAAATATAACCAACAACATTTAGAGTGAAAAATACAACTGCATTCACGTTTCAAGTCTACTGCAGAGAGCTGTGAGGTAACAATGTGACCATTTTAAAAGACAAACTTCTCCTGTGAGATTACACTGAGGTGAAAACGGAAACGGACTCTCGTTTAAAAGTGGTGTTAAACACTGCACAGACTGAAAGCCGTTCGTCTGTGTAACAGGGCCTCATAACTTAACATTCATTGCATGACTCGTTTTGCAAGACGTTACACATTTCCCCTGTTGCTCAGCTCCACCGAGGGCTCAGGTGCAGGATGCTGCGGTGGTTGGGGTTCCTCTGGTAACGAAACACACACACACACACACACACACACACACACACACACACACACACACACACACACACACACACACACACACACACGTTTGAAAAATGCTAAATTAAGCAAGCCGCACTTGCACGCACTGGTTGGTGAAGGATCTGAGACGTAGAACCACAGCAGAGCTACTCAGACACTGAGCTGACAGTCGGCTGTTTGAGCCTTTAGCAGCGCCGCAGAAAGGAAAGAATGAGACAAACGAGGATCACGATGTGTCCTTTATCAGCTGTGGCCCAGTTCTTCCTCTGAGTTGCCAGAGCACCAGAGTGTTATTGGAGCATGTGTGCAGATGAGGGGGATGTGTTTGTAACTGTGTGAGGACAGGAGCTGTCTGAAGTTAGAGCTTGAACAGAGGACCACTGTTCAGACACACGGGCACAAGCATGCATGTTACAAAAGAAATGACAACTTTTTGTGCGTCCTTGCACAAATTAACACTCGGAAGCCGCTTCAACATTTAGTTTTTGGTGTTTGTGTCTTTTGTGTTTTATTACCTCCAAGCAGCTGCTGCACTGCTTTCCTGTCTTCAGCAATGTAGACGGCAGTAACGACGAAAAACACTCCCCCGACAATCCCGACCACGGGGCAGAGCAGCAGGCTGTACTTCAAACTGTCAAAGTTCCTGTCGGGGCTACCTGGGTATATAGCATCAGAGATCTACACCAGTGCAGGTATGAAATCGGTGTTAGTGGTCAGTGACAGAATCAGAGATGATCTCCTAAAGCTTACTTTCTTACCACTCCTAATAAGTAAGGGCTCCCAGCATCACCCAGCAGATGTCCGACTGTAATCTGCAGAGCCTCCGCTGTCGCCCTCCTTGTTGGTACGACAACATACTGAAGCGAGAAGCACGAGCAAAAGGGGCGTGTCACATTTGAGCCGACACTTTGAGGTTTTTACTGTCAGAGTTAATGCTCACCAGCAGTATGTCAGCCAAGACCGCCCAGTTCAACGAGAGCAGCAGCTCGCCCAAGAAAATGAACACCTGAAACGTTCAAGACAAACAGTCACTGCTGCTTTCATGTTTCAGTCATAACAGGTGCTCACGATGTTTTATTTCAACCGATGCCTTTAACTTCTCTACTCTGAATGTGAACCTTTGACATTGTGACTAGAATTTAAATGAAAGAAGAAAAAGGAGGCTTTCTTTGACGTTTGGACCTATTGCTGCATGTTGCATCACTACAAGTCCACCAGCAGAAACCATCTGAAGAGAATTTTGCCAGATGAACCATTAAAGGATGCTCAGTCTTCTTAATGTTGTCCTAAATATCACAGTTTGCCCTAAAGCTGTGCCTTCAGTGACTAACCAACAACGTCACCACCTCGAGGTATACTCAGCCAGAGGATAGCGCCAAAGTCTGTCTTACGTAAGTGGCGGGAATGCTTGCTGATGCCACAAAGATGGTGATAAAGAGGCACGGCACTGATCCAAGCATGCCCACGGCGCAGATGAGTGGATCAGCATTTGGCACCTTGTCTCTAAACCGTCTGGATAAACTAGTGCCGAGAGCCCCGCCCAGAATGCCCGTGGCCACCGTTACAGCACCAAAGATGTAACTGCACAGGAAGCAGAAGAGAGCACACAGTACGGTCAAAACTGCACCGATTCAGGCTGGAGCAAGTAAGCGACGTGGGGAAAAGGTCATGCTATACCTGTCCGAGGAGTCACCTGGTTTGTCGCTGAGTTTCTGATAGACACGAGCTCGGGACAAAAAGTTCGGCAGCCAGAAAGCCAGCGCCCCGGTGAGGAAGGCCAGGGCCGTCACTCCCAACGATGACCACACGTAACTTTTACTGAGGTCAGAGAACCAGGAAGACAAGATTGTTTAGAAGCAAACACCATTTGTTTGGGTTTTTTCACGCTTGCAAGGGCAAAATATAAATCGTACTTCTTCAGAAGATATTTGACATCCTCCAAGTAAGAGCTCTGCTCAGTCACACCCTCTCCGTGGGTTTCTGCAGCACCTCTCGGCGGGTTGGGGCACAAAACGATCATCAAAATGAGTCCCACTGCGCCCATGATGGGTGTGATCTGAGAACAGAGCCAAATAATCCAGCATCACTTTGAATCAAATCGCACTTCTGCATCGTGAATAAGAAAAATGTTCTCACCCTCAGAGCCCAGTGCCAGTCCCCTGTGAGAGATGCAAAGCCACGCCCTGTTATATACCCAAGACCGCTGCAAACACGCAATAGTGTGATCATGATGCACAAACAAGCTCATATCGCCATATGACATCTTAACAAGTGAGAGATTAAGACGGGCGATAACGTACGGAAACCTAAATCTAGAGTCACTGCTGTGTCACCACTCATTGCAACACCAGCTCTGCACACGAAACAACTGTGGTGAGGAGAAACCTACCAAACATCCACCCAACATTCAGCAACACTTTCAGCCGTGCAGCAGCGCAGCAGCAGCAGCGCATCATTTGAATGAAACTGTTAAAGCGTGCAAAAAGAAAAACACCTGTTTACCTTCCGACAGGGATAAAGATGTAGAAGATGCAGATCATGATGCTCCTTTTGCCCCCAGTAAAGAGATCGCTTATGATGGTCGGAGCGACGGTGGAATAGCTGGCTTCTCCGGTCCCGACCAAGCCTCGCAGCAGGGCGAGAAGCCAGAATTGCTGCATAGACAAAAACATCAAAGACATTCAACATGTTTTCTGTCAAGCACACATGGTTACATGCACGGAGAGTCATCAGCACAATCAGTCTGCAGATAAGGTACAACAAACCTCTGATGCATTTTCAACACAAACATGGGGAAATGATCTCAGACCCCACTGAGTGTCACAGCTCCCACTCCCTGAAACTCCCTCTTAACTCTGCGCCTGTCAAAACTACAGCTGAATGTGATGGAGGAGTCTCTCCCCCTGTAGTTAAACCACTTCGAAGGATATCAAATGTGAATACACAAACAGACTGTTTTGTAGAAAAAGCTGCACTGATGCAAAAATGAATCGCTTGATGGATTCCAGTGTGATCACAGAGCGCAGCGCGCCTCCTCACCAACATAGTTTGGTCACATCAGACTAACTTAATAACTTATTGTGCCGTCCTCACTTTACTTCACTGAAACCTTTGATACCACAGACTATAAAATGCTGTCAAGCGCTGGGCTGGAATTTCCAGTGTTGAAATCAGAAACTCTGCGTAACCTCTGCAGACCAGCTTTGTGACTTTTCTTCTCAGACGTCTCGATCTGATGAAACCTCACCCGACAGCTTAACATTTGTCAGCGTGGTTATGACACAGCTGTATGTTTCTATAGAGCCAGATGACAATAACGTTTTTTAAACCTAATGAAGACAAATTGTTCATTCTTTTAATTTAATAATTCAGATTGTCTGACGGGGTGCAGGTTAACCGTCTTGGACTTTCAGTTTCTGCCTCACAAGAGTGCGACTCAGCTGATGGAGTTTGGTAAGAAAACTACCCTGAACCACAAACACTGAGCCAAATGTTGAAATTCAGGAGCCTTTCCAACAGACGTGTGATGAATTAGAACAACGCAGGGAGCAAAGTGAACACGTAGCAATGCAAAGTTGTGTTACTTTGTTATTCCTTGTAAAATACTCCTCACTTACCGATTCATTGACAAAAGAGCTGGCGGTTGCAGTCAAAAGCCAGACACTCAAGCCGCCAATCATGATGTATTTGCGATTGTAGCGGTCGCCAAGGTAACCGAAGAGAGGGGCCAAAAGGAGAAAACTGCAGATGAAAACTGAAAATTGATGGAATCAGTTATTCCGTTTCAATGACATCATTCGTTCACAGTAAACACACAACGATCAGTGAAAGCTCCAAACACAGCGCTGCTTAATTAGGTGCCTGATTGTATGTGCAGTTGACGACACATGGGTCTGCCATGCACTTACATTAAAAAGAAAAAAGCAAAACAAATTTGATCTCCATCAGTGCTTCTGTGTGTTTGTCAAACAGCTGCTTCATCATACCTGTCTGCAGAAGTCCAGCGGTGCTGTCCTTTATATCAAAGAATTTTTGAATATCTGTAAGGACGCCTGTAAGGCCAGAAACACCATTCAGTGCAAGCCCTGCCCAACTGGAAGCAGTAAATAGTGTGTATCGACAAAGAAATCATCCAACCTGCTATTGTGTACCGCTCCATGTAGTTGAGCAAGTTGACGTAGCAAAGCACAAACATAGTGACATAGGCGCGCTTGGGCGATATGGCAGGTTTCTCCTCAGCATCAGGTGCGAGAGACGCCAGGCTGTTTGCAAAAGAGCCATAAGGTAGACTGCAGCTGGAACGCAGGCTCCATCGGCGTACTGGGATGTCCTTGAAGGATGTGACTGATGCCCGTGGCTCCATAGCTAGCTGCTCTCCCTTCAGCTGAATGAGATGACCTAATGTTAAAACTCGTGCACAGATGCTCCACAGAGCTCGAGAATGACAATATAGTGCAGACACACAGTCCTGCTTTCATTAAGTCGCTGTCTTCAGGTTCAAGCGATGCAGCTTTTAGCAAATTTGATTCATGCGAGCTGTAGAAAGACTTTAGAAACAGCCCTTATGACAGAAAGTAATTACACAACCAAGAAGATATTTTTGCAACAGTGTCAAAATAACAGAGAAAGGAGAAGAAGGTTGTTCTCTAAATGCAGCTTATTTTCCAGTTCTTAAAACCGCGACAGAAAGGTTAAAGCATCTTTTAATTATAGCAAGTTTATGCATATGTAGAAAATAGACACAGCGAGTCGGAGCGTATAAAAATGTAACCTTGGCGTCTGCAACAGTGCGCCTCAGATATTTCAGCCCAACCAGGGTGAGGGACAACACTAAGAGCATTGTTTATGAACTCTTCTGTCCCAAAACAACACAGTGCAGCACAGCTGTAATCTTACAATGCAGCTGTGTTCCCATCATACGGGTATTTAAAACCATGCAAAATGTGAATTACAGGTGACTCACCGACTTGCTGATGTTTGGTTTTACTTTAAATCCTCTTATCTCATTCCTACAGATGTGCAGCTGCGAGAGAACAATGTGACTCTGAATGGCTCTGAGGCATGAAGACGCTAACAGGGACCTCAGTTTTGGGACGACTCGAGTTATATTAAGTTAGCGACAGGGCCAGCCCACTGAGGGTTGGTCATGCAGGGTTTCACACATATCTGTCTTAGTGAAGCAATGGCACAGACCAGCCAGACGTCATGGACATTTTCCACTTTGTGTTTCTTTTTTAAGAAACTTAGCACAAAATAAAGCAATAAATGTACTCATTTGACTTTTTACTAGTCTGATTCACCGTCCACAGCCTTACACTCACATGACAGCAAGGCAAACGGATCAGTTAAGTTAGTAGCTAAACTATACGTGTGCAACCTGCCATCCAATTTCAGGAGAGATTAAAAGGTGGTCCTGCTCTGCTCTGGAAACACCTGCCTTATCAAACCTTTACATTTCATCTGTTATCTCAGGACTGAGAGGTTATTTCTGACAGAAAGAAAACACTCGCTTTAGTTTCAGTTTCCAGTGACTCATCAAAACCACTGCTCTACAAACTACTGTTCACTTTGACACTGGGGTCATGTACATGTAAAAAAAAGAAAGAAATAATATTATAATAATAATAAAAATAATAATATGAGCCATTAAAAACCTTTAACCCTTTCATGAATGATGACGACGACCTCAACCTGGATTTTTTCTGAAGTATTTTTATTATAAATAAATAAACACGATTGTATTTATGTAGCACCTTTCTAGACAGAATCACAAAGTGCTGCACATAAGATAACAAATAATAAAAAGGTAAAACAGACAATATAAAACACGCAAACATTTAACCAAAAACAGTTTTAAAAAGGTGAGTTTTGAGGGTTTTTTTTAAAAAACAACCACCGAGTCCACAGTTCTTAATGTATGAGGGAGAGAGTTCATCATCTTTATGCATTTAGGTGGACACTGATGTGTATGTAGAGGTTTATGTGCAAGTACACCATCAACACTGACACAAATACACAAAAACAGCCTTTGAACAGCTGTAACTGTAGTGACCACTATGCATGAAAGGGTTCAAGTATGTAAAACCTTTTTCTTTCTTTCTTCTGAGGTTAAGACAAATAAGAAGATGCCTTTGGCAGCAATAGGATGCCTGAAAGGCTCTAAAACACCAGGCTTACTGACAGGAAACTGGTGCAGTCATGCTGAATGTGAAGGTCTACATTTAACTGCGGAGTCACCAAAGCATCTGTTTGCTTTCAAATCTCATTAGATCAAGTACAGCATGTGTCACATATGTGGTCCCCTCTGCTTGGAAGTGCTGACTCTTATCTAGAAATCAACTTCCTGCCTCACTCTTCAGATCAGTGAGAAATGGCTGCAAGTCAGTCAGTGTGTCAGAGCTTTCTTCACCTTAAGAGCTTTCTTCTTAAGATCAGAAAATATGTCCACTAACAATGTGCAGTAAAGCATGAGAACATCTTACTGCTTTGCTTATCTTAATGTCTTAAAATTATTTATTTATAAAATAAAATGCCATTTAAATCTACTGTTTCCACCTTTTATTTGAAAAGTGTTTATCAACAAGAAAATCAGAAATTGATATCAAGCTATGTTGAAGCCTGATGCAAAATTCCTGCAGTATTTTTATTTTTATTTTTATTGATTGAAGGTTTGTCAGAAGGAATAGATTCACTGTAGTTTCAGCATTCTGTTGCCTTTATTTCATTTCTACATACCAGACATTCATTAACCTAATTTCAAATTTTATTTTTCACATTTTTCACAGTAAAATTATGTCTCAGTAAAAAGCCCTCACTATGTACCTCTGGCACTTTTAAAGTATCTATCTACATGTATAATGTAACATAATGTATAATTAACAGGAGGTGCAAGGGTAAAAGGTAAACCCTGGAAGCAATTGAGAGAAATGTGAAAATGAAATACGATCATTTCAATAGTGCACGAAAAATAAAATCACGCCAACAACAACAATAAGAAGAAGAATATTCTATTTCTGAAGAAAATTTAAGTGTGCCTATGCCGCTGCTAATCAGTGTAGTTTGCCATTCATACGGCTACAGAGAGCAAAACTCAGCAGAGCAGCCATTCTCCACCATGAACTATGGTAAAACCAAACACCGCTCGCGCCTCACAGATCACAGCTTACAGTTTTGTGTAAAGATGAGGTGACTTCGTACAGCCCCGATTTGCAGACGCTGTGCGCAGAGGTTCATGAGCAGAAGTCCCATTGTACCACGGCAGACCCAACAATGTTTGCATGAACACGCTTTGTAGCATTACTTTATGGACCACTTTTCACACATGGTTGGTGTACCCACACAGCCGGCTGTAGCTTTTCATCTCACAGCCCGACACATACCAAAACAACAGCCGAGACAGCATGGACTTTACGCCTGAGAGGCGTGATTGCAGATGCCGCTCAGGTGGGTCCGCCTCCCCTGCAGCGGCACTGCAGACCACGCCCCGGCACACACATCAAACACGTAAAATAAATATTTGTGCACTTTTGCATTCACTTTTTGTTATTTTTACACAGTGTTCTGAATTATTAACAATGGTCTACAGCCAATCTCGTGTATTATTATACAAACTTTGGTTGTAAGATTCAGATAACTATTTAATAAAAGCTAAATATTTTATATGAGAGTAAGAAAGAAAAGTATTTCTTTGTGCCCCCCTCTCCCTGTTAATGCCCTACCTGCCCCCTGGCAACACTTTGCTAGACCCGCCCCTGCACAGTTACCAGCTGTCAGCTACATAGAAAAGGATCCTGGTGTTATTTGTCTCTCAGAAACAGTTCATAACTTCAACTCATTCATGTCACCTAAAAGGTAAACCTGTTTCTCCATCACAGCTCTGATGATTCAGTAAGGACGTCTCCTGGTTTCGACCAGCAGCTTTTACAGCTGTGGCTCCATCAAACATCAGCTGATACTAGAAATTAAAATCAAATGAATTCTAACAGCAGCTGATCAAGCTTAAACTGCTGCTGTTGTTTATGGCGCAAAGTGGGTGATAAACAAACACCAGAGAACAGCCATCAGCTGATCATTGATCAGTTTCATGACTGAAGTTGCAACAGGCGAGAGAATGACAGGGGAAGAGTCCGCTGTGCAGGTAACCACAGAGTAACTCCAGCTTTGTCTCTTTTTCCATTGTAGCTGAAGTCCGGGACAAACTGTGTTCCTTTTCAGCTCAACAGGAAACGTGTAATATTTTCTCTGAATGCGGGACATTCTGTTTGCACAGGACGGTTGGAAACTAACCTTATGAATACAATAAAGTTCACCATCAGTAACACAGCAGGCACCAGCTGTATAGAAAGTCTGTCATGCTAGCTAGCACGCAGTACGACTTATTGTAACTGATTGTAAAACGTCAGCACAACGAAAATATATATAACCTCTTACCTGAAATTCAGTTCACCGGCGGCGCGCGCGAGAGAGAGGAGGAGGGGGTGAAACGAGACAGAGAACCGCCAGGTAAGCCATGCCCGGTCGCTCGGCGGCCGCCTCGTATCTCTCGGTTTCTCGCATGTCCTTTCTGTCATACACCGGTGGCTAGCTGCTCTCTGTTGTAGCTCCGCGTTAGCCACCACCAAACAACTGAGTTATTTTTTCCACATCGACCAGCATCTGGACAACCCACCACCTTTCACTGTTTATACCGTTACTAAAACGAATAAATGAATAATCAGCCCATATAAATGAAAAATAAGTCTAGCTGAGACACCGAGTATTTGCATTCCGTTTGCACGGGATGGTTGGCAACTCTACTAACTAAGTACTGTAGTAAAGGGACCTCTGACTAATACGGCGGGGTCCCTGTCGGCTCGTAGCCGAAAATTAGCTTTACTTTGTTGTGTGGGTCAACTTTTCTTGCAAGAGACAGAGAGAGGCGTTGAAAGGCTCCAACGGAGCTTATTGTTTTCGGAGGAAAACACGAACACGGTGTATAGTCGAGTCTTAATAGCTTACTTACAACTGGGCTCGTCAGGCTCTCTTCTTGGCTGCAGTGGTTATTATTATATTTACATGCTTCCAGCTCCCGTTTTCCTCCATGACAGCTCGTACCTTTCCACTCCCCTTTTTCTCCCTCCTCGCGCTCACAGACACATAACGTGTATGGCAGTCCATTCTCCCTGCAGCACGGACTACACTGCCCATGATGCTACATTCTTTAGAGCTATGCTTGTAGCATTCTGCCTGTTAGCTTAGCACAACAACAACAACAACAACGAAAAGGCCTCTCTCACCCAGGAAACACACAGTCGCAGAGAGAGAGCGAGAGAGCGTGTCGCCCTGTAACCATGGCAACCGTAACGCTGCCGCCTGGAACAGCTGTCAAACAAAACCCAAACAGTCCTGACCCGCGACAAAATGAAACAGGAAAGTATCGCAGTGTAATCCATTTATTTCAACAAAGTAACTGTATTCTGAATACCACCTTTTTAACCGGTAACTGTAACGGAATACAGTTACTCATATTTTGTATTTTAAATACGTAACGGCGGTACATGTATTCCGTTACTCCCCAACGCTGCTCTTGGCATAGGCACACTTAATAATATGAACACTGCAAGTAAAACCCTATCCGCAAGGTGGGAGTAATGCATCACTGAGGACGCGAAGTTCCCCCAAACAAATCAACGAAGAAGAAACGATAGCGGCAGGGGAAGGCGGCGAAGAAGAATAATGACGGGAATGCTAAACGGAAAATAGAAGGAACAGAGTCCTGTTAAGTGAACATTAAATTAACGCTGTTACCGCGAAATATTAACATCGAACATAGCTGCATTACATTGGTATAAGTATGACAGAGCCTCAGTCAGCGCTGTTACTCCGGAGACAGCTTGCAGGTAATTAAACCGTCATGTTAACTGATGCTGGGTGCCGAGCTAACGACAGCGGTGCCGCGGCTTTGATTGAAACCGTGGTGCTGGCGCAAACTGTTTTCTTGAACATTCTGCATTAACGTTAAGATCCGAATGACAAAAGAACTGCCTGGGGATTACAACAGTGGGAGCAAACAAACACCTCCCTCGTTTAGTAAATGAAAGTCTTCAGTGTTTCAGGAGACCAAGTGATTTGTGTGTGTGCCTTTCGACACTGCGTCCTGTTTGCAGATGAAAGCCGCTGTCAGAAGTCCCAGCGACTTTCTATTACGAGGCTAGCTCAAATCACTGAGCCTAATGTTAGCCTGTAGCTGGCTCGACTGACTTAATGTGTTTACATGTATTTTTAACCGAGGAGCCAAGTAGTGTTTCTCGTTTTTTAACATGACGTTTAGCAGTTACGTGATCAGTGTGATATTAGTGGACATTTTACGCATAAATGTAAGTACAGTTTCAGTAGTTAGAACATGTCCCTACCACTCACCGCAGAATTAACGTGTTTAACCAGCTAGCTAACTGTAGGCTAACGCTAGCCGCTGTCACTGTTGTTAGCGTCAACGCGCTAAGCTAACGTTAATCTCGCATTACCTCAATTCGCTCTTTTAGCAGGGTCAGCTGCGAATTATATTTAGCCACTCTAAAATTAGCGGCCTTTCAAAAGTAGCTGCGTCGAACAGGCGCTGTATAATGTTTTAGGTTTGTAGCACTGATGACGTGTTTCAGGTTTTGTTTAAAATGAAAATTTCGCATGGAGACTGTAAGGGTCACTGGGTCCACCTTTATACTTGTCCCCACATTCTGCCCTTCAAGGTGACCGGTAATTGACCTAAACCTCCATATTTTGGAGCAAGGGTTGTAGATTAATTCAGGAAATTAAAGCTCCACGGATTTCGTGTCGCAGGGCTATTGCATTGATAAAAAGGCTGCCTTTCTTTGTTGTACATTCATACGATCTGCAGTCTACAATTAATGCTTGTGATTCTTATAAGCCTTGAAATAATGATCAGTAAGCATCAGACTTCACCGAGCCAGCTCCTTTGAAATGTTTCTGTTTGGCCTATCAAGAAAAACAAATTCTTCCATCATGTTATGTAAAAGGTTAAACTGTTTTATCAAACGGCTGCTCGATCGATAATCCCAAAGTCCACTTAATGTATTATGATGTAAAAAATCGACATTTAGTCCGACTCATGAGCACAGATTTACAGTTGTTTAAAATGTTGTTTACAGTGAGCGCTGCCATTCTTGATGCAATGTTGGGTGTTCATGGCAAATTGGTAACATAGGTGGGAACTGCTAAGTAGTTTGAGCAATATGCTCATTCTCACTCAAGCCCCTCTGAGTGTCATGTTGTCACCTCAGCCACCTGAAGAACAGTGTAATGCACGTAGGTTATGTAGTGGAGGTAGTGTGCTGTATGTCATAGTGAATGACTTTGATTTTTTTATATTCAGAGCTGAACAAAAACCCAGTGGAGGGATTCTCAGCAGGCCTGATCGAGGATAGTGATCTCTACAGATGGGAAGTCCTTATCATTGGGCCTCCAGACACCCTGTAGTGAGTCTCCCTGTCTTGTGTATGGGTTGAGATGAGTTTTGGCCTGTGTGGATTTGTTTTTAAACTTTGGTACCTATCATGCTGATTTTTTTCATCTTTCCCCCTCCCCCCACAGTGAAGGTGGTGTGTTTAAAGCTCATCTGACCTTTCCCAAAGACTACCCTCTCAGGCCACCTAAAATGAAATTTATCACAGATATTTGGCACCCTAACGGTAGGTACCGGTGAAACATGCTATCAGTGTTATTATAAATGTTTTTAAGCTTACGAAATGAAGGCTGTATGATCTTTGTGTTAATGTTACATGTTATTAGTTTTATTGTGACTCTACTGTTGATTAAAATTATTTTGCCATCTTTACTACATGGTGTGTTTATCCTGATGGAGGTAAAAGCCTCTTTTTCAAAAGTGGCAGCAAAGACTGTAAACACACGCAGAGACATAAAGGCCACTGATGCACGAGCACGTAAACAGCAGCCAGATAAAATTCAGTAAAATCAAGAACCAGTGCGACCTCAGCAGTAATCCCACTGACTATGGGAACTATTTTCTCAGACCTTTAAAATAAGGTCTAAGGAAAATAAGGACTAACCAGTGGGAAAGTTTGTGGACACACACATTTGGCCACTTAGCAGGAGCAGGCAGTGAAAAGCAACGTACACACTTTCCAATGAGAGCATTTTCTACTTCACAAAATATTAGTAATCTTTCTTTCTTCATCTCCAGTTGACAAGAACGGCGATGTATGTATTTCTATTTTACACGAGCCTGGGGAGGACAAATATGGCTACGAGAAACCAGAGGAGCGCTGGCTGCCTATCCACACTGTGGAAACCATCATGATTAGTGTTATCTCTATGCTGGCAGACCCAAACGGTGACTCGCCAGCCAATGTGGATGCTGCAGTAAGTCTGACTGTGTAAAGATCTTTTGCATGTGTCCTTTTATTCAATCCAAACATTTCTATAAAAGTCCAGTCGTGAGTGAATCTTTCTGATTTTAACATTTTGTGTAAACGTCCCCCTGCAGAAAGAATGGCGGGAGGACAGACACGGCGCATTCAAAAGGAAAGTTGCCCGTTGTGTACGAAAAAGCCAAGAGACTGCGTTTGAGTGATGCTCAGCACGGCTCTGGGCTTCATGTTTTCAGGGTAAGGATTGTTCAGTCATCCCTAAACTTAATCTGGAGAGCACCACCACAGATTCTCCATTAAGACAATTCAGTTGGCTCAAAACAAGAACGTTTATAGTAATATACTGGTAAACAAATTCACAACTGTAAAAGATTTAGGATAAATATTAGCAGCACTCCTAGTTTTGTCTGCTTACACTTGATGAAAGCGTTAAAAAACCCCAAATGAATAAATAAATGGCATGCTGTGCTAAAGTCTTGAGGCGCCAACAGTTTGCTTCCAATGAACCAGACAAATTTGAATCCAAATGATAAATTGGTGGTTCAACGTTTCCGTGTGTACAGAGGAGGCCAGGACAGACGCACGGCTCTGAATGTCTGTGCCGTGCTTAGATAAACAACGTGGTTGCATGTCAGCTCACGATGTTGACGATCCTATCAAAACTGAAGCATGAACACAGAAGTAGAATAGAACAGAATAATCCTTTAATTGTCCCACAAGGGGAAATTTGGTTGTAACAGCAGCCAAAAAGACACATATACAAACAAACAGGACACGGAACAGAAACATACACAATCTTTCTTACAGATTTACATTAAGGACAATGGTTACTATAAACAGAGTACTGTACAGTTATTAAATTAAATAAAAATAACTACAGGTAAGAGGCAAAGTACTGGCAGACTTTGCTCCGCCATGCAGCACCATGTGCAAAGTGTCTGACTGGCAGCAGCTTAATGTTTCAGGGTGGCAGTGACGTCTAAAACACAGGCGATACAGTGTGTGGATAGAAAAACACACAGTCCAACTGATCTTGACAGAATGAAACGAAAGGCAGTGAACATCCAAAGAAGAGCTGCTGTTTGTAGCAGCCTGGAGAACTGCTGCTGACGGCCGCTTAGACAAAGCTTCACATTTGAAGAGATTTCAGGCTGTGTTAAAGAGCAAAGGATGAGTTCATTAAAATTGCTCAGTCGCCTTTTTTGCCTGATGTATCCCATGTATGTTTGCACATGGTCCAATAACTCACTACACCTGTTTGCCATTTTCCTCGCCAAATCTAAAGAAATGAAGGCGAGCTTTGAGACTGTTGCACAGTACTGAGCATGTCGCCTGTCGTCGACTCGTGGTCCTAACTTGTGTTTTTTCCGGCCATTTGTTGTTTCCCGCAGGTCTCCAATTGAAAATCAACACGGCACTGTTTCCTGCACTCTTCCACCCTGTCGCCAGGCTTGTCCTCCTTTATTTTGGCAGGAACAGACTGGCTACTGTAGGCTGCAATAGAAACATAACAAGGACTACCAAGGCTGACGGAAAATCGCCAAGCAAGTGCCAACTGAAAAAAAGAAAACAAGAAAAAAACCCAGAAGATGATAAAAGATTTTTCAAGGCTATGAACTGCTTCAACATTCAGGAAGATATTGTAAAGACATGTATATAGCACAGACTAAACCGGATAATATATACGCTCCCTTTCCATCCATCCAGACATTTAGACCAAATGAAATAGCGCGGGTTCATTTCTTTTTGTCCATTTTCCTTCTCTCAGCCCCGGCATGGATTAGTTCTCTTTAGATTGTTTTCATAGGAGCCGTTAACACGGATGCGTTTGGAGGAATGTCACCTGTGAAGAGCTTGTTCAGTCCCAGCAAGACGTGAATGATGTGACTAAGGAATACACAGCTGTCCTCTGGGTCCTTTATTGCTCAGCATCACAGGCAGCTGAATGATTTTCTCTCTATATTCAGTCTTACACCCCCTCTTTTTTTTTTTGTGCATGCTAAATTTTGTTGGTCTTTTCTTTTCAAAAGTGCCTCCCAATAAAAAGCTCGGCCACTTCATCCTGCGTTGATTAAGTCTTAAAAATGTCAAAAAACCAGGCAAATATAGAAACTACCACCTGTAGTATGACTGGGACTGTATACAGCGACTGTATAATTCGGTAACAATTTGGTGTAGCAATAACCCCCCTAGTTTGGAGTGTACACATTCATTTTTGATACCCTGATAAAAACGCGTCGTCCTCCTCGGATATTGTTTTATTTTTTAGCAGCGCCTCTCTCCATCGTCTGTATCGTCCTCGGTAGGAATTGTTATGCATGCTTTGTTTTATGGTTTTGTTGGTTTTTTGGTTTTCTGCTGAATGTTTCTGGGATTTTGTTTGTGGACGTTTGAGTGCTTGTGTGTACAGCGTGTACGCCGGTTTTGTTTTGTCCCTCTTTCCTCTCAAAGATTCAAATTCATCATTACTCTGCTCACTATTGCAGTTTTGCCTAATGTATAAAGACAAAATACTGATGTATATTTTTCATGTTATGAAACTTGTCACCTGTAGTGAGTTCTTCTAAAACATGACTTTTTTTCAATATTTATCTGCGTTCTTGAGCTTTGCTTGCTCCAGTGTTCACCTGTTTTCACAGCGGCCTGGAATATTAAACAGTATCCACCAACGATTGCAAACATTTGGACAGATGAGAACTAAATTTCCTGAGATCAGGTCAGTCTTCAGATATTTTTGTACAATATTTCTTAAATATTAGATTTGGGGGATTTGAGTTGTTTTGCAGCCAAAACTACAAAACGATTGGAGCAGTTAAACCGTACACCAAATGGGCCCAGTGCAGCAAAGCGCAGGAAACACTTGATCATTTCAGCGTGCTGGCGTTTCAGGCTCCGCGACAATAGCGGGAGCTCCCAGTTTAGCGTACCCTGTGCTGTTCTCTTCACAGGTGAGAGCAGGTCTACACTGAGTGACAGGTGGGACGAGTCTGGTGACTCTTTGAATGTTAAGCTTCCTGCATCATCCTCCGACCAGTTTGACAGTGGGTCAATAATGGTCTGGCGAGCCATTTTCATGAGCGGTTCCACAAACGTGTTAACAGCATGAGTGTTCAAATCTGTTTCCTTGTCAGATATGATGGTGCAGTGGGTGAGTGGGTTCGTCCTGGTGCACCACAGCTTCACTGAGGATGACGAGGGCACTGATTCCATCGACTAGCCGTCCCATTCCTCAGACCTGCACCACAGACTGCCCAATAGCTCACTGATGCCTTGTTCCAGGTTTGGGAGTACAACCCTCAAGACGACATCCACTGTGGGATTGCCAGGAGTGTATTTCCATGTGGGGACTATAGACATGGCTGAGCCACATCAGCCTGCTTAAAGTTTAATTTTTGGTGTGATTTTGTTCTCTGCCAGTGACATGCTGCCTATTTTGTTCCAAATCTGATGCCTTCTGTAAGTGTTCCAGTATTTTTATTCAGCACTATGTTTTAGCAAAGTGTGTCTCAAACAGGACGTCTCTGAGTTGTGAAATTATCACACAATTTGAATTCTGTGATTTTCTCCCTGTCTGATGCGTCTCTGCCAGCTACAGCTCGATGCTCGCTGTTATGTTGGCAACGCGATAGGTCAGGAAAGCTTGAGGGAAGTTTCACCGGACATGTTCACCTGGAATCACCGGTGAACTGATTAGAGCTTGTTAGTCATGGATCACGATCAATGCGACCTTTGCCTGTGACTATAAAAAACTCACCTGGCAATCAGGAGGAAATTTAAAGCAAGAGTCTAACTGCACAAACATTAAGTTAAAGAAACTTGATTTCTTCTTATTGAACCATTTGCAATTAAAAATAAGTTATATTTAGCATTTCAAAATAGAGCTAATGTTAGCTGAGCTGTGTTAAAGCAGGGCTGTCAGACTAAAACCTGAGCGCAGACTGCATCACTGCTCAACAGATCAGGGTTAGCCAGCAAATTCTAGTTTAAAAAAAAAGAAAAACTCATTTTATTCATAAAATATCTGCTTTAGTCAGCCCTGCAGATCTGTGCTAATCCTGCTGCAAGTTTGGTGACGTTTGAGATTAGATTAGAGATGAGATAAAAACTTTATTAATCCCTCGGGTGGATTCCTCCGGGAAATTGGGTTTCCAGTGGCACAGCACCGACAGAAGTCACAGAATGTGAGCAGAACTATGACATATACACACATATATAAATCCAGAGTATACAAAGGGAGAAATGGAATGAATAAGAATACAAGGAAATTGCACATTTCAAGTATTGTGAGTCTGTTGCACCGTTGGATATTAACAAAAGTATTGCACAGTGAAAAGGCACCTCAGCTTAGTTGTTCCCCCCTCCTTTGTCCTCCTGTTTCCCCTCCCTCTCCCCTCCAGAGAGGAGTTAAACAGTTTGATGGCGTGTGGGACAAAGGAGTTTTAAGTCTGTTGGTTCTTTTCTTTGGGAGAAGCAACCTGTCACTGAACAGACTCCTCTGGTTGTTTATGGCCGTGTGCAGAGTTTGGGCTGTATCGGACTCACCATCAGGTCCGGTGTCTCTGCTGGCCTGTGTGTTGTCGACAGCATCCTAGCCGAGCTCTTTTTCTCCAAACATTTCTTGAATATTTTGGTGCTGTGCTTTGGGTCATTTTCAAGTTGTCGTAGGAACCCAGCAAACATGCTCCCTTGTCCACGTGAAGGCAGTGTTAGCAGCACCGTGGAGGGCAGGCTGGCTCCAGTGCATTGCCCACAGAAGACTCACGCGGCCTGTGTGGTCTAACCCACAGGGGTGGCATCGAGGGTTTTCTGTGGGCAAACCCACTATGGCTTCCCACAGAAATGGACCTAAAAGGCAAAACTGCTACTAGCCCCATGTGAGCCTACATGGGGTTCATGTGTTTTGGGGGGAGCTCATGGTGGGGGGGTCCACAGATGTTCCAACTCAGTGTCCCAGTGAACACACTGGATCACTGTTGCTGTCCTATTAATATTATTTGTGATTCCATAAATCAATCATTGTTGCTAATATATTTCTGATTGAGTAATCTGAATTTAATTAAATACTGCTTTGCTTTCCCCTCTAAGAACAAGTCTACTCATAATTGCAGTCATTTGAGTGCTAATGTATCAACACACCTTTGTTTTTGATAGTTCTAATAAAAAGAATACAGTAGCTTTCATAAATTAAATATTAGTACAGCTTTGAATCATTCTGTTGGGTTTGTCCTTAGTGTTTGCAGCATATTACAAAACTTACACGCGTGCGTCTCCCTGTCAGGTGGCAATGATCACTACGGCTGGAAGTTGATTCCATCAAACTGTCATTAGAGTGTTAACTGAACCACACCGTGCACCATTGCAAAAGCGTCTGCATTAGTTGTGTTTGTGCAGTCCGTTATTCTGGTTCTTACCTTGTTACCGTCTTTCCCTATAAATGTACTGGCAACGTAGTGTGAATGAAAAGCACTTAACGGAGTTAGCACCGGTTTTACATGGATACTGGCCTGCAGGAGGGCTAGTAACGGTCATGTGATCGAGTCTTTTCTGTTAATCACTTGAACGCAGCACCACCGCCTGCTACGAGCCGCTTCATCATATCGCGATAGACACCGCCAGGCCACGGCGCTACCGTTGAGCAACATGGCGGAAGGTATGTGACTGATTTTTGGGGCAGTTTGACACACGCCCTTTTATCCGCGTGCGCTTGTTTAACTATATCACCGACTCAACTAATGTGTTAGCGGTGAAGGAAACCGAGCGTAGTCTGTGGGTGGAAATGCGAAGCGTCGCGACACTTATTGTCACGCTGTTCTTTCCACTGAGAAGCTCTGTCGTTAGCTCTCGCTTATATTGCTAGCTGAACAGTATCGCTACGAGTTAGCTTAACCAGGCAAGAAAGGCACGTTTCGAAGGAGCGTGCTGGTTTGCTAGGTCCCAGAAGGTGTATATCATCTTCAGTAATGTGCAGGTGTTGCTGGTAAAGATTAAGTGTTAGCTTCATGAGTCTAATCAGACTGTCCAGCGTTGCTTTATCTGACCGTGGTCAGAGGTTTAACTGCTATGGTAAAGTTTTTCTTTTATTTATTAACACATCTTGTTACCAGTCGTAGTAAATGGAGAATAAATGCAGGACAGGAGACTTGACAGGACAGGTTAAATGTCACTCCGTGTCAGGTGGTGTCATCCGGACCACCTGACAGGCAGGTGTTTGGCCTAAACACAGGATGGTTTGCTCTGTGCTTGTCCTTAAGGGAGATCTCCTGAACCCAGGGAGCAAATACACCCGTCTGTGGTTAGTAGGAGAGAGGATATACGTGCTTATTTAAAACTGCTCTGTGTTCTGGTCGGTGATACAGTTTGAGAGCATTTTTTGTATGTACTAACATTTTAAGATTTTGGATCATTGCCACATCAGGTCTGCAAGTGATTCTGACCACAAGTCCTGACAAACAGACTTTCCTGATGCCTCAGACTTCTTTGTCTTAAAGCTTTAAAAAATGATTGAAAACTGTGAGCCTGGAGAGGAAGACTTTCCTGATGCCTGCTAGACTGTTCTTATTTTGGGTCAGTGTTTTCTCACTTCTCAGTTGGTCCTCAGCAGCTGGATTACGGTTGGCAGCATACCACCCTTCCTGTGCTGAGCTGGTCATGTGGTTTTCAGCAACTCCCCCTTTCTGTTCCTCATGACCAGTAGCCAGCCTTCCCTGCGACGGTTTACAAGGGAGGACAAAGTAATGAGCTACCTCAGCATGTTTTTCTTCACTAAAACTTTACTGACTTAAAGGAAGGAAATGGGCCTCTGTGAAACTCTGTGGGTTAATATTGTAACATGATGATGTGTAGAAAGTGCGTTTGACTTCAAGCATAGCCTCGAAGTTTGGCCAAACAAAATTACTGTCATTAGATTTTCCTTTAGCTGATTTATAAGACTTGACAGCACGGTCTCTGCCTTGTGAAGGGATTTTAAAATGTCTGCAAATTGGCTTGTTTCTTAACGCGCGCACACACACACACACACACACAGAGAAACCAGCGTTATGAAAGTAGTCAGTGCTCAAGCGATGTTTCTTAAGCTTTTAATACTACATGCAGTCAACACTGCTATAATAATTATCTTTAAACAGTGGTGATGTTATCTGCAAAATGCCAACAAAGCTTGTAACCTTAACCCCAAATAATATCTTCTTTCGGTGTGTGCTTTGGACCACCCTGCTTGTTTGTAGGTGAAAGTTTGCTCGCATCATGGAGCTCAGTTCTAACCTGTGATTAAAGTAGGTTTTTCTAGCTCACGTTCCCTCGCCCTGCCTCTTCCTTTTGCTTCATGTGCAACAGAGGAGGTGGCCAAGCTGCAGAAGCACCTGGCCCTGCTCAGGCAGGAGTATGTGAAGATGCAGCAGAAGCTGGCTGATACAGAGAGGCGCTGCGCCATGCTTGCCGCTCAGTCTTCTAGTCAGGGCACTCCCACCCCTGCAGCCGCGGAGACCTTCATCAGCCGTCTGCTGGACATTGTGGCCGACCTCTATCAGCAGGAACAGTACAGGTGAGGGTCATTATAGGGACGCAGGTCTGTGGGTCATCTTTTGAGTGCTGTCTGTTTATAAATGGCTTTGAGTAAGACTAGAAAAGTGTAAGTGCCAGACAATTTGTGGTTCCTAGTTAGTTTGTGCCTTATTAAAGTATTAATGTTTAATATGGACGTGCTTCTCAGTGATGAATGTGTTGGTTTTGCAGTGATCTAAAGGTGAAAGTAGTGGGGGAGCAGATTCATGCCCATAAGTTTGTGCTGGCTGCTCGCAGCGATGTGTGGAGTCTCTCCAACCTGGCTTCAACCAATGAGCTGGACCTGTCTGGTGAGCAGCTTTTAAAGGGCAGTTTAAACCAAGTCCTTATTCCCATCTCAGCTCACTCAGTATGTTGATGGGTGATAGCAGAATATTTATTTTGGTGAGAACACTTTCAAAGTCCACTGTGGGCGTGGGAGGTGGGGCGGTTCGTCCCTGCGTTGTGACTTTGCGAGGGGATGTTTTTTTGTTCTAATTTGTCTTAAAACTTTATTGGTTCTCAGATTGCAAACCTGAGGTTGCCATGGCAATGTTACGGTGGACATACACCGACGAGTTGGAGCTGAGCGAGGATGATGCCTTTCTTATCGACTTGATGAAACTGGCCAACCGCTTCCAGCTTCAGCTGCTCAGAGAGAGGCAAGTAGAAGAACTACATACTGAGTTTTTTGACTGCACTGTTGATGGTAGTGGTGTCACTTTTGCAAAGTGTATTACGATGCCACACATGTGACACACACACACATACATGTGCTTCTTGGCTGGGCCAGGTGTGAAAAAGGCGTGATGTCCTCGGTGAATGTCAGGAACTGCATTCGCTTCTACCAGACAGCCGAGGAGCTAAATGCCAGCACCTTAATGAACTACTGTGGGGAGATCATAGCCAGTCACTGGGTGAGTAACGTGAGCCATGTTTGTGCATGTCCAGCGATGAGTGTGTTTCTGGATTGCACAAGCTCGTAAGATCAAAGTGGAACTGCCTGCTTTGCTTATTTTCCAACAATTCAAATGCAGCTTTCACTGTTTCCTGTGGATTTGTTTGAATAGCAGGCTGTTGACTGTCAGCTTCTACCACCCCCCTTACTGTTGTATAGACTCGAGCTTTGATCTCAGTCTTTGACAAAAGCCAGCCTTTCTTCGTCTGTGATTTTTGAGGTCTTAGACGTTCTCCATCATGAGCGCAGTCTTTTGTGTGACACTGTTTGTGCCTCTCATTAGGATGATCTGAGGAAAGAAGATTTCAGCACCATGAGTGCCCAGCTTCTGTACAAGATGATCAAATCTAAAACAGAGTATCCTCTCCATAAAGCCATCAAAGTAGAGCGAGAAGATGTGGTGTTTCTGTATCTCATCGAGATGGACGCGCAGGTCAGTTCTCCACACAAACTTCCCATGAAATGCTTATTTAGTGACTTCGTCACGGTGTAACCAGAATTGTACAAAAACACAACATTTTGTTTTGTTACTGGTTTTTATTATTATTGATTTCAGTTACCTGGCAAGCTGAATGAACTTGACAACAATGGCGACCTAGCATTAGACCTAGCGCTCTCCCGGAAATTGGAAAGCATTGCAACCACTCTTGTGAACAACAAAGCTGATGTGGACATGGTGGACCAGAGCGGCTGGAGTCTGCTGCATAAAGCCATTCAAAGAGGTGAAGGGCTCCTGTCTACGTTACTTTGTATCGCTCGCTTGTTTCCTGCTAAAATGTATCAACTTTGTTACTGTGTGAAAAATGTCTTTTGAGCTCCATGAACCTGAAAACTTTCCGTCTTCCTTCAGGTGATGAGTTTGCCTCCATCTTCCTGATTCGCCATTCAGCTCAGGTTAATGCAGCCACGGTGGGGGCTGTGGAAACGCCGCTTCACCTGGTCTGTTCTTTCAGCCCCAAGAAACACTCTGCCGAAGTGATGAGCGGGATGGCGCGAATAACTGAGGCTCTTCTCAAGGCTGGAGCCAACCCCAACATGCAGAACAGTAAGGGAAGGTAGGTCACATGATACTTGGTTTATGACCTTTATTGGACTATAAAGGCAGTTACTTATGCTGTAAAGTATAATCATCATTCATTTTAGTCTTTTATTGTTTTTAGAACTCCTTTGCATGAAGCTGTGTCATCAGGGAACGAGCCGGTGTTCAACCAGCTGCTGCAGTGCAAACAGTGAGTTATGTTCTGCCTTCAAACTGAATGTCAGGCTTGTTTCTGACGTGTCACACTCGGCAGCGATTCCCACAGAATATAAAATCGATTTGTTCCAGTAGCCGCGACACGCACGTTAAAGAAAAGATAACCCTGTATATACTTTGAAATTTCTTTTCATTTGCACTCTGCTGTCTTAACCCTTTAAAACGGGCACACTTCGTTTTGCGTAACTATTTTTAAATCCCGGTAGCTCTGCAACCACGTGAGCGAGCGCAATAATTTTTTTTGCATATGAAACCGGAGGAGTTGTACGTACTTCTTATCCCATCAGCTCGTCCTCAGTCACGGTTTCGTTCCACATATAGCTTTGCAAAAACTGCATAAAAAGCACTTGCAGCAACAAAAACATAATATTCCAGAAACACACTTTGCTGATCCGATCAGCTGTTCGTAACACTTCCTACGTTGGAATAGACGTCAGCGTGAACTGTTGCATGTCCGCCCGAAACCTGAAGTGATGTCATTTTTGCGGAAAATGTTGTTTTTACCTTCGGGGCCTTATAAGCCTATACTGGTGTTTTTAAAAGTTATGTTTGACCTCGTGCTTTTCTGAATAGTTGCTGGGATGCTTAGAACTCAAACTGCACTGCTGGAAACAGTTTATTTTGATGCACATGCTGTTTTGTTTTGTTTGTTTTTTTGCAAATTTGCATCATAATATTTATTTTCGTTTTTCCTGCAGTATATAAAAATTGGTGGATTTCAAAAATAAAACTATGAAGACACTCAAAATAAATTTCCTGTTATTGGAAACTGTTTTGTAATTACAGTTTTGAGCTCTGAAATGTCTCTAACTAGAAATATATGGGGGGAAAAAAACAAAAACGATTTTCAATTTATTTGTAGTTTATTGCACTTTTTTGCAATTTATGTAATTACTATGCACTTAATGCAGACATATTATTAAAATTTGGTCTATAACGGTTGTATTGGTGTATAGCAACTTGAAATGCTCCCAAAAATGGCTCCACAGCATGTAAAAATATAATATAGGCTCTGGCAGACTTGGTTCTATGGTAGGTCTTAAAGGGTTAAGCTGCACTAAGTCTTTGCCTCTGTAGTCCTTGCTGTGCAGCCTTGCTGAGCGTGGCATAGCGGCGCATTAACCAGTTCTACTCCTGCTGCAGGTTCTGGACAGAGTTGCCTTCAAGCTCACAGCACAGAGACTCGCTAGCTCGAGTCAGTTGTATTGGGGTTTGTTCTCTCCTGAGCAGCAGTTACACAGCACTGATGATGACTCTGGGAAATGGGAGATTAGAAGCTGGCAGGTTAGGATTAGAGCCCAAAGTAAAGCTAATATCCACCAATATTAGCTTTTTATTTATAGATGTGTCTGCATTTAAAACAGCCAGTAAAGTGAGACCAGAGAAACACCCTTCAACTGTGTTATGAGCTTTGTTTCACAGTTTGTTCAGCAGAGGGCGCTCTGACCCGTCTGTGTCGGTACTGGTCTCAAAGACCCTGTATCAGTTGGGCTCCAGTTAGAATCAACTGGAACTTTAAAAAAAAACAAAGCAAGTCTCCTACTAAAGTTACTGAGTCACATATGAAACCCAGGGCAGCTGTGGCTACAATGTAGCTGCCATCACCAGTGTGTGAATGGGTGGATGACTGGATGTGTAAAGCGCTTTGGGGTCCTTAGGGACTGAGTACAGCGCTATACAAATGCAGGCCATACTTCATCAATCCTAATTTCCATTTCTCTTTGAACACACTGCAATTTTAAGCTTGTGTAACCTTAAAGATGGTGCTGTGTGATAGTGCTGTGTGTGTAACCTGGTGCTGTGTGATAGTGCTGTGTGTGTGTAACCTGGCCTTCTGTCTCCATTTTGTTAGGCTTGACCTGGAGCTGAAAGATCACGAGGGCAGCACAGCGCTGTGGCTGGCGCTGCAGTATATCACCGTGTCTTCGGATCCCTCTGTCAACCCGTTTGAAGATAATGCGCCGGTCGTAAACGGCACCTCGTTTGACGAGAATAGCTTTGCGGCCCAGCTCATCCAGAGAGGAAGCAACCCCGATGCACCTGACACTACCACAGGTTATTAAGCTGCTCGGCAACCTTTCTGCACGTTACTGTCCAACTCCAGTGCTGCTTGTGCCTTAAACATTCTCCTTTACGTCGTTTATTGGTCACAGAGTATTGCCTCATGCAGAGAGCAGCGCTTGCAAACAATGAGGCGGCTGCTCTTTTCCTCACAACTCATGGGGCAAAGGTCAACCACATTAACAAATGGGTGCGTATGAACATTTGGTCATGAGCAGACGGTTTGCTGCAGACTTGTTCTTTTTTCTTCTGACCTTTTTCTCACGTCTATGAGGCCAATCGCTGTTCCAGAGACCCGTTGGCTCAGCGTTGTATCAAACAGCCACGCAGTGACTGAGAGGTCATTGCAGGTTGTTTTAGTGATTGTTGGAGAAAAGTAAAAAACAGATTTCATGAAATAACTAATGCACTGTAATATCATAAACCACAAACTCTCTGAATGTCTCAATTTGACCTTAAATCGATGAAACTAACATAAAATCAATAATACTGTTAATTGGTCATAAATACATGCTCGGTCCCTTTGCTGTCTCTCAGGGTGAAAGCTCACTTCATACAGCATGTCGCTGTGGCCTAGCAAGCCTGACAGCTGAGCTTCTCCAGCAAGGGGCCAATCCTAACCTGCAAACCCAGAAGCCTCTACCCGATGACCCCCTCGGTGTGGCCATGCAGACCCCCCTCCACATGGCCATCGCTCACAACCACCCAGATGTGGTCTCCGTCATCCTGGAGCAGAAAGGTCCATATATGATTTGGGACTTTGTTACATCCTGTAACTAACCTGCAAAGCAACCTGCCGTGTTTACATTTGTGTGTAATGATCATTCTGACATTGATACTTGCAGCCAACGCACTACATGCCACCAACAACTTCCAGATCATCCCAGACTTCAGCCTCAAAGACTCCATGGACCAGACCGTTCTGGGCTTGGCCCTCTGGACAGGTATACAGCAAAATACCCAACAAAGTCACTTCTGCGTCATCAAATTGATCTGTGAAATCAATAATAGTGATTGTATTTGTCAATCTGTCTGTGTCAGGCATGCACACCATAGCGGCTCAGCTGCTGGGATCAGGAGCATCTATCAATGACACTATGTCCAGTGGACAAACTCTGCTGCACATGGCCATCCAAAGGCAGGACAGCAAGAGCGCACTCTTCCTTCTTGAACACCAGGCAGACATTAATGTTAGGTAACGATACCGAGATATGTGTAATTTTAATGTATTTCAGCAGATTACAAAATACTTTTCATTCAGTTTTCGTTTGTTTTTACTCCAACTGTTTTCTCTTTGGGTCCCTCAACTACCAGGACCCAGGAGGGACAAACAGCACTGCAGCTGGCCATCAGTAACCAGCTGCCTTTGGTGGTGGACGCCATTTGCACAAGAGGAGCTGACATGTCGGTGGTTGATGACAAAGGTGACCCTCCACTGTGGCTGGCTCTTGAGAACGGACTTGAAGATATCGCGTCCACACTGGTAAGAATGCACAGACAAACGGTGTTTTAGTCCCTCGCTGTTACGCTGACACTAACAGTTTGTTGTCAGGCTGGGTCTGTGGTTTGGATGTGGCAGGAATATTCTGTATTTCTCAGCATCTATGGCATGTTGAGCAAGTGTATATAAGGCAAGGACAGGAATGCTCCCAATCGAAATAAAGGTCAGCAGTGATATAAACCAGTTTGAAATAAAACTCCAAAAATAAATTTTAAATAAGTATAAGAATGAAGAAAATGCAATTAACCCAAGACAGCAGTCAAAGTGATGTTTATTTTCTTTTGCAAGTTAGTAAATCTAAATATAGTTTTAGTTGAATATGAGAAAATATTTTTTGTGACGTTATGTTCAAAGTTGAAACCATTGAAGTTTTTGTTGTTCAAATTTAGATGATGAGGAAATAATTAATATGTAAACCTAGGGGGTGGGGCTAAATAAGTATATACTTCTGCCTACTCCTTGATATTGTGAAATGTTGGTAAATGTATATGATTGAAATAAAAATGAACTGAAGTAGTTTAGTGCATTTCCACAGTTTTCACCGATAGGAATCCATCACGTGAAAGAAATCATTCTTAATACAATAATGGATGTGAGTGTCCAGACAAAGTTGCTGTGACTCGTTTGTATCCAGCAGTAAAAGAAGCTGCAGGAGTATCCACACGAGCAACACTTAGGGCTGCCACAAGCGATTATTTTGATAGTCGACTAGTCACCGATTATTTTTGCGATTAGTCGACTAATCAGATCATCATCCATTGGACGTAAAACTACAGCTTATTGCACCAGCAGCATCTGCTCTTATATAACTATCATTAGCTTACAGCTTGAAGTGTTTAAGGTCTGTGCTAACTAAAAATAAAGACAAGATGATAGTTTATTAAATTTTAATGAAATCTGCAGATTGTTTCGGTGAAGTTTAATAAACTCCTTGCTATCTAAAATATAACAGGACACCGGAGTAAATTCTCGAGCATCTCACACTTCTGATAATCAGCTGTCTGCTTGACGTTTATTCAGCTGTGTAAAAACTATAACTTTAATCTCAGCCAAACCGGTTTACTCAGGAACAAATAAAATACTAAAAAAAAAAGCCAAACAATAACATTTTAAGTTATTTAAGTGACTCATATATCCTGTTTAACCTGAGCAGCGAAAGACGGCGGTGGGTTTGAAAATGATTAGCCGGGAGTCCGGTGTTCTCACGGCTCTAGTTAGCCTAGCCCCCGGCTAGCTATCGAGCTAGTGGGTAACAGACGTCTCCGAAAACGTCGGAGCGCTTTTGAAAATATGTGGTGTCCTGATAAACTGAGCAGATATTTGAGGTTTACACAGCTACATTCTCGCCTGAAAATATGTTAAACGTTTATTTTGTGACCCAGAAAGAATAATAAGAGTAATATTAAAACTAGCTAGCTGCCGCCATTGTTGGAAACTGAGCTGGGCTGCGCTATGAATTCTGGGACACAGCTTCTTCTTCTTTGGGGTTTAACGGCAGCTGACATCCTTGTACATGCAGTGCTGCCATCTTCTGTTTCAGTCCGTTATTACACTCTTAAATCCTGCTACTTATTCCTGCGTCTTTTGTGATCTTACAAAGCTTCAAACGACGCGTCGACTATTAAA
Organism: Rhamphochromis longiceps; assembly: GCF_057381845.1. Classification (NCBI taxonomy): domain Eukaryota; kingdom Metazoa; phylum Chordata; class Actinopteri; order Cichliformes; family Cichlidae; genus Rhamphochromis; species Rhamphochromis longiceps. Next base: position 1,725,818 of record NC_140566.1, read on the forward strand.
TCAGTCGTCAACGATTTTGATAGTCGACTAATCGTGACTAGTGGACTAATCGTGGTAGCTCTAGCAACAATAAAATAAACCTCTGTCAGGTAGGATGTGGGATGAGTCTAGACTCTGTCTGTTCTGTGTAGGTCCGCCACGGCTGTGATGCAACTTGTTGGAGCTCCGGGCCGTCAGGCTGCCAGCAGACCCTCCTGCACAGAGCTGTTGATGAGAACAACGAGGTCTCGGCCTGCTTCCTTATCCGCAGGTCAGCTACGTCTCTGTTGTTGTACATATTTACCAAAGCTATAAATCGTTTGCTTGTTTAAATGCAGCAAGTGTCTGAATGTCGCTTATATCTGATTGGCTTCAATTTAAAAAAGTCAACTGTCAACACGTTAGCAGCGGTCTTTACCAAAACATTACTGAGATGTTAGAAAGTTGAACAGTAAAGATAGATCGCCTGTTTGTGTGTATCTCTATAACTCCTATCTCGTGTGCGTGCAGTGGTTGTGACGTGAACAGCCCCAGGCGGCCTGGCCCTAATGGGGAGGGAGATGAAGAAGCCCGAGATGGACAAACTCCCCTCCACCTGGCAAGCAACTGGGGACTGGAGGATGTGGTGCAGTGCCTTCTTGAGTTTGGAGCCAATGTTAATGCACAGGTTGGACCTGCATGACATCTTTACCCTGGTTTAAACTGCACCACTAATCTTTGTTGGAGGGTTTTATGACGCGATCCAGATTTTTAGAAAATGTAATTGAAACACGACACAACAGATTCAGAGCAGCCAAAAAAAACGGAGCTGAAACTGCTGGCAGAGGATAACAATTCAAAGAGATGCTCAAATAGTTTGCTGGCATTGTTTGAGGGGGAACCTTAAACCTGTACCTGTGTAGTTACTGATGCATGAAATTATCTGTGGACAAAGAACTCAGATCATCAAGCCTTGGTGTGTGTAACTGTGTGCTGTCTGTTAATGCTGTATGTGTTTTTCTGTCAGGATTCAGAGGGCAGAACTCCCATCCATGCTGCTATTAGCAACCAGCACAATGTCATTATACAGCTCCTCATTTCCCATCCAGACATTCGTCTCAACATTCGCGACCGTCAGGGAATGACCCCCTTTGCCTGCGCCATGACGCACAAGAACAATAAAGCGGCAGAGGCTATTCTCAAGAGGGAGCCAGGTGCTGCCGAACAGGTAGGGGCTAGTTTGTTGCTGTAGCGTTAATGAGTGTTGCAGTAATGACCTCAAACGTGTGCTTGTGTCCAGGTGGACAACAAAGGGCGCAACTTTCTCCACGTGGCTGTGCAGAATTCAGACATTGAAAGTGTCCTGTTCCTAATCAGCGTCCAAGCTAACGTCAACTCCAGAGTTCAGGACGCGGCCAAACTCACCCCGCTCCACCTGGCTGTGCAGGCTGGATCTGAGATCATCGTCCGCAACCTGGTAAGAAACCCAAGATTTTCTCCTGTATGAGTCGTATTTCATGCCAGTTTGAGTTGTAATGAGAAAAACACTGCAATGGATACGGTTTCTCCTTCCAGCTGCTTGCTGGTGCTAAAGTGAATGAGCTGACTAAACACAGACAGACAGCACTACATTTGGCTGCTCAGCAGGACCTGGCCACGATTTGCTCCGTGCTGCTGGAGAACGGAGTCGACTTCGCTGCCGAGGACGAGAATGGCAATAATGGTACTTTACAGCATTTGTCTTGTTTTCACTGAAATGACTCTGAGATGGGCAAAGATTACATCACGACTCGACCAGTTCTTTCTGACAAGATCAGAACTGTCATTATAAATGCAGATATATCTGTACGTGATAAGTGCTGTTCCTGAGGTGTTGCATCGTGCTGGTAGATTTGTATTACAACAGACTGCTGCAAACTGGAGTTTCCTGCTCTGTTCACCTTTAAAACTAGACTGGCTGTGGGATCTGGTGTCAGTCGTTACTATTCCACCACTGCGACCTATTTGTGAATAACTGCGTTCTTTTCTGTCTCGTCAGCTCTGCATCTGGCTGTGATGCAGGGTCGCCTTAACAATGTCAGAGTCCTTCTCACAGAGTCCAACATCGATGCTGAGGCTTTCAATCTCAGGTGATTTATGCAGATACACGTGAACGAACTGTATTAAAACTAATGTGAGAAAAAATCTTCTGACTTTTCATCTCATTGTGTGTGTTTAGGGGTCAGTCACCAATGCATGTGCTGGGCCACTATGGCAAAGAAAATGCTGCTGCCATTTTTGAGTTGTTCCTGGAGTGCATGCCTGAATATCCTCTGGACAAACCTGACAATGAAGGGAACACAGGTACCATGTTGGCTTTTGTAGCTGAAGTTATAAAACTACAATGTGGAAATCACTGGTGCTTTTCTAAAAGGATGACGGCGACATGTATGTTGTTGCAGTTCTGCTGCTGGCCTACATGAAAGGAAACGCAAACCTGTGCCGTGCTATTGTGAGGGCCGGCGCTCGCCTGGGAGTCACTAATAATCAGGGCATCAATATTTTCAACTACCAGGTTGCAACCAAGCAGTTGCTCTTCCGCCTTCTAGGTATCTTTTTCATACCTAATTACCCATCAATATTCCAGTATTATAAACCAACAGCCTCACAGGGAATGGCGTGTTGGGGTGATCTTTGGGATAATTTTCGCCCCCTTCCGCAGATATGCTTTCCAAAGAGCCCCCGTGGTGTGATGGCTCCAACTGCTATGAATGCGGTGCCAAGTTTGGAGTTACAACACGGAAACATCACTGGTTAGTGCTGCAGCTTTTCTGTGTAGGCATGCAGTAGATACAGTATTGGTCTAACTCTCCTTTTTCCTTCTTGCCTCTAGCCGCCACTGTGGGCGTCTGCTGTGCCACAAGTGCTCTATAAAAGAGATACCCATCATCAAGTTTGACTTGAACAAGCCGGTCAGAGTGTGCGATATCTGCTTTGATGTACTGACTCTGGGCGGCGTGTCGTAATGCCCCGGCCTGGATGTCTTTCAACCTCTGGCTCCGACCGCGCCAGGTCCAACTTGGCACAATTATTCAGGCACACTGGGAGCAGGACATGCTAACAGGAGAATCCCAGACAGTTATGGACCATCATCTTTATACTATTCCAGTTTATGAAAAACTATTAATCTTTTAGAGGGATGTTGCAAGTAGGAAGTGAAACATTGTTGTTTTGTTTCTGTTTCAAAGTATGTTGAAGTGAATATCAGTGGCTGGACTGAGTTCAGTGATGTTTGCGCCGATGAGCTCTTTGATATCACAAGCAGGTAGCTGTTGTACACGGCATTTCAGTCCACCTTTAGAAGGGGTCTTCCCTTAAACATGCCGACCTGTCCAAATACAACAAAAATATCAATGCTACGAAATGAAACTCTACATTCGTGATGGAGTTGAGGCTGCTGCCAACCAAGAACAAACAGGAAAATGCCCTTTGTTCTAAAGATCGCTGCGTTCTCTGTAATCTTTGAACATTTATTCACTATTTTGTGTTAACTGAGTAAAATGGGTCGAGGGGAAAGCACCTCAACTTGACTAGGTCCAAAGTGAATCCAACCTTTTCTGTTAAACTTTTATATTACTTTACTGCAGACGTGACGGTGCAACTGGAAAAATAAGGTGGTGTTTTGTCCCCAGTTGAGCTTTATGAGGACGCCTCGGCCAAGTTGAATGGAAATGTGACAGGAGAAAGCCCATTTATCACGAGAGCATTAGAAACCTCTCCAAAACATGAAGTACCCCCCCCCCCCCCCCCCCCCCTTCTCAGTTACAGAAATGCCTAGTATGCCTATGCATGTCATTTAATTTGCAGCCTTCAAGTCATGGTTATAATTTTAAAATCAGCCACCGAATGATTACATTCCATGTCGGGCCGACCGTGAGGTCCTCGACGGTCCCACGACGTTGCCTCGTGTCAAGTTGTCGTCTTGACCCCATCACATGTAACGCTTCTTGATTTCTAAACCTAACAGGTGCACTTTATCAAGTTCACGTGACATTTCTGATCATTGGGGAGAATGAGGAGTAAGAGGGATGGCCACGTAGTGGGGCCTCTTCAAGTATTGTTAAATTGTACAGATAAATGTGTGATATTTTTGACCACTACAACTGTTTTGTACTTAAATGCAGTTTGTGCTTGTCATTGTGACAAACCTAAATCTTGCCTCTGTTAATCTTTTATGCACATTGTTTAATCTTTTATGCACATTGTATCGTATCTGTATGCTCAGATATCTAGCTCGTCTCTTCCTGGTGTATTCTTTTAGGGAAAAGGAGGACAACTTTACATAAAGGTCATCAAAAAATGCTTTGAGGTTTCATGATTTCGTCTCTTTGTCAAACAATTCAGTTACTAGCCAAAGTTTTCTGAGTTCAGTGCTGCTAAGAAGCAGCTATGAGTGGGCCCATTCTCGGGGCTGACCGGTCTAGTGCGCTCCCACAGAGCATGACTCGGCATGTGCAGGGCAGCCGTCGTATTTCTGCAGGTTGGGGTCTTCCTCTGCCGCGATCGGGTCTTCAACACAGACACAACGAACACCACTGGAGCCGGGAGAGAAGAGCTGCCGTGGCACGCCTGCCCAGTGTCTCGCCACTCCACCGCTGCAGCGAATAAAGAAATAAACTCAACCCTGTGTCTCCTTATGTGCACTCCTCTCGCCCACTAGTGTCAGAAATGCTGTATTACACATCAGTAGGATAATACAACATTGACTTGTTTTCGATTAGGCACAAACTATGTCCATACCTCTTAGTGGAGCACCAGAATCTTCCTCCACTGGCAGCAGTCCATTCTGAGTTACAAGACGGAAAGCGAATCCTCTCAGCCTCAGACTGAGCCTTGAGCTTCTTACCCTCTGCTAGTGATGCTTCTACTCTCAACAGGGCCTCTGTGGGCTCTCCAGCCTCGTTATAGAACCGACCGATTAATACACCTGTATTTAAATGTTGGATACCAAAACATTAAATGAAAACTTTCTGGGATGTTTAAGGTAAATTGTCTTCATGAAGTGTATGGTCATATCCTAGCTGCACTTTGCTCCCTGAGTAAAGTAGTAACAATATTCGTGTCAATTAACAAAGGAAGTGTTGTTAAGACATTTTAAAGTAACCTTCTGCACTAGGTCATTATAGTGACAACAAACATTGTATACTTTGCGTCTGTTTTGCACATCATAAAATAGGATCTGCACAACACGTACCAAAAATATCTCTTCGTTTCCGAAACAACCAGGCGCACTTGTAGTAACAAGACCATTATTTACTCTGACGGCCACCTGGAGCTGTTCCACTACAATATGATGGAAATCACATACCCACATTTTGGTAGTCCCTCTGGTAGAAGGCCAGCCAGTCGTACAGTGCAACCACCTCTAGGGGGGACAGACTCGATACGTCATCTGTCAGCCCACTCTCTGTGAAGTCTCCGGTGATGAAGGCCAGGGAGGCGTCTTTGCCTGAAAGTACAAACACACGTAGAGACAAAGGCGGAATATAGAGGACTGCTAGGAGAACCACACGTGGAATCCAGTGTCGTTAAAGAAAGCCGGGCATCACCTGCCATAAAGTGATAAGCGCCACCGGGTCCATAGTGCTTTTCTCCCTTGTGTACATCAAAAACATGGCCCAGTATGGCCAGGTATAGCCCCTTGCTGCCCCGCTGCCCACCGTGCAGCGCTAACTCACTCCTACTTAGGAGTCTGACCGGTGACCCCTTTGATGACTCAGTGCCAAACATAGCTGACCAATCAGGAGGGATGAACAGCACTGCCAGCGACACGGATAAAAGCGCGACCACCACATAGCTGAGCATGCTGCTTTATTAAAGCGCCTTTTCTTTAAGCTTTACATTCAGTCCAGCACACCTCACAGTGGCAGCACAGGTGCTTCCGCGAACGGACACGCCAAACCACAGCGCCTGCGCGAACTACGAACGCAAAGGACGTTGCGGGCGTACAGAACGTCAATGCGGTAGTGGAGTAGAGCTCTGCTGTAGGTGAACGCTGGAGCGGTCTGTGTACAGACCGGTCCAACCGCTTCAGAACTCACGCCCAGTGGGCCGCAGGGGTTTTCAGGGGAGCCTTAGGTCGGCGAAACAAACATGGGCAACGCGGAGAGCGGCTGCGGCGGAGGCAGCGGCGACGAGGAAGACATAGAAACGGAGAGTCCCGGCTTCGCGGAAGACGGTCCGGCCTCTGCGACCGCTGGCGGCGGTGTTGGAGGCGGCGGCGGCGGCGGCTCTGGTTGTGGCAGGAGCGGAAGGGGATCGAATAACCTACCCGTGCCCACTGGTGGACCACCCAGCCCCGGGGTCCTCTTGGAGCAAGTGAAACTGAGAGAAGCGGCGGCTCGTATTAGCGACTCTGGAGTCGCCATTCACGAGTCCGTCCTGGCCGGGAATGAGGGTGTCCTGATGCGGTGGCTCGAGGACCGGTTAAACCGAGGAGAAGAGTCCGTTAATATTGAGCAATTTTGTGAGATGTTAGAGAGCAGAGATGCCCCGAGGGACGAGTGCGAAGAGGTATAAACCCGCTGTGGCCTTGCTCACGTTTCTAACGTCACATGTTATGATTGGAGCCGTCGCGTCTTCTCGTTTTTGGCCCAGGTTCGAGCGTCGTGTTTGATAACTTGTCGCCACGCCCATTCAGCGTTTGTAATCAATACGTAAATACGTAATTAAGTCTTTGGGCTGTCACGTGCTTTTATCATTGCCGGTCAACAAATCTAAATAGCGCTGTAGTGATCGAAGAGGGGGCTCTGTTATCAGGCTTCACCTGTGACAGGTGAGTTTGGCCAGTCACGGTTCTGTCGGCAGTACCAGGTCGAGTAACGGGACGATCTATCCTGGGCACGATGCACGAAGCAGCTCGGGAGTGTCGCCTGGAACAGACGGGCTCCAATTCTGTCAAACCACAACTCGGCTATGGCTGATTTGTAGACTGTGGCTGAACTTGGACAGAAGGGGGAGTTTTCTAGCAGCCCCCCCTTTGTTTTTGCCGTTTGTAGATTTCTAGAAGTTGCAGTGGATCGAGTAAACGAGCTGACATAATGTCACCCGTTCTTGTGGGGTTTGTCACGAGGTTTTCCGCTTTGGTCACTTGTAGCAGACCACGTTGTTTTGTCGTCTCTTGACTGGCTGTGTTTTAACCAGTGGTTGCAGATGACTGGTTGAACTAATGCATGTCAGTCTGAGCTCTTTGTAAATCCTGACTATCAAAGCTGTGCTTTAAATAGGGAGTGGGACGGTGTTTCTTTCAGGAATCAAGCCACAGACTCCAAAAGTGTAGCTACGTAACATAGTCTGCGATAAAGATGCTTCCAGCTGAGGGCTCCTTATGTTAACACCAGTTGTTCAGCCATTTGTGTTTTAAGACTAATGTTCTTGTAGATTTTTGCAACACTGTGAAAGTGAGGAAGTAAATGTTGGTATAAAAGAGTCTTTGTCCTTCTCCACTGTCTCAGGCCTTTGGTCAGTTTGATGCGGAGGGGGATGGAGTGGTGGACATAGAGAGCATGCTGATTGCTCTGAAGAACTCCAATGGAGCTAATCTGCAGGGAGAGCTGAGTAATGTGATAAGACAGCTTCAGGCCTGCTCGCTTACCCCAGGTACGATACGTGATTTGTTTACCCGGATAAACAAACTCGACCTTATTTGAATCAGTGCAGCCAGCGTGTGGCCGAAAAGTTAACCCATTCATTTCTCTTGTGTTTTCCTTTCCACAGGTTTTGTGGACATATTCTCCAAGACCAAAGACCGATTAGGAGCACACGCCTCTAAAATTCTAAAGTTCTTACACAGGAATCGTATTCCCAGCAGTGCCATCCCTTTCCCAATTTTAGAGGGCTACAACAGTATCTGTACCATGAGGTCCAGTGTGGTGCAGGACTTCTTGGAATTCCTCTTGCAGAAGGAGAAAGGTGAGCATGAGTGTTCTCTTTAGTAATTTAAGGCTAAATGCACATCCAGCAGCGCCACGCCTGTGGTGAGGCTGTCCTCATGTGAGTTTTTCTTTCAGATTTGGATATTCAGTACAGAGCAGAGCTGGACCGTGACCCAGACGTAGACATGGTCAAGGTCGTCACTCAGTGCTACAGCACAATAGAAGCTTCGTCCAATGTTGCTGACATCTACAAGATGACAAATGGGGAAACGGCGTCTTTCTGGCAGTCTGACGGCAGCGCTCGCTCGCACTGGATACGGTAAAAGGCAGCTGAGTTTCTGATGTTTCTAAGCAAGTCTATTAACAGATCTAAGGTGGAAACTCATCTCCTTTCTCCCTTCCCAGACTAAAAATGAAACCGGATGTTGTTTTGAGACGTTTGGCCATTGCCGTGGCTTCTAATGACCACAGCTATATGCCTCAGCTAGTGTCAGTTGCTGTGGGGAAGAATCGGCGTTCTTTGCAGGAGATCAGAGACATCCGCATCCCGAGCAATGTCACGGGCTATGTAGCTCTCTTGGAGAATGCCAACATCACACACCCCTGTGAGTCACCATCTCACTGATGCTTCTAGGTCACACTATCACCTGTCTGAACATAAAGCATGGTGTAAGCTTCATATGAGCTTTGTGGGGTCATACAGTTGTGCCTCCTTATTGGGTCCACATGCAGGCTTCCACAAGCTGAAGATCGAGGGGATCCAGTCCAAGAGAGAGTCTGTTTTTCAGCTTACAGGCCTATGTATGCTCCACATGTGCTCCTTTTTAATAATCACACACACACCTAAAAATCGTAGCTGTGCTTTGCATGTATTGAGGTCCCCATAGTTAAGTCATGTGTTTCACATGTGCCTCCCTAATCAATATTTATTCTACAGTATCTTCAACGGTGCTCTCCTTTCTTTCCTGTGGGATGTATCAGATTTTTCCGTTAACCACATAAACTTGTCACTAAATCCCAGACATCCAAATCAACATTAAGCGGTGCCTGAGTGATGGATGCGACACACGGATTCACGGCTTGAAGACGCTGGGTTATCAGATTACCAAGAATAAAGAGATGTCTGTTTCGGATGCTTCAGCCGTCTGGTACCTGTCTCTCCTCACCTCTTTGGTCACTGCGTCCATGGAGACGAACCCTGCACTTGCCCAGACCGTCCTTCAGAGCACACAGTAAGATGCAGAGCTCACTGCATGTGTTTATTGACATCACATTTGTAAGATTCCTACTGATGCCACTGGTTTCTTTTGTTGATTCACTTTTAGAAAAGCCTTGCGTCACATGCCGCCATTGTCCCTTACACCGTCATCCACAGAGTTCCCCAGGTTCTTTTCTGCGAACATCTTGGAGGAGGTGGATGGATTTCTCCTCAGGATAGCAGAGTAAGGCATTGTGGCACGGACACCACACTGAGCTCACCATGCTGACGTCATCTCAGTAAAAGCGGGTGGAAACAAAAATACTGGTTAACTGAGGCGGCGACACACTTTGTTCCATTTGGTGCTCTGCAAATCTAATTCTGCCGACAGAGGCAGAAAAACATTGTTTTTTCTACTCTTAGATATGTATGATGTCACTAAGTTATCCCTAATCTGGTCATCCATGCACACTGCTCTGTGTGCTTACAAGTCCCACGTGTTCTGTTCTCATAGGCTGAAATGAGGAGGAAGTAAAACAGCTTGTTTAAGGTGGAAACATCTACTTGTGTAGAGTCCCTTTATTAACTCTGTAAAGCCACAACCATTAATTCACCGTCAGGAAATTCACATTTTTTAACCTTCTGACAAATTTAAAACAATTTAATATCAGTTTGCATTTACGATTTCCAATGTGTCGAATTGTTGCTAGAACTACTCGATCCACTTGGGTTATACAGGAAACACTTCCTAAGTTCAGCTGAGGTCAGGTGTGGCCTTTGAGCCCGCGGTGTGTGAATAAAGCTCTGCAGTCAGTTTAAACAACAACACAGCAGGCACATGCTGCTGAGCGTGTGAGCATGGCATTAGAGCTTATATAAAAAAGGAAAGTGTGCGCTGGCACGACAAGTTTGACTCATGGCAAAGTATTTGTTCTCCTGTGTGCAGCTGCTGTGTGAGTCCTGATGTAGAGCTGACCCTCCTGGCCTTCGCCCTCGCCAGAGGGAGTGTGGCAAAAGTCATTCAGGCCCTGTCCTGCATCAGTGATCATTTAGACACCAAGTACAAGGCCTCGCCTCTCATCGTCTCTATGGCTTCGGTCCGGCTACGACTGCTGTATCGCAACGGTAACGTAAACGGCTCTTCTTTTCCTCTTCTTCACACGAGGACGTTGAAATCTGAGAAAGTGCCATTTCTGAGGAGGAGTTGCATTAGTGGAAAATTGCTTCTTCTTTTACAAAGCTGCGCTGCAGTGTGCTGATTACTGCCTTCCTGTCCTCCAGTGTAGTAACAAAGTTGCAACGTAATGGAACGCGATCATATGATTAAGTGTGCTGTGATTGGACGTTCTGGCTTATTACAGGGAAGCCGCTCCAGCTGCACTTACAGGCCTGTGATGTGAAGAGCAAAGATGAGAAATCAGGACCAGAGAACATGCTAACAGAGTACTCCACTGGAGATGGTACAGCTGAGATCAATAACGACTGTTCTTCAGATTGAGTACAAAATCAACATGACGTAAAGTGCTGCTGGATACTTTGTCCTTTGCAGGTTTTCTCACAGAAGCCGGCCGTTTGAAAGCCAGCGTAATCCTCTCGACGGAGGACCAGAGCAACTTCCAGGTCACTCAGATAAAGATCAAAGTGAGACGGCCTATAATTTTACCATTACAGTGCAAAATACAATAACCTAGAGAGTGACGGAGGATTACGGTGCTGCAGGTCTTACACTGTGTTTGTGTGACAAGGTGCGGAAAGGAGCCATTGGACCGAAATGTGGTTTAGTGTTTGCGTATAAGGAGGACGACCCTTTCGATGCAGAGAAACACTTCAAAAGGTTTAAAAAGTATCACTCCTGGGACTACAAGGACTTCAAAGAGTTTGTACAAAGCAGGTAAGGATTTGCAGCTATTTTTAACTATTTATTTGTTCCTATATGTTAGTTTGAAATGCTCTTGTGATAAGAACAGACTGACACCGTCTCACTAAAATGAACCATCCAGTCCTAAAAGTGGGACAAACTTTAGACCCCTCAGCAGTCTGTATGTGTGTGGGGCCCTCAGTGGTTGATACTGTGTGTAGCTGACACAAGGCATGCCTGCCTTCTTTGCTTCCCCTCATACCTGCTATCATCTGCTCTTCACTTACCACTGGAACTGTTCCTGCTTCCCTCAAACTTGCCGCCATCACCCCAATATTGAAAAAAACTGGTCTAGATCCCAGTCATTTTGAGAATTTTCAGCCTATTTCCAATCGACCAGTCCTTTCAAAACTTCTTGAGAAAATAGTTGCACACAACTCCACTCACATTTAACTAATAATAATCTGTATGAACAGTTCCAGTCCCACAGCACAGGAACAGCACTTATAAAAGTAACCAAAGATCTTCTTATGGCAGCTGACTCCGGTTTACTTTCTTATTCTCCTCGATCTGAGCGCTGCTGTCGACACTATTTCTCACTCTGTTCTCCTCAGTAGGCTGGCCTCCATCGGTCTCTCCCATACTCCACTAGCCTGGTTTAAATCATACCTGTCTGACCGCTCTCAGTTTATTCAACTCAAATCCTTCTCTTCTCAGTCCTTCCCTCTGAGCACTGGCGTGCCGCAGGGATCTGTCCTGGGCCCCTTCTTTTCATTATCTACCTTCTTCCGCTCGGACACATTTTCCGTAAATACAATATCCAGTTTCACTGTTATGCTGATGACACCCAGCTTTATCTGTCCACTAAACCTGATTCTGCTCTCCCCCCTCCTCCCTCACCCTCTGCTTAGCTGAACTAAATTCATGGTTCTCTTCTAATTTTCTCAAACTCAACAGTAACAAATCCGAGCTCCTCTTGGTCGGCTCTAAATCTACATTATCCAGAACCAACAGTTTCTCTGTTACTATCAATAACTCGCCGGTCTTCTTGTCTTCCTCTGTGAAAAGTCTGGGTCTCATCCTCCACAGTACTCTGTCTTTAAATTCACACATTAATAACGTCACTCGGTCTGCATATTTTCAGTTGCGCAACATTAATCGTCTCCGTCCTTCTCTCTCCCCACATGCCGCTGCCATTCTTGTCCACAGCCTTGTTACTTCCCGGATCGATTACTGTAATTCACTTCTTTCTGGTCTTACTCAAAAATCCACCATCAAGCTCCAACACAGGACTCTGCTGCTCGTATCATCACCTGGACCCCTTCTGTCCACCACATCACTCCTGTCCGGCAGCAGCTTCATTGGTCAAATATCGCATCAATTTCAAAATACTCTTGTACACATTGAAGGCTATTCATCATCTCTCTCCTCCATATCTCTCTGACCTGGTTCACATCACCGCCCCATCTCGGTGTCTCAGATCTTCTTCTTCTCTTTCTCTCTCCGTCCCCTCTCCTCGTCTTGCCACCATGGGGAGCTTTCAGCTGCTCGACTCTGGAATTCCCGACCTCCTGATTTAAGAAATCTCACTTCCTTCTCTCTCTTTAAGTCCCAACTCAAAACTCACTTGTTCAAAACAGCTTATCCCACATAACCTCTCCACTCTGCTATTTTAAATTTGTATCATTATTATTATTACACCATGCTGTCACCTGACCTGCAGCGCCAGGACTCCAGCGCAGAGTGAAGACGAGCCGATTGGCTGGTTTGAGCTGGAGGACGACTGGAATGATGTGGAGATCAAGCTGCAGCAGTGTCGTGTTGCCAAGGTACACACTACATCCAGTTAGTCAGCTCCCTTCATTATTGGTGAACGTTTAGTTAGTCTTTAATATTGTGCTGTCATTGTCACACCACCTGTAATTCTTCCGTCTTCACAGTTCCTGATGGTGAAATTCCTGTGCACCAGGCAGGACAACGCCGAGCGCCTTGGTGTGCAGTCCCTCAGCTTCAGTGGCTACTTGTGCCCTGGGACAGAGAGGCTCGCAGACCTGGATGACCTCAGTCCGAAAGGAGAGAGCTTTGACGGTGATGCTGTTACCGGCCTTTGTCTGCTAAACAAGACGCTCTTCTTCATACAGCAGCTCACACGAGACATGGTACCTACTTGTTAGATAAAAATACCCCATTTTATCCCCAAAATTGGGAAATTACTGTGTGACAGCAGCCAAAACATGAAAAATGACTTTCACTATATTAAAATGTAAGAGGAAAAAAGCATCACAAGACGAAATGGCTCCGAAGAGTTTAAAAAAAGTTTTCTTTCTTTGTATTAAACTATTAAACTAAGACTCGAGCTTAAATCTGAAATGAATGCAGGTATGAGGTGGTAAAGATTTCCTGCATCTGAAACAGATTTTAAAGAGAGCGTCCTTCTGTGTGTCCTGTAAGCGGTACAGAGGGTGATCAGGATTATCAGCATCCAGTCAGCGCAGCCACAGACGTGTTGGCTGATGGAGCAAAAGGCGTGCTGATTCAGCAGCACTGATGAGTTACTGTGGCGAGTTAGACAGCTAGCAGCTCAATGTTGAGGCCGCGTTCCCTCGGTGACGTTTCAGTCATAGCTAGTGCACGCCGCCATGCACCTTAAGTGTCCTGAAACCAGACACGGTCACACTGGTTTGGAAACGTGTGAGCGTGGCAATAACTCCACTCACGATGCTCCCACTGGGCTCAATAACCTCAGTAAACTCCACTGCTGTGTTTTGCAAACACCTACATTTCCCACGAGGATCTGCTCCATCACTAAACCCTGTCATTTCCTGCTGGCTCCTCTGAGATCAGAGGTTCTGGGCAGTAGACCTGTGAGCACAATCAGCTGGTGACGAGTCTCCATTAGCAGGAGTTAGTAGAGCTGTAAAGACTGACTTGCATAACAAAGGCAGCTGCATTTGGTTGAATCATAACAGGCAAGAAAAACCAACTTTATCGGTGATAAAATCATTCAGATAAAAAAAGAAAACTGCCACTCAGCACGGTGCAGGGACCGTAGGATGAACACAGTAGTCACTGGGCCACATTCAGATATAGTTTGAATACTATTAAGACCGTTATTAATCTGGAAAGTGCTGAAGAGGAAACCTACAAGAAAGCAAGAGAAAAATGTAACCTGTACGAAATCAGTAAACTAACCTGAGACATGAGACAGTGCGCCCCCTGATGGCCATTCAGAGTCATTGCAACATGTTTCCCATCTCTTTATGACTGATAGAGCTGCGTGTTGTGTCTACAGGATGCCTCTCACTGCAAGCAGAAGTATCTGTTGGAGTTCAGTGGCCTCAGCCTGAGCCTCTTCTGGAGCTTCTACAGCAAACTCAGGGAGATGTGAGTGAAGCTCTTCTCTCTGCCAAGGCTGGCACTTGTTGTTAGAATTACTGGAATGATAATTACCACTGAGTCAGTCAGTGGGAGTCCATGGCTGCTGCAAGTTAGCATGTTTCTTTCTTCCAGTGAGGGCGAGGAGGTGACGAAGAGCAGAGTTCTCCTCCTCCAGCTGATGCAGAACTGTTTCCCCATGCTGCCCACCCCCCGGGAGTCCCGGGGCAAAGAGGAGAGCAAAGTACCAGATGAAGCTGGCGCAGCAGCTCGTCCATCCATGTCCAGCAGCAGAGATGATCTCAGTGACTCTATGAGGGCTGTGTGGGAGCTCTACACTCACCTCTGTCACAGTAAGGAGCCGTCACAGAGCGAGGGAGCAGCTTTGTAAGCATCAGAGAAATCCGGCGTAGCAACCCTGTTTGTGGTTTTTGTTGTAGTTGTGGACAGTCCGGAAGGTGAGACATCCGTGGAAAAGGCTTTGCACACAGAAGCGGTGAAGGCCGTTCTTCATGGAGCGGCTGTTTTCTTCCCTGATAAACGTGTCAGGCGAGACAAACTCTTTCACATGATGGTGAGTTTGTAAGTGTTATTAAGCAGCAGCAGCGTAACGATTCTCCTAATGTGTATTTTTGTGTTTTTCCAGAAGAACATTACAGAGGAGGATCAGCCAGAGTCGGTGAAGGTTACCTTTGAATCCCTTTGTAATTACTTCAGGTAAGCGCTGTACAAACACGTCATCATATGGTCCTGTCAACATGAGACATCCCGAGGAGTCGGTGACGTCTGTGCTTCCTCTGCAGCGATCAGGATCCAAGTGGCCTTCTGCTGCTCCCTCCTAAAGGAGCTCCCTCAGACTTTGACATCAGCCCAATACTCTCAGTCATGGAGACGCTGCTCCTGGTTGCCACCAGAGAGGTAAGCCCGCTTCTCACGGGTGGACATTGAACGTTTCTTTTGTCTTTCTAAAGTTCGCTTCTCCTCGTGTCTTCTGTCCTTCAGTGTGAGGTCATGATGGTGGATGAGAATAGCGGCGCCAGCAGATCGGTCCTGCTGTCGTTGTTCTGGGCTCTGCAGGGCAGTCTGCTCTCCTGGTGCTACCTGCAGCTCAAAGGAGGAGCGTCCACGGCCATTGCAATGGAGCTGGCCAGAGACATCCTGCTGAAATGTGAGACGCGTCATTCCTGACGACATACGTGATTGTCAGGGGTTGTGTGTTTATCAGAGCATGTGTGACTAAGCTGTATGATGATTTGTTTTCAATAGATGTGGATCAGTTCTTGGAAAGTGTCAAGTCGATCCTTGGCTCGCTCTTGGAGAGGTACACTGGAGCTCAGATTACTGCAAAATTAGGCAGCTCTATCATAGCCACAGTCTTCAGACAACTGGTAATGCTCTCTTGTGTTATGCACTTTAATTGGCTTCATAGACACATCTAGAATAGTGCGTTGTGAATAATTGGTTTGGGTCCTGGCAGATGATCTTCCTCTTGGAGCTGTGCCCTTTGGACATCCCCCACAGCCTGCTGCTGCAAAGCTTCTCCTCGCTCGTTGAGCTGCTCAGAAGCCTGTCAAGCGACACCGGAGACATCTTTTCTAAGGTCAGTCCACTTTGACCGCTAGCATTTCTGTTGCCTCCACCCATCGTAGGGGTGCGAATGAAGCCGATATCATGTATTTGGGGAATGGAGGGTCCAGAAGGACCAGTCTAATTAGTGGTGAAAAGTATTTAAAACCATAAGAAAGGCAAATCACGTGTTTTTGTGGGAAGAAAGCCAGTGTTTCTTTCTGAAATGCACAACAGAGGTACTTGTATTATCAGTCCAGTTACTTTTGACCTTCAGATAACGGAGGCTATATAAACGTACTATGTCTAAAAATGTCTGTATTTCCTGTGACATAATACAAGTGATGCTGAAAGTCTGCGTTCAGCCTCGTTTTGATGTGTTTGAGTTGATCCACTGTGTGGTGTTCAGAGCTACACAAACAGTGCAGCAGTCCACAAACTTGTTGTAACCTGTCACTATAAGGTGGATCAAGAGAACTGGCACCAACCCCAGCAGCCGGTGGTGCTAAGGACCTGGAACATGGAGTCCCCGCACAACTACGAGAACAGCCGCCACGAGACGAGCATCTTCGCCTGCCCCGGTGCGACGTCGTTCGAGGTGGAGTTTGATGAACGCTGTGAAACAGAGAAGAGGTGACGTGTTTGTAAATGTTTGTTTGTTTGTCTTTGAAATCCTTTGTGGGGATTTTATCCTGTTAACTGTGCTCACAATATTCGCAGATACGACTACTTAGAATTCACAGATTCCAGAGGGGGAAAGGTCCGCTACGACATGAAGGTCGGAACTGAGAAGTGGCCAAAGGTAGGCGAAGGAAAATCACAGGCCGGTCTTCAGATGCGTCACTGATGTTTACGAATGTGTCCTTGTGTGTTTGCTCCTTTAGAAAGTGACCTTTGACACCGGTCCCCAGCTGCAGTTCCTCTTCCACTCTGACAGCAGCAACAACGAGTGGGGCTATAAGTTCACTGTAACAGCGCTGGGTTTACCAGACATCACCATTTCTTGGATGTCAGATCTGCAGCTGCTGGTGGCTCGTCTGATGGGTCGCCTTGCATCCAGAACGCTGGCGTTGAAATCTCCGCACGGTGAGACGGTTTTCATGAGGCTGGCCTGAGTCGCAGTTTATCAGAGCAGAAAAGAAACCAGTTTGAGGCACTAGCGTGTATTATTGTGGGTTTCTGTCTCCAGAGGTTCGCAGTGTAAAGGAACTTCCATCAGGGAAAATGTCCCATGTTCAGTCTTCACCTTTATGGAAACCCATCCTGAGACATGGGCTGTGTGACAAAAGGGAGGCGACCCGAACAAAAACAATCACAGAGCAGGTAAAAAACGCTCTGCTGCCTCAGTTACGTACAAGCACCGGATGCTGCTGTTGCATTAGTCGGTGACCTCGACTGGAAGATGCTCTGATGGTGTTTTTCTTTTTCTGTGTGGTAGGCGAGCACGTGGACTCTGGATGAGCCGACGGGCTTCCTGGAGGACTTTGCTCGCTGGAACCCTTCACAGGAGCTAACAGACGCTAGAACAGAGCTGATGAGGACCCTCATGCAGGCTTGCAGGAAACAGGCGATGAGGAACGAGATCACCGCTGGGTCAAAGATAGACCAAGCTGTGAATGCCATTTGGGCAGCCATGGTGTACCACACACCAGCCCTCAACCTCGCACTTCTTAGCTATGGTAATCAGCGCTCATACAGCTGTGTTTTTGTGCGTTTGTTCCTTAATTAATCTTCTGAATGATTTTCTCCCATCTGTGTTTTTGTGCTAGTAGTTAATCCGGACTGTAAATCCAGTCTGAGTGAAGAGTTCGTGCAGGTGTATTCACTAGCAGACAGCATCAGAACGTGGATGGTGAGTGTAACACGGGACATCTCCGCTGGCTCGTGCTTTTCATGTTTCTGACCTGTGACTCTGCTGGGATCTATTTCCTGTTAGCTGGAGATGAAGCAGAGATATCTGGTTGGCAAGATGAACAATCATGACGAGCGGAAAGGTGGTCCTGATGAGGTTACCATGGAGACACTGGGTGAGTGCTTCTTCCTTTTTAATGTCATGTCTTGGTTTTACTTTGCTTTTTCCTGACATTTTAACTCTTTCTTCTTGTTCTCAGCTGAGATGTGCATCGAGAAGAGCCTCTTGTTGTTCCGATTTGCTCCTTGCGGCGTTCCATGCCAAGGCAGCGACGCTCCCAGAGCCACAGAGAGCAGCAGTGCTCTGCTGTTCCAATCAAGTTCTATTTCAGAAGGAGACTTCCAAGCCAGCTCATCTGTGGGACCTCAGGCTGCAGGGTCTGAGGAAAGCTATGAGTCCAGGTCTGGACAGAGTCAGTCGTCCGGTACTCACATTCCCAACTCATCCTCATGTGGCCACAGCAGGCGAACCCATCGAGACTCGACAGAGAGTCTCTCCCCCCAGCCTGGGGAGCCAGCCTCCCCCTCTGCTTACAACCGCAAAGCTCCGTTCAGTCGGGCACGCCTTCGTCTCCTGTCCTGCCGCTCTATAGAAGAGCCTCGCATGACTCCCTCAGTCAAAGATCGCTACCCGATACTCAAACACATCCTAAACTTCATAAAGGAACAGGCTCTCACAACAGCGAGGTGAGAAACTGCTACTCTCCTGTTTGGTAACGCATAATGAGACTTGCATCCAGGGTTAAGTCCTCGTTCTTCTTCCTGCAGCATTCTGCAGACGCTGTCTCTGAACAAAGCGCAGGCCCTGAGTGTGTGCAAGGTGCTGGAGATGGTTCAGCAGTGCTTCCACTCCATGGGACAGCCGCACCTCTTCCAAGCCCCCTGCATCCTGTTCCTACAGGAGCTGCTGGCATGCCAAAAAGACTTTACCTGGTAAATCTCAGTTTTTCCGTTTTAATTCATTTACGCATGAACCTCCATGACACAGGAGCAATCAGAATAAGGTCACAGAATATGATGCTGCACGCATACTGGTCCTAGTGGGATAGTAGGTCTTAGATTTCCATAATGAAAATAAATGAATGGATTCATTTAACCCTTTAAACCCTGACCTAATTTACCTTTTAAAGCAGGGGTGTCCGACTCCAGGCCCCGAGTGCCGGTGTCCTGCAGGTTTTAGATGTGTCCTTGATCCAACACACCTGATTTAAACGGCTAAATGACCTCCTCAAGTTCTCCAGAGGCCTAAATGAACTAATTATGTGATTCAAGTGTGTTGACCCAGGATGAGTTCTGAAACCTGCAGGACTCCGGCCCTCGAGGCCTGGAGTTGGACACCCCTGCTTTAAACACTCACCCAGTTAAAGGGTTAAACTCTGCAGATTGCAGCAAAGCACGCAGAGTCTCTCCAGGCCCCAGAAGACTTTTTACAGCAAGAGGTTTTTAACAGTTGTGTCCCAAAATGTGATGGCAGCAGTTTAGTTTGGTTCTCAAGTCTTTTTGGAGATTAGTCACCGATGTCAGTTTGGTGTTTTGCTGACTGGCTGCACAGAAACAACATTTTCTTTGTGTTTTCCAGTTATTTCTCTCAGCTGTCAGACAGCGGGCAAAAGCTGGGAGAGGAAGTGAGGCGCTCCTACCATCAGCTGGTGCTCATGCTTGTGGAGGCGGTACAGGGCTTCAGCAGCCTCAATGAGAAGTGAGCGCTTTCCTCTAACCCGTCGTGATTTTGTGAATTTAGATTTGTTGCAAGTGCAGGAAGTGTTGTTGTGAAAGTGCGTGCACGGTGACCTGATCGCGATCACTGCCCCACAGAGCGTTTCTGCCGGCCCTGTCGTGTGTGCAGACCTGCTTGTTGCACCTCCTGGACATGAACTGGGAGGCGCACGATCTTCCTTTCTTCCTGAGCATCAATCTTCCTGACCTCCTCCTCAGCATGTCTCAGGAGAACATCAGCGTCCATGACACTGCCATCAGGTAATCTCAGTGCTCGTCTAAATGTACGAAAAGCTGCTGAAGAAGGCAAAAGACACCTCAGTTTTCACAAACTGCTTCATTCATAAAGTTTCTTCTGTGGTTTAACTTCATCTGCAGTCAGTGGACAGAGGAGGACGAGATTGCAGACTACAAGAAGAACCAGGAGTGGATGGATGAGTGTATGGACGGGATGTTTGAGAAGTGGTATGACAAAATTGATGAAGAGGAATCGATGGAGGACAGGAGGAAGGTACACTGCAGTCCATGAACGTAGGACTGTTTGATATAACCATATATATCAGATGACGATATAAAAACGTTCTTTCATTTTACGCTATCGTTTGTTTCGTGGTGTCACAAAAACTGTTTACGGCAATATTTTTACATGGTTCTGATGTCACTGTAGTGGCTGTGTTAATTTATTAGTTCTCTTTCTCTTATATGTAATATACCCACACTGCTGACGGACAAGCGCCTGTTTTTATGCGTTGTCATTAGCAACAGCGACGGTAACACCATCGCGTGTCCGCTTGTTTATTTTCCACATAAACCTTTCACAATAAAGCTCAAGATCCTGTTGAGACTTTTCAAAATAAACTGAATCACGTGAAAGAGCAGATTATTTACAGATGAGAAGTAAAAACGAGCCGCCAGGTGCTAAAAAATAAAGCTTAGACTCAAACGTTAGAACAGGCTTTTCCCCGCAGCACGCCGTGTAATAAATACTCACAAAGGAAACGGCGCCGTTACAACTTATGTCTAAAAATGTATCGTTTCATGCATCGTTAAAACACTCGACTCCAGCTACACGACGCGCAGCAGGAAACACTTCACGTCGAGCTGCCCGAGATTCACAGAATTTACAGAAAATGTTAAATTTGTGATTTATATCGTTATCGGACGATAGATGTCTTATATCGGGATATGAGATTCTGGTCGTATCGCGCAGCCCTACATGAACGTTTCAATGTTCACAGCCAGACTCGCCTCAAAGCTGGCTGCGTTTTCTCTTCTCCACATTCTTCCCTTTGCATTTACAAAAACCTGCAGATTCGTGCTGCAGCTTACACACATGTGCACGCATGCTCCGTCATTTTAAAAACTCTAATCAGGCACGTGCTCCGTCCACAGATGCACATGTTCATTGCCCGCTATTGTGACCTGCTCAACGTCGTGATCTCTTGCGATGGCTGTGAGAGGATGGCACCTTGGCACCGCTACCGATGTCTGCAGTGCATGGACATGGACCTCTGCAAGACCTGCTTCCTTAGTAAGTGCATGACACCGATGATCAGAGGACCTTCCCGTAGTCGTAGTTATACTCACTCTGGATGCGTGTATATGTAAACCAGGTGGTGCCAAGCCTGAAGGCCACGAGGATGACCATGAGATGGTAAACATGGAATATGCCTGCGATCATTGCCAGGGGCTTATTGTAGGCAGCAGGATCAACTGCAACGTGTGTGAAGACTTTGACCTGTGCTTCGGTTGTTACCACGCAAAGAAGTATCCTGACAGGTGACGCGCGTCAACTCACATTTAATGTTGAGGTTGGCCTCTTTAGTTCTCCTTTTATTAAATGGTTATCGTCCCATCGCCAGCCACCTGCCCACCCATCGGATCACTGTGTACCCCATGGTGACCATACGGATCAGCGATCGCCACCGTCTCATCCAGCCCTACATCCACAACTACTCCTGGCTGCTGTTTGCTGCTTTGGCCCTGTACACGTCAGAGCTGAGCAGCGAGAAGCAAACGGATGGAGACACCTTGGACAGCGACACTCTGAACGTGGCCAAAGCCCTGCAGACCCACTGCTCCCAGCTCATCACTGACTGCTTGCTCAAAGGACAGACTGGCAAAGGTAAGTTCACAGCAGTGTAGCACTTGCATAATTTTACGTTGCACAGACTGGTTATTAACATGTAATACTCTCTGTTTCTCCTGTGCTCTGCATAGGTTTCCGTTCCTCTGCTTTGCTTGCTCTGCTGTCCACCAACGATTCTGCTTCTGACAGCGAGCTGTGTCCAGTCTCTCCCGAGTCCTCTCAAGAGCTCAGCACAGCCACGGACACCTCCTCGCTCCCTGGTAGCACAGCAGCAATCTGCTCTCCTTCATCTCCTAAGCACAAGGTGGGGAATGCAACTCATGTTCAAAGATAATGTGACGTCCTCATGTTTGGGTCTCGCCGATTTACAGAAAAGATGCAGAAACGCGTAAAAGTCAGCCTGTCCTCTGTCAAACAGGACAAACCGTCAGATGAGAAAAAGGCAGAGGAGGGGAGCTGTCCTCCTCCTGCTCAGCCAGAGTTGTCGCTCCCTCCGAGCAGTGGGCCGGGGGACAAAAAGAAGCTGGTCACTCAAGACACCCTAGACTCCGCCCGGCTCAGCCAGACCCCGTCAGTGTCCAGCGAAGACGCCCTCTCTCCTGTGGTCCGACGTGAGTGCTTTCACCCAGACGCTCGGCCTGGTTCAACTCAATGTATTCATTTATTTATTTACTCTTCTTTGCTCCAAATTGTGGACCAGGAGCAGTCAACTCGCCAACATCTGATGTTGTCAAGGAAACTGACGATAGGCTGCCCCCAGTTCCCCTTCAGGGGCACGTGTTCTCCGAGTGCTCAAGAGAGAGGATCCTGGGACTGCTGGCAGCCATGCTACCTCCAGCCAAACCAGTAAGAGACCAAAATCATTTTGTGGGGTTAAAACATTAAGATAGGAGATACAGCTCTCATGTCTGTGCAATAAATATGGAGTTACAGCTACAAGGCTAATCTGCTGTCAGCCGTTTAGCTTGGCTGAGGTCAGGGGCTGGCCCAGATGACACTGTGGGCCATACAGCAGACTCTCAGGGAAACTCCAGTCAGTACGAAGAAGCTGAATTACACATTTAAACAATGAGAAGTGGACAAACGGCGAGCCTTGATGGACGGCACCTTGTTGTCCAACTGTTGGACAGTATAAATGATTTTGTACATGTTTCTAAAGGTTCGTCACTCCTATGACTGCGCTGACATATTCTCCTCTTATCCTCACGTGTGCTGTCTTCCTGTCAGGGCTGTTCCCTGTGTCTGCCCAGTCTGAGCTCCATGCTGCCACAGCTTTTTAAGGCAGTCATTTCCAATGCTGGCTCTCTGAATGAGACCTACCACCTCACCTTAGGCCTCCTGGGTCAGCTGCTGCTCCGGATCCCTCCGATGGAGGCTGACGCTGCTGTGACAGAGGCTCTGGCTGACAAGTATGAGTTGCTGATACAAGGAGAGATGTCCTGTTCAGACATCCAGGGCTGGAAGACCATACAGCTGCTTTTCAGCCTGGGCGCCGTCTGTTTAGACAGGTAAATATCATTATGTTATTATCCACCTGTTGCAGACGAGCCAGGACGATGTCTCTGCTGATCACAAATACAGGACAAAGTTGCCTCTGTGTGAAAGATTTTAAATTAACAGTCATGTGATTGAAGTGCAGATCAGCCTTTATTCACGAGCCTTAACAAAATACTGCGTGAACTGTTTTTTTATACGTTGGTCCCTTTTTAGAGGCTCGATAGTAGTTGGGCAAAGTGACATCACTTCAAAGAGAAGGACTGTTTTTAATCCTTTTCTTGAATGCGTGGACATCAGCGCTCTGACAGACCTGCAGCTGCCCTCACATACTTTTCGTTTGTCCGTCTTTCTGCCTTCAGGTTCCTCTTCAGTAACTGAAAAGCTTTTGGGTTCAGTTTAAGCGTCTGACAAAAGCGCCAGTCTTTGCCATGAGACGCTCTCGGCTTTGAGTCATTGAGTGTTGAGCGATCGGCGTTGCAGCATTTGGCTGAATCTGAGCAGAGTATTGGTCAACAAATTCATCCTGCTGCTTTCTGTCAGCTGCTACATTTTGCTCTTGAGCAGGGTCGGCATGATGAGTGCCGTCTAAAATGTCCTCATGTGCATGAACAATAAATGTAGTAACGCTCTATAGCAACAGTTACTATAATGAACAACTTCATCGAACTGTATTTGTTCACAGATGTTGGCAAAGTGCATTTAATGGTCTCTGTATATTTATGGTCCCCTCAACAATGATGCGAAAAACTGGGCCAATACGACACGTTTGTTAATGCAGGGACACACGTGTTAATGTGGTCCTGGTCTCCCACTCAGAGTCTCCAAGCGTCCACATTCAGACCTGAGGACACTCTTAGTGTGACGGGAGATCAGCTCGCACAGATCTGTGAGCCGAATACTGTCAATAAGCCCCGTGCAGTGTTTTTAAGACAGTTAAACGTGTCAGGTAGTGACGTGCAGCAGGTGAACGTGCAGCTCCATGAACACGCACAGCTGTGGATTCAGCTGCGCTCGTAGTTCTGCAAACTTTGACCCCGCAGAGTCGAGCTTTCAGTTCAGTCGGCTGCATTTCGATGTCCTCTGTGTCTGAGAGACGAATCCAGCTGCTTATTAAAGCTTTCTGGTTTGATCAGGAAAGAAAACATTGGTCCGAACACCTCAGTCCTGAAAGCGTCTCGAGTCTTCGGATGTATCCGTGTATTTCCGTGGTGCTGACGCTGGCGTTTGCTGTTAGCTTACATACCGTCGTTGAGAAGTGCACAGCTGTGTCTGTGCAGTGCGGCCCGGCCGTAGATATTTATTTCTTCATGCACTTTCTCTGGTTAATGCGTGTCGAGCCACATCTGGGCGTGCCAGCTGTGGCTCGAGTGCCCAGGGTTGATGATGCTCTTTGTCCAATTACTTTTGAGCCTCTGAAAATGTCTGAACGATAAAACATGTATAAAACTGTTTGTACATCCTACAATCCCCTGAACGTCGATCGCAGATCGATCGATTTGAAATCCCCTGCGGGGCTTTATAGAGGGAAACTACAAAATTATGGGCCTAACGGCAGAGGTGGCGCCAGCTGCTCATAGAAACCAGTTTGTTTGTTTTTCCCTGTTGTTGTTTTTTGTGGATGTGTAAACAGCTGTTTGGATGTTTGGTTGCAGTCGCATTGGCTTGGACTGGGCATGCACGGTGGCAGACATTTTGCACAGTCTCAATGCTTGCCCCGAGTGGTGCACAATCATCGCCGCCTTCACTGACCATTGCATTCAGCAGCTGCCGCAGACTCTGAAGCGCACCAACCTCTTCACACTGCTGGTGCTCGTGGGCTTCGCCGAGGTGGGTAGAAGACAGTTGATGCTGTGGAGTCTGAAACCTTACTGAGACTCTGTGAAGCCTATTGTGACGTGTGTGTGTGTGTGCGTGTGCGTGTGTGTGTGTGTGTGTGTGCGCGCGTGCGTGCGTGCGTGCGTGTGTGTGTGTGTGTGTGTGTGTGTGTGTGTGTGCGCGCGTGTGCACGCCAGGTGCTGTGTGTGGGCACCCAGACGGTGTTTATCGACAACGCCAATGAAAAGCACAACATGATCTTGCTGAAACACTTCACAGAAAAGAACCATGCTGCGGTGGTGGACGTTAGAACACGCAAGAGGAAAACAGGTTAGCACAGTAGCTTCTGGACCGCGTATGATGAGGAGTCATCTTTGGATTAACCTTCTGTGTGTTCGCTTTCGTAGTGAAGGACTACCAACTCATCCAGTCTCAGGATTCTTGCACGGTCAGTCTACCGGGGCAGCCAGAGGGCCAAGGCTGCCCAAAGACGCTGCTCAGTTGCTACCTGGGCAATTTCACCTCCATTATTAGCCACCTGTTGCAGACAAGCCAGGACAACGGCTCTTCTGATGCCGTGGAGGCTTCCTGGGTCCTGTCTTTGGCTCTTAAAGGCCTCTATAACATACTCAAGGTACTCCAACCATATCCGCCCTCCACGTTGGACAGCTTCTTATCAACAAGCTATCCCCGACCTGTTTAACATGATCAGTATCCCACCTCTGATCAGACAAACTTGGCACGATTCCTTTTCATGTCCTGTTGTGTTTTTTGTTAAGAAGCACGGAGTGGAGCACGCACATGAAGCCATCCAGGAGTCAGGCCTGACCCAGCTGCTGGTGAGGAAGTGCAGTAAGGGGACCGGCTTCAGCAAGCTGTGGCTGCTGCGCGACCTGGAGATCCTCTCCATCATGCTGTACTCTTCAAAGAGGGAGATCCATTCCATGGCCCAGGACCCGGAGCGAGAGCAACGAGAGCAGGACAAGGAGCACGACTCGGACCACTCCAGCTGCTGTGCTGACGACACGGATGTCAATAAGCCCGACCCGCTGGAGGGTCTGGATGAGGAGACAAAGATTTGCTTCCAAGTGAGTTGTGCTGCAAACACGCGCAGCCAAACCTGGGGTGAAAGAAAACGCTCAAGACTTTTTTCCTTCCAAATGCAGATCACCCACGATGCCTTAAACGCCCCTTTGCCCATTCTGCGAGCTATGTATGAGCTGCAGATGAAGAGGACCGACTCGTTCTTCCTGGAGGTCCAGAAGAGGTGAGGATGAAGATTTACTTTGTGATTCATGGATTCACTCAAATCTAAAACTTGCTGTGATGTTGTGCTTTTCAGATTTGATGGAGAAGAGATAAAAACGGACGAGACGATCCGTACGCTGGCCCAGAAGTGGCAATCCAGCCGGCGGCCTCGGTCTGAGGAGCGGAACACCAAGGCTGTGGACACGGACATGATTGTGGTGTCTTGCATGGTGGGTTGTTCCAAAAATGCTCTAAAACAGCCAGTTTCTCAGTCAGTGTTACAAGTCGTTGTTTTAAATGATAATGTTCTTGATTGGCCTGGCAGTCTAAACCGAGTCACTGTGAAAAGGCCACAGAGGAGATCAACGTCGTAGCCCAGAAGCTCATCACCAACTCGGAGAGCGACCTCCAGCTCAGCTATGCCAAACAGAGACGCACCAAAAGCTCCGCTCTGCTGCACAAAGAGCTGGATGTGCGCAGCAACCGAGCCGTTCGTCAGTACCTGGTGAAGGTCAACCAGGCCATCGCCACGCTGTACGCTCGCCACGTGCTGGCGTCGTTGCTGGCCGACTGGCCCGCAGACGCGCCGATGAGCGAGGAGGCCCTGGAGCTGAGCGGGGCCTCGCACATGGCTTACATCTTGGACATGCTGATGCAGCTGGAGGAGCGGCCGTCGTGGGAGAAGGTGAGACGGGAGGCAGAAGTGAACAAAAGTAGTGTGCGAGTACACGATGGGCTGAAGCCGCTTTGTTTGCTTTTACAATCAGATTCTTCAGAGGGTGCTGAAGGGCTGCAGCCACAGCATGCTCTGCAGTCTCTCTCTCACTGCTTGCCAGTTCATGGAGGAGCCTGGCATGGCAGTGCAGGTCAGAGAGTCCAAACACCCGTACGATAACAACACCAACTTTGAGGTGAGTCGGTTGTTGTTGCTTCAAACGTGTGCTTTACTGAACATCTGAACTCCACAAAGACCTGCGCTGTGTTGGGATTCATGTCGTGTGTTCTGCCCTCAGGACAAGGTGCACATCCCTGGCGCCATCTACCTGTCCGTAAAATTCGATTCCCGCTGCTACACAGAGGAAGGCTGCGACGAGCTCATCATGTCCAGCAGCAGCGATTTTGTCCAAGATGTTCACAACTTCAGTGGGTCTCCGCAGAAGTGGTCCGATTTTGAAATCCCCGGTGAGGACCGTCCGTGTGTGTTTGCGTTTGAGATCGTGTGACTGTTCACTTCATATTTGCATCTCTGGCTTTCTCAGGTGATACCCTGTACTACAGATTCATGTCAGACATGAGCAACACAGAGTGGGGCTACAAGTTCACCGTAACGGGGGGACACAGGGGCCGTTTTCAGACAGGTGCCGTCCTCCTTCTGTTTGGGTTCAGATTCGCTTTGCAGCCTTTTTGTTGAACGTCACATTAACATCGGCTTCATCAACTCTTCTCTGCTCGCTCATCAGGTTTTGAGATACTGAAGCAAATGCTAGCTGATGACCAAGTGCTCAGCCAACTGCCACTAGCCGACATCTGGGAGTGGCAAGTGGGCGTGGCCTGTCGACAGACTGGAAACCAGCGACTGAGAGCCATTCACCTGTTGCTGCGTCTGCTGCAGTGTCAGTCCCAGACGTAGGTCGAGCCTCCTTCTTTTTTTTCTGTAAATGCGTCCGTGACTGTCACACTCCCACCTGGATGCAGCCGTGCCGTCTACCTCTCATCTTTAGCTCAGCATCATGTCCTGGTGCAGGAGTGCACCTCCACGCAGCATTTGCATAGAAGCCTTCATACATGCTCTTGTAATCATGATGGAAATTAGGTAAAGTATGCGTTTAGAAATTTCCATATGTGCAAACTGACCCAGCAACCATCAGGTCACGATGAGGGAATTCATAGAAGTTGGTGTGTAGACGGGCAGCAGCTCCATCTTTAAGAGTGAAATCATCCGTTTAGCGTCCTAGAAAATCTCTTTAAAGGATTTTCTGCGTTTGAGTTGGGAGCTATATCAGCGGTCCCCAACCACCGGGCCCTGGACTGGTACCAGTCTGAGTCATTTGGTACCAGGTCACGATAGTTGAGGCTCGACTGTGAAATTTATGGTTTTCAGGCTTTTTATCATTATTTTTTATTGTGGGTCGTTTCCTGTGTGTTATGAATAAATCTTCTTTTTTTGGTACTGGTTTTATTTTGTTGTATTTATCCGCGACACCTTAAAGGCCGGTCCGTGGTGCAAAAAAGGTGGGGGGGGGCTGAACGAGATGACCTCATGACGACAGACTTGTAAGATGATGAACAGACAAAGTTTGAGAGTTAAGGAGGTGATATTAGCATTTTGTGCCAGCTTTTCATCCTGCTGTTGATGTGTTGCTGCAGAGCCTGCACGCTGACGCTGCTGCGACCTCTGTGGCAGCTCTTCATGTCTATGGAGAACAGCCTGAGCCAGGATCCCACCAGCATCACGGTGCTGCTGCCTCTTCACAGAGCCCTCACTGAACTCTTCTTTATCGCAGAGGCCCGTGCAATCGTGAGTAATGCATCAACACACACGTCTGGTTTGCCATCCTCGTGGGGACATCCCATGGACATAACGCTTTCCCTAACCTCACCATCTATAATGAATGCCTGGCCCTGACCATGACACTAAAACCACCGTTTGAGTGTGAAAATGCCTTCAGCCCTGTGGGGACCTGGATTTGGGCCCACCAACATATGAAGCACACACACACACACACACACACACACACACACACACACACACACACACACACACACACACAGCTGATCATCTAAAAATCCTTTTTCTTCATGTTTTTGTCACTTTTGAAATATGAAGCATTCCAACAGTAAAGATCTAATATGAAGGAGCATTTACTCAGAGCTCCTCTCTGCGTCTCTGTGAGCATGTTTACCGTGCACCTGTTCTACGCTCGGCTCGTGGCCAAAGCCATCTGTGGGACAGCGCCGTGCTGCACGGACGAGGAAGAGATGCTGCTCACTGTGATGCTTATGAATGCTCGCTCTCTTTCTCCGTCTCAGTTGTTTTGAATTATTAATGAAGAGAAGTCTCGAGATTATGAGCGCACCATCAGCCAGGAGTTTCCCATCTGTCGATGCAGGGGAAGCAGGCAGGGCCAGAAAAGCAGGACCTCTCCTGCAGCCTTCCCAGCGAGGCCCGAGGCTTCTCTCTGATAATAAAAGGACATCACTTAAATCATCTTACAGGACGGAGTCTCTGCTGCACCCGCTCGATGTTGTCACGTGTAAGAGAGGGACTGGCGAGCTGAGGTTCTGCAGTGTTTCTGAACAAGCACCAGGGGGCGGTAGTGGCGCTCAGTACATTTGCCTGGGATGCCCCTCATGAATACTGCAGTCAGCGTAACAACACATGATGGTGTGTAACGCGTTGTGTACAGCAGCACTGCAGACACACTTCGGTTATACAAACACGTATGATGCAGATTTTCTTTCTTAGGAGTGAAGTGAAGCTGTGTGACGTCAGCAGTAGTTGTTGTTCACGCCGCGCCAAGTTCTCCAGTGAATGTGACGCAACTGTGATTTTCCTGATGGGTGTGAAATGGCTCCGTGGTTTTAACACCACACATGAACACGTCATGTTGCAGCTGTCGAAGTAAGGGTGGGCTGAGATGTGCTTGGTCCGGGATTATTGGAAGTGTGGTTGTAAACTGGATTAGACTGGTGACAAATGGGCTACAAAGCATTTAGATTACATCCAGCCAAAACTGGGAATGCTGGTGTCCACTGTGGCTGACATACTGGGGAAGCATCTGTGATCTTCCTCAGAAAGATGTGACTAAAGTTGGCTGTCAGAGCTGACTGCAGTGATGATGCACGGCCATACTGACCAGCGCCGTGGTGACAAACTGTTCGAGTCATACGAAGCTAACGAGCAGCATCGAGTCCTCTGTGGCTGCATTAGCTCTGAGCGCCTACGCAGCTTATTAGAGGGCTTCAGGGGCCATCGGGCTTCACGTTCGGGCTTCTCGTTCTCTGAATGCACGTAAAGTTCATGGTCAGCTCCTCTGAGAGTCAATTAAGTCGCTGCCTAAGAAGGGAAAGTTGTGTTTAGGAATCCAAGCTGTAAGTCGTGCACCACTGCCTGTACAAATCGTCCTGGGTTGCTCCTACAGCGTAAACACTTTGGATGAATGCTGGAGCAGAGCTCTGGACTGTGTTTCCAGTGCTGTAAAAGCTCAATTTGGCCAGTCTCAGTCCATTTAGCCTCTGTGTAGTCTTATCTGTGTTTTCCAAATCCCTGTGCTTATGTAAGCCCAAGGTACATCTCTCTCATAGGGCCAAGTGGAAGCTCTCGTTTAGTTTGTTTATAATTTTCAATGACTTTTCCAACATCCCACGCTTCAGTTAGATGCTGAGATGAAGAGAGGTCAGGGAACCAGGCCTCATTTATAACCGAGCGCCTCTTTTATGTAGCCTGCTGCTCTGTTTCAGGAAGTTCCTTCTTTATCTGGTTTTATTCATGCGTCTTGCATGCATGCATCAAACTAAATGCTGGAATGGTGCAAACGATGCATTACTAATTTACCTGCGTTGGACGTGTCTTCCAGGCTCAGGGCGTCCTCCAGGAGTACCTGTTAGCCATGACCACTGATGAGCAGCTCCTCAACCACACCGCCATGGTAAGGCTTCCTCTCTCTCTTTGTCTTTGCATATTAACATATTCCTAAATTCAAAGCATTGCACTCAGCGGACGGTTGCAGCTCAGAGAAGTTGCTCGTGCACCTTAAAGTGTTATGCAACTCTTTCTTAACCACGCAGTCCCACTGATTGAACGCTCTTGAGTTGCTGTGAGTCAGCTCGCCTGGAGTCTCTTTTGCTAGTGAATCACAGAGCTGTTGACACCTAGCAGATCCCTCTGCACCCCCTCCCCTTGTTTTGAATGTGTGTGGGCTGTGCTCGGGACTAATGTATTTGGTAATTACAGTCCATTAGCATGTGTGGCAGAGCGAGCCACAGTGTCCTCTGCACTCAGGACCACGCAGTATAGCAGAGGAGCCCACAGGCAGTTAGGAGGAGCAGAGGATGCAGCATGAAAAGCACACTGTGGGTGGTTCTGCTGAGTGGTTACCTAATACCTGTCAGGGTGAAAACAAACCCAAAGGTGACACAATAGTCCAAACTGTTACGATAACAATGGATATTTGGGGCAAATCAGCTGATGTCCCAAACGCTCTGAAGCCACCGAGGACGGCTTCGCTCGCCGTCGTGTCTTCACAGCTTAAAGTAATGCACAGGGCTGCCCATCACTTACTGATCACTTAGTTAAACAGTGTGTTTTTGATTTGATGAAATTGCCCACCAGACCCCGTGAGCACGGTGACAGCCGAATCGGCGAGCGCGATGAGACGGAGCGTTCCCTGGAGCTGAGCTGCAGGCTGGAGGAGGGAGGAGGAAGCTATTAAATGAAACATTGTTAAAAAATTATTGTAGAGCCGCAAGATGGAAAGAGCAGAATGGAGCTTCATCATTAATCCTCCAGTGCATATATCTGCTCTCCTCTGTGAGGAGATAAAAGACACAAGTGTTTGATTAAATTAAGGCTGCATCCGCTGTGGCTGCATGCTTTATATTAACCATTAATGAAACGAGCAGGTATAATGTGAAAAAGGGACTGAAGTGATGAATCCTCTCATCCGACGGCCACCCTCAGCTCACTGATTTGGCTGCTCACTAGTTAGCTGTCTGCTAACAGTTCACTGCATCCACCTGCTTGCATGGCACTAGCTGCACTTAGAGAACTGAAAATGTGCAATTTATAGCTTAAAAGGAACGATGGTGTGGTTCACACTGGGACAAATGGGTATAACTTGGTGTGGGACATGTTTTAATGCTATGCAATGTGTCAAATGAACTGTGAAGCAAACCAGCACAAGTCGGCCATACTGGGTGTAATGTGTCCTTTCCTTTGGTGCATGTCTGCAGCCTGGCTGCTGCACTTGAGGAGCTGCAGACTCTTAAATGTCAAAATAGAAAGCTGAACTGGGAGAAAACAAATGTAAATGGTCTAAATGGTTTCTAGGCAATACTAAATATTTCTGTACTGCAGAGCAGCTCTGAACATGTTTGTCAGTGTCACACAGCCTAAACATGAAGCTGTCCAGTTTGAGACCAGGAGAAGACGCAGGTCCCCGGGAGCTGCAGACATCAAAAGTGCACCAACGTGAAAATCTTTCAGATCAAATATGTGAATCAATCTGCTGTTTGACACACTTACACTGAATGTTTCCTTGGAGCAGAAGCTGCATCAGCCTACAACAGTGCATGTTTCCTGATATTCTGACAGATCTTATGTGCAGAAATCAGAGTGATGCACGTGACCGACTGAATGTGACAGCGTTATTATTTATCGTGGAGGTGTTTGGGTTTTTGTCCCGCTGCCATTAGTGGACTCGACAAAGGAAAACTAGACCCCGCTCTGAGCAGGTGTCATGGTGGACCGATAACAGGATGCGGCTAATAAGGGACAAAGTTTCATAAAGCATAAGTTGCACCGTCTGTTAAACTGGCACAGCACAGACGTAGAGACGTTATGGCATCGTTAGTTTCAGAAAGTCATCCTTAATATTAACATCCGCACTGTTTGTTCCGCCTCATCGAGCCTGATTCTGTCGGAGGGTTCTTCCTCTTAATGGGAGGTTTTCCTCCCTGCTGTCGCCAAGCGCCTGTTCACAGGGGTCGTCTGCGTGTCGGGCCCTTTGCTGTAGTGTGATGCTGTATAGATGAACTGAGTATTTCTTTGTACCTGCAGCTGTTTCCTGACGTACTTTTGCTTTCTGTGTAGGCACTGAAGAACATCGCTGCCATCAGCCTGGCCATCAATTACCCCAATAAATCTACGAAGCTACTCAACATGTCCCCGTGAGAGGACCCGAGGGAAGAAGGAGGATAACTTGAAGGGGACACATCCTGACTCTGCTTGTTTAACAGGCACAGAGATCCAGAGGAGAACCTCGGTTTACCATCTACTGCTTTTCCTCTACCAGGACCCCCCTCTTACTCTTCAGACGGTAGCTCGCAGTGCAGCACTGTGGACGTGGGTGTGGAGGGGACTCGAACAGCTTTCCACACTTACAATCCTTTTTGCCTTAGGGGACTCGGTTATATCAGCATGTGCATTCACTGAAACCGGAACAAATGTAGGGTGTAACTGTCATTATTTTTGACTTGAAGAATCTGTGCTAAATGACATCAAGTGTGCCAAATTTGCAGCCTTCCAGGGGAAGTGTTATTCCTAGTTTTCCTGCCTTTCCCCTCCCTTCTGAACAGCGGCCGCTCTGGGTTGCGTAAGCACTTTTCAGACACGGGGCAGCTGACATTGCTGGCTTCATCAGTCACTCCCATAGGTGGTTTCTGCATTAATGTTCCTCACGCTTGCATTTTGACACACCCACGAGCCACGACAGCGACAGCGTTGCATAATAATTCCACATGTGCAAAAGACCCGTAGACCTGCTGTTAGTATTGCACACAGGGAAATGTAACCACACCTTAGTGCTGTCATTGTCACTGAGCAGGATGTCTCTTTCTCTCTGAGAGCGCTGCAGGGCGTGGCTGAGAGACTCCGCCCCTCACATGGAAGCAGTGAGACACAGTTGGGTCCCCCCCCCCCCCTCTGTCGCCTGCTTTAAACGTACAGGAAGGTTTTACTAATGTTACAATTAAGCAAAAGAGGTCGTTCTGCACACGTTATTGTTGTTAAGGGCATCCTGTAAAAAGACAAAGTCCTGGTGTCGTGCAGGCACGCCCTTTAATGACACGCCACACGTTTAGACTCGACCTGCAACCTTCAGGTAAATATTACAGATCTAGGATGTTTTTGCCACTGAGACATGACGACAAGCCGTTCAGATACAGCCGCCAGTTGATCGTGGTGAAAACGGGTCACCTTGGCGACTTGCGTCTCCGTGGACACGAGGAGCATCCTAAAAATACTGTCCGGGACATTCGAGTCTCATTAGTCACCACAGAGAGAAAGTAATGACCTACTAGCTAATCCCTCTCCATCCTTCCTTGCCGCCTCCTCCTTTACTTTTTACCCTCTGTGCTTCCTTTCTTCTTCCTCCTTTTTTTTTTTTCTCATTGAACGGTGAAATCGACGTGTCACAATAAATATGCTAAACATGGATCTGACCTGTGTATAAAGGGAACAAAGGCTCACAGGACGGGGATGAGGACGGCAGCAGAGGGAAATCTGAGACCGTTTCACTATTTTATGAAAAACTATCATGATGTCAAATGTTGTTCTTGAGAAGCGCCCGATCCCTCGAAGGCCTCGACTTTCATCGCTGACCCTGTGACACGTTACTATGAAGTGAATCTGACTGCTGTTCAACATCAGGTCCTCACGTTCAGTCGCTTCCTAAACGTGTCGTCTAACCCTTCGTCTCATCGTGCGGCACGTGGCCACGTCACGCTTCGAGTCATGCATGTCTGAGTCCCAATCATTATTGGATAAATGCAGTTTTGAGATGTAGGAAGGCGTGGTAGTTTTATACCAAAGAAACTGTCGTCGTGAACGTCTGTGAGAGATCCTGGAGTTCGTTGTGTCTCTCACGCAGCTCCACCTGCGAGGCGCAGAGGAAACCTTGAGACGTCGCGTCGTCTTTTTTGTTTGTGTCTCTTTTATTTTTTTCATCTTTTAATTCTGAAGTGGCCCCACACGGACTGCTGGTGGTTTTGTTCACACAAACATCAACCGCAGTTAGCAAAGGCCAAGATGTGCCCTCCGCTGGGCTTCTACAACGCCTCACCGATCTACTATGTGCCTATGGTTAAACTGAAGCAATCATAATTTAACTCGTGTTACCGGAGTTCTTATTAATTATATTTTAAAAGAGAAATATATTGTTTAATTTGAGGGTTTTTGTAACTTTTTACTTTTAACGTTGCTTTTCTTTTCACGCTGATATTTGAGGCTGACTAATCTGAATGTACATATCTGTGAATATTAATTGCACAGGAGAAAAAAAGACTTTGATATCAACCCCTTACAAATAAACATTACCGGCACTAACACGGACACTCGGATTCTGGTTTTGTATGCATGGCACACCGAAGGTAAAACTAAAGTCCTGCTTGGGTTGAAATGTCATCCATTTCTAATAAAAGATAGAAATGACTTAAATTTGGCGCCTGCTGTCATCTTTCTGTAGGAGCAGCGTGTGCTGCGGTAAATAAAGTTTGATCGCTCGTTCAGCAGTGATTAGAGCCCGCACAGTGAGCCAGCGCCATCAAGAGTTTGCTTTCACCCTTTGACTTCTTAAAAACAAATGCATCTTATCCTCTGCACTATAAAACAAAAACCGCTCGCTTTGTTGTTTCTTTGAGCAGCCCCGTCGTACGACTTTGATTTATTCAGCGTCATCAGCTCATGGTCAGCCTGCTAGAGTCTCGGGGACAGCGCCGATGATCGCTGGGGCGATAATGACATTAAATGGAGGAAATATTCAATAAGGCTCCAGATGATTCAGTACCCCGCTGCGCCACAAAAGCCCCCACACTGGAGTGAGTCAGCTCTTCTGCTTCCCCTCCTCCGGTGCACCCCCCCTCCATGTCCTGCTTCCTTCTGATTGTTCATGCAGCTTCCCGCTGTGCTTATTCACCTGAGGTGGAGAAAAAGAAAAGGCTTGCACGAGCTGCAATCTATGGGGAAACCTCCCAAAATGTGGCACTTTCAAGAAAGAAATGCTGAATGCATGCTGCTGTGAGAAACTGTTTTCAAGCTGTGCTGATATTCTGTGGAGCTCCAAGTGTTGAGTTGAAATGTTCACTGAATGAGGAGAGTTAAGAGCTACAAATGACATTTTTACGGCCCCTTTCAGGGTCCCCACAATAGATCATCTGACTCCACCTCACGATGTCCTTCCTCTTCTGTTACACCCACCCTCTCCATGTCCCCATTCACTGCATCAATAAATCTGCTCCACCTTTAACATCCTTTGACCAGGATATCCACGGATCCTCTGCTCATCCCTGAATCCTGGTCACTCACAGTGGAGATCACTAAACCTTTATTTCTGCCTCCTCAAGCACTTTTTAGAGCCACTCACATCATAGCGAGTCTCAGCACCTTTCACTCCTGCTGTGCTCCAAACCCAAATCACCCAGTGCTCATCTCCACCCTCTACGCTCTCTCGTTCACTTTGAATGGTTGACCACAGCTATTTAAACTCGTCTACCTTCATTTTCGCTCTCGCTTGCGCTGACTGTAATTCCCTTTTTGCAGCACGTAGCTCCACTTCTCTGCCCTTACCATCCCACTCTTTGTCTGTGAATGTGAAGCACGATCTGATGTCCGCAGACGCAACGTTGATCCTGGACAAACACAATGATACTGAGGAATAACACCAACATGGGAAATCACCAACACACTAAATCTGTATGAATAAATAATTATTTCAAATACTTAAATACAGTCAACACATTTAGCCACAGACAGGATGAGCTGCTGAAGGTCAAACTGAGCATCACAAAGGGAAAGAAAGGTGATTAAAGTGGCTGTGAATCAGAATCAGAATACTTTATTGATCCCTGGGGGAAATTATTTTTTGTTACAGTGCTCCATTTTAAACCAACATTAAGACAAGACAGACAATACACTAACTAAGAATAGTACAATATATACATATATATACATACATACGGTTGCTGGTGCCAAACCGACTGGTGTGAATGGTCTCCACTTTCCCAGATCTTATTCCAACTGAGCACTTCTGGGATGTGTTTGAAAAGCTGACAAATCTGCAGCAACCGTGCGATGCTGTCATGTCAGTGTGGACCCAAACCTCTGAGGAATGTTTCCAACACCTTTCTGAAGGCAAAAGCAGATTTAATGCTCTTGTGACTGTATCTAGCATTTATAAATATTACTGTATCGTCTGCAGACTTTCAAAAATGCACATTTTGATGTCGAATCGTTAACACACGGCAGCCGTTTTCAAACATAACTTTTTTTTTCAATAATTAAAAAGATCTAAACTGAATTTCAGCAAAATAATTGTCATCACTGTAGCATCAGCAGACGCTTCTGTTTCTCCTCGTATTCAGCTGCACTCTGTTTTGGCCTGGTCATGACTCTCCACCTGCAGCGGCTCCATCACAGCACTGACATCAGCCCAGCAATGAAGCGCTGAGGGTCACACAAAGGTCAACTTTAGGTTCTCAAGCTTCACGCAGAAATGCCCCGGCCTGGGTTATGTTGCTGTCAGGTAACAGTGCTGACCACGAGCCCCGTGCAGCCACAGATTTCAGCTCTGTCAGGTCTCAGTCTCCCTGCCGTGAGTCTACAAAGACACACCAACATAAGCACAGCCATCTACCAAACATTTGGTTTTATGGAGAAAAACAGTTTTGCTGATTCATTTGAAACAATGTGTCACAGTTTTTCTAACACAAACAAAAACAAGAAAGAAAAACTGTAAATATGAAAACCATGTTTCTATAATAACCATGGAAGAAAATGGTTTGAGGACAGAGATGTGCTCTTGATATCCCCACAAATATGTCAGAAATGACTCAGCTCCATCTTCTAAGTGTTGGAAGGAATGTAGAGACTTCTAATTAAACATTACCCGCATAATGTGGTCGTGCGATATGGGAAAAATCACAGTGGAGTGAAAAAATAGAAAGAGAACCTTCCCGGCTTCTGTAGATACAAGAGGACAAATATTTAGAAGGCTGCGAGAGGAAGAAAGAGTTTAGACAGCTAGAGAGAGCTATGATAACACAATGTTCATGACTAAAGTGAGAGAAGCAAACAAAGAGACACAATACGCCGAGCTTGTTTCACGGGGCCATATGCACGACAGCAGCATCGCGTCTCAGACCTCGTTTGCTTTTCACGATCGTCTCCTTCAGCTGTTTACACTTCTGAATCACGAAGCACCAAATGAATCAGGCTGCCAGTGCTTTACAAATGTGTAGCTTTTAGCAGTAACACATTTTACGAAGCCTCCCTGAATCCCAGCATCCCCATTTGTCTCACATCATTTTCCTTTTAGATCATTCAGATGAATTAAGCGGCCACACTGCGGCTCAGGCAGTTGAGGTCAGCCTGCTGTGGCTCCTTCTCCCCCTCTTCACTGTCACCACACATATGCTAAGTGTGTCATTTGCGTCATATTCAGATGCCTCCTAGCACGTTCTTGATTGCAACTCATGCCTGTCATGATGATGATGCCACCAGCGTGAAGCTCCTCAAAGTGTGGAGGCGGTGTGGCTAGAGTCAGGGCTGCACCTGTAACCGCCTCCAACAGTGATGTCAGAGGCTGTGTCCCTATCCGGTCGTTAAGTGATGACGCGACGAATCCTACTTCCGGGCCTAAAGTAGTCTGCGTTTAATATGGCTTTTGTGTTGTTAACATGTTTAATGTTTTGTATTTTCTTCTATTTGATCTCAAAAAGCTCCTAAAACAGTCAGTGATCACTGTTGACCTCCCTCGGCTTTTATTACCACTAGGGCTGGGCGATATATCGAGTTTTTAAAAAATATCGATATATTTTTATACGAGATATAAGATCTGACAATATCCTTTATATCGATATAGTCTATGTTACGTTATAATTATACTTGTGGAGCTGCAAGTTTGCCTCTCTTTCGTCCACTTTTGTCTTTACGCAACGTTACTCGGCCTCGCCCCTCCTTCACTGAAGACAACTCCCCCTCCTCCCCCATCGCTTCACCTGCAGGAAGTGACAAGATGGACACGGCCAATCTCCGTTAACTAGTTACTGCACATCGCCCCGTGCGTGGGGCTGGATGCCGTCAACGTGTTAGCTAGCTAACCACGCTAACGCCATGCAGCCCAGAGGCGCTGCGCGGCCTAAAATCCTTGCATTTTCTCAAAAGTTGACAGCGCGCCTTATGTATGAATTCTGGTTGTGCTTGATGGCCGTGAACCGATTTTATGTGGAACACGGCGCTCAGCAATCTGTCAAAAATGTTTGAGTACGACTTTGGTAAACTACGGAGCTGCACCGCTTGATGGATTGTCAGAGCATTACAGCTACCGAGGAGCCTTCGCGGAGTGATACGTACTGTGCTTCAACGTAATATTACCCTACTGTGTATAAGGACCATAAATGGCACCTGTTCAGAGACGTGGTTACGAAGAGGATTTCAAACTCAATGCTGTCAGTCACAGAGTAGAAGTTGGGAACAGAGCAGCTGTGAAATCTGTCTTTGTTACTATGCTCAGCGTCTTTTAGTTTACATTTTGACTGCACAATTGTGAGCTTTTTGTTATGCACAAAAACAACATTGTTTTCTTTTATTTATGGAGCATTATTATTTAATAAATGCTCATAATTTATTTTTGAGTAAATTTTATGTACATCTGCTCTATGTTAATAAAAGTGCCTGTGTGACATCTGGGACACAGCTTTGACTAAGAACTCTCTTTTTGTTCTTACTTTATGGCTTTTAAAAAAAAATATCGAGATATATATCTTATATCGCCGTCCAGGTAAAAAATATCGAGATATGAATTTTGGGTCATATTGCCCAGCCCTAATTACCACTAATCATTTATTTAAGCTCAGTTTTTAAAACCTTAGGATGTAACTACAGCCCAGCCCATGCAGCAGTATATGAATGACTAACCTCGTATTGTGGATGGATTATCTCAGTTGTTCTCCTGGCTGAAGTTTGGTCCTTTTACAGCATCCTGCCATGCGATTACATTTGTTCCTGACCACCGAGAACACTCACGGTAACTTTTATCGAGTGGAAAAAAGTTAGCTTGTTTATATTATGCTAACATAGCTGTGTTGCTAGCGATCACGTAGCACATCATTATATACCAGCTAGCCCAACTTCAGTAACCCTACAAACGTCACTGCTGTTTAGTTTTCTGTCTTCATTTATGTTGGAAGTGATAACAGAGCTGTACGTTTGAATTTGTTTCCAAAACCCCGCAGTCAGGACATGCTATATCATGTTTAGGTGGAAGCTAGCGAGCTAACTCCCTGCTAACTTCTAACTCCGTTAAATGTCATAAATTCCGTTTTCATGGATGCCTGGATGTTAAACTCAATTGTTACACCTGGTAGAGCAGAACGCTGATCATTTTATTAAAGATGAAAGACTTTAGACAGTTTTTCAAGTCTCAGTAATGCCACAGTGATCGTTTGATATATGGACCTGCAGCGGAGTTTAGGCCCAGACACGGCTAGTGACGTCAGACTTCACAACCGGATTAAGAGACCGCACGCTTGAAGTACGCGCACTACACGTACTACGCACGGTGCGTACTGTAAGTACGAGAAGTGCGGAAATGAGAGCCTTGTGAAATGGGACGGACTAGCCTTCGTCGCGCTGTTCAGGTTGCCTAGCAACCATGATACTAACCGCGAGAAACATTTCATACAGCTTTGTTTGACAGAAATGAAGGAGAAAAATGTTTTGTTGGTCATTCATTTTTGTCATGACATCACTTTGATTAGTTGAGTATCTGAGGCTGAGACCACAGGACTGTAAAACATGATTGTTGGGCTTCATTTCTGTGCTGAACAGTTATTTAAGATTAGTTAGTAAATAACAATTAGCTAATGTTGTTCATGAGACTAAAGTCATCTCACTGTGGTAATGTAAATATAATATGGACAATATTATGTATGTATGTCAGATTATTATGATATATATATATATATATATATATATATATATATATATATATATATATTGACGAGGCACAACATAAATGCTACAGCAAGGGGGGAGCCAGGACGCCAGGTCAGGGGTGAGATATCATCACCCCCACCCGAGATTGGGTACCAAGCCCCAAGTGCGATAGGAGAAGGATCGTTGAGTGCCAAGCAAAGACTCACAGCCTTGGCCAGCCACTTGAGGAGGTACACCAGAGAGATAGAAGGCAGGAGAATAAACCAGCTGTTCTCCACAGAACCAGCAAAGGTGTACTCTCAGTGGCAAGGGAACAATAAGAGAACAGCACCACCAAGGCTGGAGACGGAACAATACTGGAAGAGAAGGATGCAACCCATAACGGCAATGCTCAGTGGCTAGTGGATCTGAGGGCAGACCATAGCAACCTCCCTGAACAGGGTCCAGTAACCATCACAGTGGCAGATATCCAAGCAAGGGTCTCTAGTATGAAGAGTTGGACAGCACCAGGCCCCGACATGGTTCACGCCTACTGGCTGAAGAAGCTGACTGCACTCCACGAGCGTCTGGCAGCACAAATGAACCAGCTGCTAGTTGACAAGAGACACCCGGAATGGCTAACCGAAGGTCGGACAGTCCTGATCCTCAAGGACCCCCAGAAGGGACCATATCTGCTAAGATGAACAGGCACATGGGTCAATACATGAGCGGGGCACAGAAAGGGATTGGCAAGAATACCAGAGGCGCAAAACACCAGTTACTGGTAGACAGAACAGTCAGCCGAGACTGCAAGACCAGACTGACCAACCTGTGCACTGCCTGGATTGATTACAAGAAGGCCTATGACTCAATTCCCCACAGCTGGATCCTGGAATGCCTACATTTGTACATGATCAATGGGACCCTAAGAGCCTTCATCAGGAACTATATATATATATATATATATATATATATATATATATATATATATATATGTATGTATACAGTACAAACATCACTAATGTCACATAACTTTGCCGACATGTGGCCAACAGCAATGCTTTAATGTTCTTCGTTATTAAACATTAATAACATAAATAAGTGACATCATATTCAGTACTTACTTTTGACATTTCACTCTTCGGCCGCTCCCTTCTGCCGTATTTTGTGGCAAAATTATCCACACCCACCGCCGCGCTATGAATTGTGGGATATATGGGACCACAAAGCTTGATATCTGGGGAAATCGACAGCGCATTTGGAGTATGCATTTGAAGCACACTTCGAATTGGGACAGCCGTCGTTGCGTGGCGGTGACGTAATCGCACTCAAAATGCGTACTTCAAGCGTGCAGACCCTGAATTGGGACACAGCCAGAGTGTTTAGTAAAGTGATTGTTATCAGTGCTGTACTCGTGTAGACGGCACCGAGCATTTTTCCATCCGCTCGTGTCACACAGACATACTGCTTGTCCTGATAAACAGACGGTGCCACAAAACAGATAAGATGGCCACGTAGGAATGTAGGAAAGATCGTGGAAATATGATATGAAATACGTTTCCTGCATAACTTTGAGAAGAGAGAGAGCTTCCTGATTGCTCCAGTGTTTGTCATCTTTCCAGCTTCACTGGACGTTGAGTCTCACGTACATCATCATTGTTCGTGTCTGCTTTTGTACTTTGGTGCAGATGACTTAAGTGTTTTCCACTCAGGCTTCCTATAGTGGATGGAACCGCTATAATATCACCAATAATAACACAGAATTTCACTGTGGAGTCTGTTAAAAGGGGGCGAATGGTTGTGTAGTCTGCTCACATCTCTGGACATTTTCCACAACCCCGCTGATGAAACTGCTCCCACGATGAAGGAAATTCTACCTTCACCTTATCATAATGAGACCCACTTCCACTCAGCCTCCTGGGACACGATGGGTCACCTCTCAAGAGGATCGGGGATAATTGGGTAGTTTGAGGAATCCAGTGAGAATAGGACGCTGTGAAGGACTACACCCAGATTTAGCAGCTAGGTGCACACTGTTGTGTGATCGCACTGGGAGAGAGAAGCTCGCTGTTTTTGATCTCATTTCTCGCTGCGCTCCTATCTGGGTTAGAGGAGGGCTGTTATTGGAACAGCCACCCAGGGCACAAGGGGAAGGTGGACTATAATGGATAGCTGGGGCTTCCAATATGACAGCCGTGGTGCCAAGCGCGTTCGCTAATCTGGATCATTAGGACGAGGGCTGTGTATGACTAAAAGGGGATAATTGCTCTAATGCGATGGCGACGAGAGGAACTGACTGGCCTGTTGTGGCCTGAACCTGTGTGAAATGAAAGGGCGATTATTGATCGCTTCACCTGGACAAGAAACTGGTCACAAACACCCAAATTAGTTTGTCTGTATGAGATTCTTCAGAACTGAAGAAGCTTCTTGGATGAGAGGTGAAACGTCTTCAAGCAACTTAAAGAAGTCCAGACGCTTTTCTTTGCAAGCTCCTTTGAGTATGAGACAATGTTCTAACCAGCTGTTTGGGGTTCAGACAAACACCTCACATACACAGCAGTGGTGTGAGTGGTGGTGTGTAAATGGATGGATAAGACACAACAAGTCATTTCAGTTTAGTCATTTGTTATTATTAACCTCCAGTAAGTCTTTGGTCCCTTCTTTCTCCCCCCACCCCAACCGCCTGTGGCACATGGCCGCCCCTCCCTGAGCCTGGTTCTACCGGAGGTTTCTTCCTGTTAAAAGGGAGTTTTTCCTTCCCACTGTCGCCAAGTGCTTGCTCAAAGGCGGTCGTTCGATTGTTGGGTTTCTCTCTGTTACTGTAGGCTCTTTACATTACAATATATAGCACCTTAAGGCAACAGTTGTTGGAGATGTGGCGCTATATAAATAAAATTTGATTGAATTAAACACATTTTTTAAATTCAAGAAAATGTGTAAAAGTGACAGCTTGGATAAAATGTAAGGGTCACATCCCTGTGAGGGATAGGTGGCTGTCAAAGTTTTCTTTCAACATGTTTTCATACCAGGCTCTTCCTCTAAAACTGATTCCTTCTGTATGAAAATAAGTTTGGCTACTTTTCTATTTAATGGATTTTACATTGAATGAACAAACTCAGAGTCACCATGAACCTTTTAATAATTCTAACTGATCACAATATAT
Organism: Rhamphochromis longiceps; assembly: GCF_057381845.1. Taxonomy (NCBI): domain Eukaryota; kingdom Metazoa; phylum Chordata; class Actinopteri; order Cichliformes; family Cichlidae; genus Rhamphochromis; species Rhamphochromis longiceps. The sequence continues at coordinate 1,769,754 of NC_140566.1, forward strand.
TTTAAACGTACGTAGTTGAATGTTAGTTACTACAGGAGCATCATTTTATTAGGAAGATTCACTTGTACCAAACACCTAACATTGTCCCCTCCAGGGGTTCTGTACCTCCAGTAGGATCGTCATTGCTTCTGCACAGAGTTCAGTGTGAAGGTCTTATCAGAGATTACTTTCACGTACATTCATGTCGTAGAGCCTCACCATAACCACAACGATGAACATAACCGCTGGCCTTTGCCTAACCACGGCCTAAATCTAAAACCAAGATTTTCTAAAAATATTATTACACTTTGACTGCATAAACAGATTTATACCCAAAATAAACAAAAGTAAATAATTTGCATAAATGTGGTGAGTTTACTGTTTGAAATATGTGCTTTCACGGGTTTTGTTTAAAAAAATGTGCCTGTTCATCCTGCCTCATAAAAAGCAAGGGGAATGTAAATTGAACCCAATACCACACTACCCAGACTGCAAAACAGAGTTCAAGCTTTTCTGAGAGTACAGTCAGTTGAAGTGATGCCAGTTTGTAGAACCAACCATGTTTCCCCACCATCTTGAATACAGCTGCCAATCGTGTATAATGTGTTCAGCTAGGAGTCGGGGATACATGGCACACCAAAGGTGAGGGAGAAGACACAGAGGTAAATTTTAATTCATGCCTGCACCTTCAGCCTCAAGACATCAAGGATGCTTATGTTTTATCACCAAAGAAGTAAAAATACAAAGAAAGAGACAACATGACCAACATCTGGACAGCACGTCATCTTCTACCTCCTCACCTCAGGCCTCATCTCCTGGTCTGAAGTCATGGCTCTAACATGGAAATGTGAATAAACGTGCTTTCTTATTCCCAATATTGTCACAATTACTTATTGTTAGCACATTAGACATGCTGTCTCATTTCCTTCCTAGCTAACAACAGGCCAGCTAAACAACAACAACTGGTTATAAGCTAACATTATGCCAGCTAATGGTAGCCGTGGGTATCTTAAAAATCACGGTTTCCCTCAAGAACAGTTTGGTTACATTTTCACATCATATGAGAGTTTATTCACAAAGTGTCCAAGTCTAGGCCTAATAGCTAACAGCAGCTAACAGTGGCAAAAACAGCAGCGCTTACTAAAAAGTAAAAGATATCCTCAATAACTCTCTTCAGTATCATTGTCAGTAAGTAAGAAGTAAGCTTTGCTGTTTTTTACACTAACTTCTTACACTTACACTGAACTCCTTTCATAATGTTTTACAGCCTCCTCCAGAGTAAATGGAAGTGGACACGTATTGGCAGCTGAGGTAAACAGCAGACGCATAGCCTAGCACGATCTGGAACAACATTTATTATGATGATGTGGGAACAACACTGACACGAGGATATCAGATCATCCCATAGGCTACCCTCTACCCTACAGCAGCCTCCACTGATAAGATTATGCACTTAAATTGTGACGGCAAGAAACCAAATTAACCAATCTGCAATCTACTGACATCTAGTGGTGAGATTTTACACACTGTAATTTTAACGTTTGATATTTTGGAAGATACACTTATTTGTTTTCTTGTTAATGCTTAGCATACATAGCAAGTGGTAGCTGCCGTCCAAAGTTGCACATTCCAGCGACCACTCTTTAACTGACTGATTCACATTTATAGAGTATTTTATTTCTTAAATCTTTGCATGAACAGAACCATGGCAACTATAGGTTACTATAGGTTCTGGTTAGTGGCCCAGTGTCAGAAAAGAGTCCAATGGATGTATTAAGAGACATTCTGTTCAGCACATCATTAAACTCAAACCTCAGCTTCTTTCAAGCCTCCTCCTGTTTCCAGCATCTATGCTAAGCTAGCTTACTGCTCTGATATAAAAATGGCATGAGTCTTGTCATGCAGGCTAAGTCTTAGGAAAACAGCTTACTGTATTTCCCAAAATGTCAGACTTAGGCATATGAGAGACCAGGCCATGCCTTACATATCTTTAGAGCCAAGGAAGTGTTGCTTGGCCAGCTTTAAACTCCTACAGTGTGTTCTGCAGCTACAGGCATAAACACGCTTTCAGGAGAAATCGGTAACTCTCAAAGCTCCAGTGGGCCGTCGCCAGCTTTGCTGTTTGTTTTCCAAACAAATGCAAGTCAGATTTGAGTTTGTGTCTTACTCGTCATATTTTCTGGTGGGAAACATTTCAAGGCTTGTAACAGGTGCTGCAAAGATCAAGCCATAGATATCGGGATATAGTGCTGTCAGCTCTTCTTCGCTGCTCATCTGTGACACAAGACGCCTCTAGTTGTAACACTGTTTTCTTGTAGGAGGCTTTTCAGCTACTAAGAGATGACTGAGAGCTTGTGGAGAATCATAAAGCCTGTATTAGTCCCCAATGTTTCCAGCAGAGCTGGTTGCCCACGCCAGGTGAATCTACCAACATGACGGCATGCCTGGAGGACAGCAGCTGCTCTTCCTCCTCTCTTCTCTGCTACTTTTTTCTTTAGTCTTTTATACCAGATCTCCGTATCGTCTCCTTCCTTTCTCTTCTCATCCTTTCATCCTCTCCTCTTTCAAGTTTGACTAGTAACATTAGAAAGTCAAGCTAAAATGTTCATCTTATGATTATGCTGTAGCTTTGTTGTTGGAGCAAGTACAGTAAGCGTCCACATGTCGAGTTATTCACAGACCAAAGGATCTTATTAAGTTAAAAACCTGAGTAGAAAAAAAGTCCAGTTTATGTGAAAGAGAGATGCTGTGAATCATATCAAACATACAATCATGTGAAAAATAATGTTTTCCCTCTGCAGTCCTGCATGCAAATCATTTTCTGTATGACTCTGTCGGTCTCTCACGTCATTGTGGAGGAATTTTGGCCCACTCGTCTTTACAATATTCAAATACAACTATCGCAGTACACGAGGTTGAGGCAAAAATATGTTTATAAGATTACTGCGTTGATCAAATGAAGTGTCTATTGGTCAGATGGACAACATCGTGACATTCTCATTATTTATTTAACAAAAATGAAGCTAAAATGCAGAATCACTGTGTGAAAACTGAAATGCAGCCCATGATTCAGTAGCTAGTAGAACCACCCAAATTTAAACCTTTATCAGTCTCACACATCATCACTGAGGGCCCTTCTGTAATTGTACTGTAGTGAACTTTAACATTGAACATGCTAACTGAGGCCTGTAGATTCATAGATGTAACGCTTGGATTACACACAGCTGACCAGCAAACTGTGAAGACGCCTGCTTTTACGTGTTCACGCTCACTGATAATCAGTTAATCGGTGCGTTTGATTAGCAGGACCTGGCTGCTACTTACCCTCTGAACTCCTACAGAATCAGTAAGCGTATCGTTCAAAGGATGGCACAGAGTCCTGTAGAAACCTTTCTATTTACCATATCATGTGAATGAGCTTTGTGATCATATTTACTGTATATGTAAGTAGATGTTATTTGTTTATGGTGTGATTTTTGTTAAAAAGTGCTTGAAATGGACAAGCTAGCGATGTCATTTCAGCCGGAAGGTCGCTGGTTCAATCCCCGGGCTCTCTGTCCTGCTTGTTGTGTCCTTGGGCAAGACACTTCACCTACCGCCTACTGGTGATGGCCAGAGGGGCCGATGGTGCGATATGGCAGCCTCGCTTCTGTCAGTCTGCCCCAGGGCAGCTGTGGCTACACCTGTAGCTGCCTCCACCAGTGTGTGAATGTGAGAGTGAATGAATAGTGGCATTGTAAAGCGCTTTGGGTGCCTTGAAAAGCGCTATATAAATCCAATCCATTATTATTACCAGGCTTTTGGTTTGTGTTTTGTATTTCTAGATCTCTGGTTCGTCTGGTTTGTGATTTCTAGTTCTTAGGTTCAGTTCTGCCCTCGGGTTTATTCTCTTGTTCCTCAGTCACTCCGTGTTCCCTCTGTTTGTGTCTGAATCCATGTCGGTGCGTGTGTGTCGTACTTCATGTTTTATTTTGGTAGTGTGCGTCCTACGTCAGTGTATCTAGCTTTGCCTCCCTCGTCTCCTTATGTCTGAGTTGCCCCAGCTGTGTTTCTTCCTGCTCCCCATCCTGTGTATTTTAGTCCTCAGTCTTCCCGGGCTTGTTGTTTAACCTGCACTCTCTTCGTGCTGCGTTCCTGACCCTCGCTCTCAGTCCTGGTTTGTTTCCACGAGGTTCTTAGTTTTAGGCTCCAGCGTTCAGTCTAGTGTTTTAATTTCACGTTTAGGATTCTGGTTCATTTTGTGATGTTTATTTCTTATGTAGACTTTTCCCAGCAATAAAGCTGCACCTTAACTTAACTTCCTGTTTCTGAATCCTGCGTTTGGGTTCTTCCACGACACATACATAACAACTTTTACTACGTATGCACAGATGTACTCTGTGTACTTTGATAAATCCAGAACAGATGTTTTTGAGTAAATATTCTGTTAGAGGTCTGCCTCCTGCAGAGGCAAAGCTTGTCCAGGCTCAGGGGAGCGTCCACCGTGCCCACAAGCCCACACTCTGGGGCTTACTGAAGTAACAGATATGATGAAGAGAGGAAGGGATGGTGGGTAACTAACCACATGTACTGCAATGTGCTCCACTGCCTGATTCTTTACTCCTTATTTTTTTAGCAGGGGGCATGCCTGCACGACGACCTGTGCCATACTGAGAGCAGGGAAGTGGACGAAGATGGATGGATGGACTGGGGAAGACGTGTGCCATGCATTGTTGTAGATTCCTGTCACTGTGGTAGGAAGACCAGGTTTATGGAACATCCCATTTGTGTTTGTTTCCAGTGGAATTACAATCCGCTGATCTAATTAGGCTCATTTTCTTCAGGGACATTGCATCAGTCTCTTAAGAGTGTTATTTTATAGATGAAATGCAGCACGTGTGAGTGACAAACGTGTCTCCCTCTGCTTGCATCAAATTATTTTAGCTCTGAGGCCTTTAGTTTAAATGTAAACTGTCAGACGTGTGCAGGAACATGCACACATACAAAGATCCAGTTTGTACATGTTTTTGCTGTTCTCGTCGATGTGGAGCTTTACTAAATGCGAGCTCCAACTTGTGCCTCACTTGTTCCACATCCACTTGCCCCAGATTCAGGTCACACTCTGATGCACAACAATGTGCTGCAGTGGTCTACTTGTAACTCCATCATTAACTTGCGGCACAATGTGATGTTCTTAAAGGTGCACTGTACTAGAACTCATTCTGGCTCCGGGTGGATGGTCCAGTGGAGTCACAGCCATGAAAGATGATATTTTAATTCCGTCATTTTTATTAAGCCTTCCTGGCCCAGGATCATTTCTCAGCAAATGACCTTGACAGACAATGAAGCCTCAGCATAAGAAAGAAAGAAGAAAGTGTACTTTATTGGTCCCCGTGGGGAAAATCCCTCTCTGCATTTAACCCATTCACTCAGTGAAGCAGTGGGCAGCCATTGGGCGCCCGGGGAGCAGTGTGTAGGGACAGTACCTTGCTCAGGGGTACCTCAGGGTAGCTGTTCAGGGGAATCGAACCCCTGACCTTCCGATCATGGGGCCACCACTCTACCTACTGAGCTATCCCTGCCCTACGAGTGGGAGCTGGTTAATAGTTAATGGCCATTATTACTTGAAACGGCAGCAGAGCCTGTGTGCGTACATGACCTGCCAGCTTTTGTGTTTGCATGCTTATAAATACAAAGATTAGTTCTTATTGGAAATAAGGCCAAAGGAAAAGTATTAAAATATTACTGTTGTCACAGTATTGTTGGAAATTTCATTGTCAGCAGGAATGACTGGAAAACAAATCACTGAAAAACTGAAAGGAAACCAGCGCTGCACTGTTGTTTCTTTGGGATTTCCCTTTTCCTAATTGTCACTTTTCCCAAAGTGTGCATGTCTGTGTGACAGCGGAGTGATGGAGCACTCATTCTGTAGAAAAGAGGCTTTCTGGCTGTGCGTCAGATGCAGCTGCCTTGTCACTGCATTTCAGATTCAGGTGTCTCAACCACCTGTATGAGGGCTCATACATAAACTTAAAAAAAGATTTCTATTACACAATGAGCCCAGACAGGGAACGTCCTTTTAACACATCTCTGAAATGAACTTGCTTCTAACATATCTTCCAAGTTATCTGTTCCTGTTAGGCATACAGGATCGCTACTGCATCAAACAGGCTTCCATCGCTTTTTACTGAACGCTAATCTGAGGAATTTATGTCTGATTGTAAAGGTGGCCTAATGCCAAGAAAGCTGGCTTCTAAGACAACTTCACATCAATAGCTTTGCCTCATCTAATCATGCAACAAAACCACTGTTCTTGCACATTACCATCTAAATTAAAGTTTAAAATGGTGCCATACTTTTCTGTATAAGACCGTCTTATCTAATCTTCAACTGCCAACAGAAGATAAACACAGTAGTGTCACAAAGTGTACGGTTATTTTGTAACCTTGGTTCTCTGAATGAGAGAACCAAGGTTACCCCTCTTGGTCCTGACGCGTGGATACGTCTTTAAGACAGTCCAGCTAGTCCAGCCCACAGTTTGCATATAAAACAGATGTGCAGGTGTGAAACCGGTCATGGTTTGATGGTTTGATTGAAATGTGTCTCCAAGCAGGCTGAGGCTGGAGAGATGGTCTCTCATGTAAAGAACCAAGGTTGATGGCGCAGGAGACTCCTGCAACATTCACACAACTGAGCCAGGCAGCAGGCAGCTTGTCCCTCATAGGGGCCAGGCCATCAGGCCGGAAACCTGTGGGGAGAAGTTGGACCAGAGACCCGCTTGCCTGGAATAGGAGGTCCCTCCAAAACAGGAGTTCCTAGCCCCCCATCCTGTTGACATAGGCTGCCGCGACCGTGCTGTCTGTCCTGATGATGACATGATACCTATGCCATCGAGGCAGAAACTGCCGGAGTGCCAGGACGACAGCTTGCAGCTCCAGTATGTGCCGGGATGCCCAGAGGCCAGTCCAATGGCCACTGACCCTACAGCTCTCATTGAATGCACCCCGACTGGAGAGCCGCCTGTGAAGACTAACTGATGGTGGGTCACCACACCCACCACTTGACCCTGCTCCAGGTTGGACGAGTCCCTCCACCAACAGAGAGCTTGGTGGAGCCCTTGAGAGACTACCACTGTCGACTGGTGGTACCGGTGCGGGCACAGACGCAGGCATCATTGGACCGGTCTCATGTCCAGGAGCGCCAATGGGACCACCTCCACAGAGTTCTCAGACAGAGCGATATCCAGAACCCTGGATACCCTGCCTAACACACTGAAAAATTGATTCTGGTCCGACTCTGTCCCTAGGGAACTATCTGGAGGCTGGCCACGGGTCCCTCAGAGGAGAGGACAGAAAAAGCATCTGCAAACCACACAGTTATGATACATTGGGGCTGCCATACTCACACTCATTTATGGTGTGAATGGGATGCTTGATGTTATGTGTTGTGAACTGGGAAGTCTGAGAGTGCTAGGCTCGCTAAACCCAGAGAAGCTAACATGTTAGCTTCAGCCAGGTCCCACTGGGTGTGTAAACCCACGAGACCTTGGGCAATATGCCGTATGGCAAGCCAGGTCTGCAAGCTGGAGAACTTTCACTCGCTAGCCGACACGTCAAACACAGCGAGGTCTAACTTTCACATAAACCCACTGCAAGCTATACGCTAGGGCACTGTCTGCTGTCGGACCCTGGGCGAGTGCCAAGTGTGCAGCCTGCGAGACAGGGTACCAGGAACTAGTGCTGCTTCTTTTGGATTGGGGATAACAGGGACAGGCTACCTACCACTCCACAAAGGTAAACGGACACACAATAAACCACACACTGTACCACACGGGGTACACACACAAAAGCAAGTGACAATCAAACAATCACCGGTTTCACGTCTCAACAGCTGTTTTGTGCTGTGGGATTTGGCCGGGCTAGCCAGAGTTTCTTAAAGAAGTATCCACACATACATGTGGAATATGTCATGTTGATATTCTTGATATGGTCGAGAACAACAGAGATGGGCTTTTATTTGTTTGACTATGAAGAATACAGAGCACAGCTCTCACTGGTGTCTCCCAAATAGGAAATTAGCTCCTGGATTTGCGACATGCTAAGTACTGCACTCTAAATGAAAGCATACCATTTGTTTTACCTTCTTAGGTAACAGCCATAATGCACACTCTCACAGTGTGTGTGCAGCACCAGCCTCAGTTTATCATCTCAGCCTGGTTTGCATCCAGTGTCCGTCCTTGCTTGCCAGCATTTGTTAGGCAAATTCTGTGCATGCTTCTGGTTGACCAGCCTTTAGCTAACATCCTACAGACTGCAGTCTGTGACACGGGCCACAGCTGTAAATAGCTATATCCCTTTTTCCAATGAGGTCATAAAAAGGTATTTTTATCCTCATTTAAAAAATGGGCTGTACATCATAATACGCCTTAAAGTGGTAGCATCACCCACCAAAACAACGCTTCTTTCCAGGAACATGTTGAGTAAGACTGTAAGAATAAATACTTCAAATGAAACTCCACAAACAGTGTTTGTTAATGGAACTTAACTTTAGATTCAGTTTTTCTTTCACTTCACAGAGTTTGGCCAGTTCAATGGGAAGAGGCAGTAAAAGTATAATAGTGATGTATTGTTGTAAAATCGACCCATAAAATTTTCTGAGAATTAAGGGACCATAAGCAGGATAAGCAGCGTTTCTCAAAGTGAGTAACCTCATCATGTGTAACATCAGCCTTTAGAAGCTTTGTGTCCCTGACATCAGGACAGAGAAAACTTCCAGTGAGTCGTTTTGCCTAAGTCTACTCAGCTTTGCTGCTGCTTTACCTAAAACAAATAAAGAAGAAGAACTTGGAGCTTGTCTCCTTTCTTACTGTGGAGAAAAGGGTGTTTGATGTCTTTGGCAGTAGAATAATCTGAGTACTGAGTAAGTTTTTGTGATCTAGTGCATTTGCCTGTTTGTCCTGTGTGGCGTTGTACTGCACTTTACTGTACGGCTTTGCATATAGGCCATGTAGACAAGTCGCCTTGTGCTGCATGTTTCTGGGAGGAGAGCTGTATAATCAGGACAGTGTTTTATTTAAAGGCTGTAACGTGGGCAGCAGCAATTCTCCGGGGCTTCGATGCTTCATAGCACAGCTCTCATAGAGGTGATCAGACCTCCTACTAACTTTTAACACCTCAGCCCTTTTCTACCCCAACTTTGAATCTGACGCAGTCTGGAAGATGGACATCGCTGCCTTTTAGAGAGCTTCCTGATTTCTTTGAAGTGACGAGATGGAGCCTGGCAGGGAGAAGCATAATGTAAGCAAAAGAAGAGGGCAGGCCAGGCATCAGTTTGCATACCAGTCCATGTGTCACGTGTTAATAATGTGTGAGCTTTTTTTCCTGTGCGTGAGCGTGACCCTTTCAGTGGGTTAGGGTCGAAACAACAACAGAAAGCATTTTAGCGCTGGGATCAAAAGTCGGACATAAATGATGAACGCATCATGGTGTTTTTCCAAATGAGCACAAATTGCAGTGAGCGAATCCGACGCGTGGTATAAGCAAATGTGCTTTCAGATTGAAAAACAAAAATCACATTTCGAGGTGTTTAAGGTGTCCCGGTGAAGAGAGCGCACGTGCAGCTCCTCGGCCCGTGAGCCAGATTTGTTAAGGTGTTTGCAAAGCTTCTGGTTTTGCGGCAACAAAGAATCAAAATACAAAATTAAACCAAGACACGAGAAACTCAAAATACTGGGTCAAAACTGACCCAGAACCGTGACAGCTGTGGCTCCAGCAAACATCAGCTGATACTAGAAATTAATGTTAAATAAACTCTAACAACAGCTGATCAAGCTTGAACGTGCTGCTGTTGTTTAACACGACATCTGCTGGTTTCTTCTTTCTGACGCAAAGTGATAAACAAACAAGAGAGAAAAGCCGATCAGCTGATCATTAATCAGTTTCATGATTGAATGAGAGAAGAAGAGGCAGCTGTGCAGCAAAGACAGAATAACTCCAGCTTTGTGTCTTTTTCATTGTAGCTGAAGTCCGGGACAAACTGTGTTTCTTTTCAGCTCAACACGAAACGCGTAATATTTTCTGTGAATACGAGACGGGACGGTTGGCAACTCTACTAACTGACCTTATGAATACAATAAAGTTCACTATCAGTAACATCATAGCACCACCCAGCTGTAGAAACTCCATCATGCTAGCTAGTACGCAGTATGAGTTATTGTAACTGACTGTAAAAAGTCAGCACAGCTAAAATAAACTGCACCTAAACTTGGTTTATATCTGACCCAGATAGACTGCAGGTCATAACTTCTTACCTGAAGTTCAGTTCACCTGACACTCGGACCGGCGGCCGCCTCGGGTCTCTCCTCCTGCCTCCCCTTCCCTCATCCACCTGCTGCCTCTGTGGAAGCTCCACCATAGCCACCACCAAACAACTGAGTTATTTTTACACATCTGCCAGCATCTGGCCAATCCACCACCTCTCATTGTTCATGCCGTTACAAAAATACCACCATCGGCCCATAAAAATGAAAAACCACCACCGTTGGGCATTTGGTTGTGCCATCAGTTAACCCTTTGCGTGCCAACTGTGGCACGGGTGCCCAGGGTTGCTGACTCCTGATTTATACACAAGCACAGAGGAAGCTCAGCAAGAATCGATGTAAAAGTACTCGTGATATTTTATGTTTGTAGTAGTTGTCGTGTATGTGCAGGATGAAGCTGTTCACTCAGGACTCCTCTAATCAGATCCCTTACATCTTCCCGGGGCAATTTCCCATCACAAGGAGAACATTTGCTGGTGGTCTGCTTGTTAATGCTGCCATCAGTGAATGTACAGATCATGTGATGCTGAGGGTCCGGAGGTGATTTTATACCCAGCTGAAGAACATATCTCCCTATTGGCAGTGGGAACACTGCCTGCTGTTTGAAGTCTGGGTATCGCGCTGATGATGCTGAGAAAGATCAGGAATCCACAACAATAAAAACAACTGCAGTTACCAAAGGTGCGTTTGTTTAGTGAAATTAAGTTTGGAAAGCTCCTCTGATGACTTTCATTGAGCTCTTCATCTCCAGCATAAACAGTTTGTGCTGCAGCACAGCATGGATCCTGTTTTTATTAAAAGACAAGCAAAAGAAGAAAACCAGTATGCTGATGTCTGCTCTTCACATATGCTGGACCTGCTCCATGGCTTCTCTGTTTTGCACACACACACACACACACACACACACACACACACACACACACACACACACACACACACACACACACACACACACACTTCAGTGTAGGTGCCACCTCACCGGGTACAGAATAAAATCCATTGATGTCGAGGCTAATGCAGATTTCCTGTGCAAAATCACCACAAAAACCCAGTTCTAACCAGTCCGTCTTTTCATTGTTCATCAATAAACCAGATCAGGATTCTCACACAAGTGGCTTTTCTTCTAACTACATACATTTGTCTGCGTGCACCAAGTGTCACTTTATTTTTTCTCAGTATCCTCAGCAAACGCAGCAGGAAACGTCAGAATGCGACTGTGCTCGGATGGCTGAGCTGCCCAGAGTGATGTGCAGTTTGACACCAGCGGGCTTCTGTTGCTGCTAAAGGCGGAAAGTTTCTCTGTGCTTACACGTTTAACACAAGCTCTCACAAGCATGAATTGTAACACCATGACCAGTTTGACAGCCAGTCATGGTCAAGTGTTCAATTTGAAACCTTCCGTTCCTGTAAGTGGTTCATCTGTAATTTTAGGGAATAAAAAACACAAATATATTTGTATGTATTCACACTGTTTATGTATTTCAAACAAGTGAGTACACGAGGTGTTCAAGCTACAGAACTGCAAACATCATCTAGAAGAAGAACTACAGCTGGAGCACATCTGCCTGGCCTTTGTCACACAGACAGCAGGAGTGTTTGAGGCTCAGCAGACCATCAAACACCAACAATACTGTTACAGAGCGATCGCTGTCGCAGCAGGTTTTACAACAAACACACTCGACAAGCTAAGGTTGACACAATCGAATGCTCAGGCTTAATAACTACAGTTTGTGCAGTTACATACATTGCTAAATCACACATTTGTTCCCTCAATTATATAAACTATAGTGGACTGCATAACTATCAAGCTGTGTCTAAATTGAGTTATGATATCTTCAGTATCTCACTGACATGTTCACAGGGGAGGCGGTGGAGCGGGACGACTGTTGGGTGCTTTGATCCCTGCTGACCTCCTGCATGAGTATCGCTGGGGAAGATGCTGAAGCTCATCACAGTGTGAATGTTAGACAGGAAGCACTTCAATGGAAGGGAAAAAGTGTTTCTTTCCTTTTACTTTGCTGCTTATTCTTATGCCAGGTGTATATTTCTGATGAGGACTCAGGGAGCAGCTTACTTTGACTTGTACCAATGCAGGTTTTTTGTATTAACTAACTTATATTTTGTGTATAAAACCTTAAATCACAGGTGTCCAACTGCAGGCCTCGAGGGCCAGTGTCCTGCAGGTTTTAGACGTGTCCTTGATCCAACACAGCTGATGGCTAAACGACCTCCTCAACATGGCTGTATCCCAATTCAGGGTCTGCAGCCTTAAAGTACGCAGCCTTAACGGTCCACAAGGGCCGCGTACTCAAAGACCACTAAGGCCGGAAGTGCGAGGCTTGTGAAATGGGACGGTCTAGCCTCCGTTGCGCTGTCAAGGTTGCCTAGCAACCATGATACTAACAGCTGGAAACGTGTCATACAGCTGTGTTTGACAGAGATGAAGGAGAAAATTCTTTGTTCATTTATTTGTTTGTTTCTACACGAGCTTTGATCATTCTCTGTGAGATGAAGCTCAGCTATTGAACAGCGTATATTTTAAAGTAAAGGCTTTAAAACCAAGTTAGTACAAACGTCACTAACGTCACATGACTTTGCCGACATGTGGCCAACAGGAATGTTTTCATGTTCTTCGTTATTAAACATTTGCACATAAATAAGTGACATAATATTCAGTACTTACTTTTAAAAGTTTACTCTTCGGGCGCCCCTCATCCGCCGTTTTTTTTTTCAGCAAAATTATCCACACCCACCGCCGCGCTATGCATTCTGGGATAATTGGGCCATGAAGTCTACACCGCCACGTCCTTAAAATTCAGGGAAATGAAGGACGCATTTGAGGGCCGCATTTCGAGCAGCCTTCGAATTGGGACAGCCTTCGTCGCGTCGCTGTGATGTAATCGGCCTTAAAATGCGGCCTTTATGGCTGCAGACCCTGAATTGGGACACAGCCCCTGTCTTGAAGTTCTCCAGAGGCCTGCTAATGAACTAATCATTTGATTCGGGTGTGTTGACCCAGGGTGGGATCTAAAACCTGCAGACACCGGCCCTCGAGGCCTGCAGTTCGACACCCCTGCCTTAAATTGTCTCGAAACTATGGCTGCTATAGAAATACAGAAGAGACACAAATGTTGTTTGGTAACTGTGAGCTTTTAGAGGAGACGCCTTCAGAGTTGAGTCAGTAAATATGAGCTAGGGGAGCTTATGAAGCAAGATGCAAAAGTACCTTAAGAAGAAGAACTCATCATCTGCAGAACAAAGTCACTACAACGTCAGACTAATAACTTGAGAGTGTCTTCAGATTCGATGGAAACCTACTGAGTTTACATATGTGCCGGTGTGTGTGACAGAACGAGAGAGGAGCTGTAAAACGCCTCCCCCTCCTCTGAGTCCGGAGCTTAGGCAGCTCCAACTCAGCTCACAGCTTGTTAAGCTGGACTGTCGGCTCATCTTCTCCCACCCACAGACAAGATGTAGCCTCTCTCTGTTCCCGTAGTTTGTGTGTGCATGCGTGCAGTGTGAGTATCCCCACGCCGCTCGCCTGGGTGCTTCTGGGCATGCCTTGTTCCTTTTCTCACATTGCATTTGTGAGTTTCTTTACATAACCAGCAACTGCAAATGCCTCCTCTTCCAGATTTTCTGTGAAGTATTCCTAAATCTCCAGCGTTGCGTCATGAATGCTATTTATGTCTGATAACAGTAAAATAAATAAACACAACTCTCCCAGACTGCCTCCTCCAGGGAGTGCGAGGCGAGTGAGAGAGTGCTCAGTGTGTGTGCTGTTTATTTAAACAGTCTTCCTGTAGAAGGAAAGTCAGGGGAAGAGCTCAGCACTTTAAATACAAACATTAACATTATGCTGGCTTTCCAACAGGGGGAGAGTGATGGATGGAGAGAGGAATGAAGTGAGGTGTCAGGCAGGTTTCATGGGAGCGCCCGACCACTGAGGCTATAAAAAGAATGAAATTTGCCAGAGGACCAGCTCTCCCTGAGGTATCAACATCCGCCGGCCTAATCTCGGACCTCCATCACTATCACTCCCCGGTCTTTCCCTCTCCTTCGTCTGCCCGTACCTGCGGCGGCAGGGATGTCACCCTGATGTCAGCTCGAGTCCTCAGCGTAGACAAACTTCCAACGATATTGTGACGTGACAAATTATCAAGGTTAATTATCTCTCTGAGTCTGACAGCCCGACAGCTCATTAAGGCGCCACAAGGCTCCATAATTTCTCCATTTTCCTCTCTGGCGCTTTCAGCTGGCGGTGTGAGGCCTCTGATGGGGGGGGGGGCATCCTTGAGATGACGAGCTGAGCGTGAGCAGACAGGCGAGGTCAAGAAGCGAAGCTGGTGCAAACTCGCATTCATGACTGAGCATGCACCAACGTCTCAGTAGCCAAAACCAAGGCGAGGGAGAAGGAGGCCCGTCAGCGCAAGCAAGGTGAAAAAATGACAGTGAAAGCAGCTGAAACGGCGCTGCTGTCTCAGCGGATAGTAGTGCCATAAAATAACGACTCCTTGATTTAGATCTAAAATATTCTGGCAAAGTGAAGTTAATGTCCTTGTCATTTTGAGTGCAGTGACTCCACTGCATCAGGGTGTTTCAAAGATGAGCACAAAGAGATAAAAATGTCTTTCCACGAATTACAAGCTCAGAAAAGTGATGCGAGGAGACGCTTAATATCTGCGAGGGTAAACCGTTTATGCACAAAAGCAGAGCGAGTATGATCTTTAATAACCGTCGCTTTGGCCTTTTTTGTCTTCTTTATCTTCTTCATTATGAACATTCACACTGAGCTGCACATTTCTCCCAGATTTATAATGTCCGGTTACGCCGTTTCTTTCTTTCCCCCTCTTTTTATGAAGAAGTGCTCGGTCCACGGCAGTTTTTCCCTGATGCTGTGAAGATGCGTTCGACTTTCCACAGTGAAGCTATTTTCATCTGTGAGCGCTGAACCCCAGCAGCAGCTTTCTGACAGCAGCTTGGACGCACCTGAGTCTCACTCCTTCCTGTTATTCTTTCCTTTGCTGCACAGCTCTGTAGGTACGAGTAGCGCTGCTGAGGGATGATGAAAAGACATCTGCTGCATGGTGTGAGCACTTGTATTTTTTGTAGTCGAGCATTTTGAGGCTGAAGCTTAAAAATGAATATATACCTGCCTATTTTCGTTAAATAAAAACTCGAGCCGTCACTGGTGCTGATAAATCCACAGAAGATGTCTTTTGTTTCTTTTCCAAAGTTGCTCCAATCTCGATTCAACTGTCTGAGCCTCAGTTTGTTCTCTTTTTACTGCGTCTGTACTTCTTCTGTCAGCACACTTCAGGAAGATGAAGATGTGACCAGCAATTGAAGATGTGCAACACTTTAGCTGATACAGAAGGTCCAGTTATTACTCCAGGACTTGGCAGAGCTTAAAGTAAATAATGGATTTAAATTCACAAGATGGTCAGAAACACATTGTTGAAGCAAACATTTAACTTATATCTTCTAATACCATCTTACCAGTATACCAGATGACCCACAGTTAATGATTATTTTTGTAATGGTGTAATATCTACATCTCTGAGTTGCCCAAAAAGTGGAATGTGTCTGTTTTTGCCACCTAACTTGTCTCACTGCTCAGAACCATGACAAAGAAATACATTAAAAGACAAAATTCAGGGTAAATTTGAAAATACTGGCTCCTGCATCATACATGCATGTAGTACACTTGGAAAAAAGAAATGTGAAAGGATTTTGTGACATTACAACGAAAGCATAAAGGGACAACAGACAGTCGGTGTATTTCTTGTTTAAAAGAGACAATAACTCCACAGCCATAACTCAGATTAGGAACTGGTTCCACTGGAGAGCAGCATGATAGCTGAAGGTCTAAATGGTTCACTGTCTACTTGTCTTATTGTGCCTCCTTAATGATGTGCCTTCCTCTTGTTTGGTATTTATTTCACTTGTCTTATTATTTTTATTTCCTGCACAGTCCATGTGGAGCACTCACAATTTCTTTGTGCATATAGAATAGAATAGAATAGAATAGAATAGAATAGAATAGAATAGAATTCCTTTATTGTCACTATACAGTTGTACAATGAGATACAGAGCATCTCCTACTCAGTGTAAACATGCTGGGGGGGGGGGGGGGGGGGGGGGGGGTACAGTTCTGCAGCGCTATGTACATATGGACAGTATTAACATAGGGAAAAACATATATATATATATATATATATATATAAGATGTAAATATACAAGCTGTAAGTAATATGTAATAAATAGTGTTATGTATATACAGTTGAGTCATTGCACATAGAATTGGTATTGCACACTGGTGGTCCATAGAGGAAGTGGGAAGTCGGTGCATGTGTGAGTTCAGGGTGGTTATCGCTTTGGGGAAGAAACTGTTTTTGAGTCTGTGGGTTTTTGTGCTGATGCACCTGTGGTGCTTCCCTGAGGGAAGCAGGCTGAACATGTTAAAGCCAGGGTGGGAGCTGTCCTTGATGATGTTTGCTGCTCTGCTGAGGCAGCGGGAGGAATAGATGTCCATCAGGGAGGGGAGAGGGCAGCCGATGATCTTTTGTGCTGTCTTGACCACACTCTGAAGCCTCACTCTATCCGCCTTGGTGCAGCTGCCGTACCATATGATGCAGTAGGTTAGCAGGCTCTCAATGGACTAGCAGTAGAAGGTAGAAGTAGAAGGTCAGCAGCAGGTTGGAGTTCAGCTTGTACTTCCTGAGGACTCTCAGGAAGTGCAGCCGCTGTTGGGCCTTCTTGATGACCGCTGAGATGTTGACTGTCCAGGAGATGTCAGCAGAGATGAGGACACATATGCCGGTTCGAGCCCCGGCTTGGACAGCCTCGGTCGTTGTGTCCTTGGGCAAGACACTTCACCCGTTGCCTACTGGTGGTGGTCAGAGGGCCCGGTGGCGACAGTGTCCGGCAGCCTCGCCTCTGTCAGTGCGCCCCAGGGTGGCTGTGGCTACAATGTAGCTGCCATCACCAGTGTGTGAATGGGTGGATGACTGGATATGTAAAGCGCTTTGGGGTCCTTAGGGACTAGTAAAGCGCTATATAAATACAGGCCATTTACCATTTATTCTATAAAAGTCAACTCAGTTTAATTGATATGGTGACCCCCATGAGCAAGCATTTGGCGACAGTGGGAAGGAAAAAGTCCATTTTCAGAGGAAGAAACCGCCGACAGAACCAGGCTCAGGGAGGGTCGGCCACGACTGATGGGTGTGATGGGAGAGAGACTGGACAGAAGAGTTGGAAGAGTTTAACAATCAGTAATGATTAAATGCAAAGTGGTGTATAAACACACAGCATGAGTGAAGAAGAATCACCCAGTGCATCATGGGAATCCCCCGGCAGCCTACGTCAATCCGGTTGTTCAGTGATGACGCGACGAATCCTACTTCCGGGTCTAAAGTAGTCTGCGTTTAATATGGCTTTTGTGTTGTTAACATGTTTAATGTTATGTATTTTCTTCTATTTGATCTCAAAAAGCTCCTAAAACAGTCAGTGATCACCGTTGACCTCCCTCGGCTTTTATTACCACTAATCATTTATTTAAGCTCAGTTTTTAAAACCTTAGGATGTAACTACAGCCCAGCCCATGCAGCAGTATATGAATGACTAACCTCGTATTGTGGATGGATTATCTCAGTTGTTCTCCTGGCTGAAGTTTGGTCCTTTTACAGCATCCTGCCATGCGATTACATTTGTTCCTGACCACCGAGAACACTCACGTTAACTTTTATCGAGTGGAAAAAAAGTTAGCTTGTTTATATTATGCTAACATAGCTGTGTCGCTAGCGGTCACGTAGCACATCATTATATACCAGCTAGCCCAACTTCAGTAACCCTACAAACGTCACTGCTGTTTAGTTTCCTGTCTTCATTTATGCTGGAAGTGATAACAGAGCTGTACGTTTGAATTTGTTTCCAAAACCCCGCAGTCAGGACATGCTATATTGTATTTAGATAGAAGCTAGCGAGCTAACTCCCTGCTAACTTCTAACTCCGTTAAATGTCATAAATTCCGTTTTCATGGATGCCTGGATGTTAAACTCAATTGTTACACCTGGTAGAGCAGAACGCTGATCATTTTATTAAAGATGAAAGACTTTAGACAGTTTTCAACTCTCAGTAATGCCACAGTGATCGTTTGATATATGGACCTGCAGCGGAGTTTAGACCCAGACACGGCTAGTGACGTCAGACTTCACGACCGGATTGCAGCATAACTAAGGGAGGATTCAGGGTCACCTGGTCCAGCCCTAACTATATGCTTTAGCAAAAAGGAAAGTTTGAAGCCTAATCTTGAAAGTAGAGATGGGGCCTGATTATTTAAGACCTTGTATGTGATTGTGGATTTAATAAAGAGAAGCTAATATCAGACAAACCTGCTCTCTCGTCCCTGTCGATGCTCTCGCTGCAGCAGTTTGTAGAAAAACCTGATACTAAATTACACAACTGCATGAACACGTTTCTCAGCGTCACTCTGAGACAGGATGTTTTTAGAGATGTTGCACAAATTAAAGAAAGCAGTCTTACATATTTGTTTAATATGCAGACTGAAGAACATAGAAGTCGAAAACACCTCCAACGGTGTTATTAGAAGCCAAGGTAATGCCAGTATCTGCTTAGACACCATATTTCTAAGACTGGCTTCATGCATAGATAAAGCTGGGTATCATCTGCATAGCAGGGAAAATTTAAGCTATTCATTTGAATGATGCTGCCTAAGGGAAGCATGTGTAATGTAAACAGACGTGGTTCAAGCACTGAACCCTGTGGAACTCCATTAATGACCTTTATGTGTGAAGAGGCCTCTCCATTGAACGCCAAACCTTTACGTTACGACTGGATCATTTAGGGCTTTGAATGCTTTGAAAGTTACAAAAGGTCAGTGGACAGAAGCTAATGTGAAGGAACATGAGTGAGCGTTGAACTTTTTAAATGTTATAAATACAGTTACACTGTTTTAAATAATAAAAAAAAATCATTATTATACAACTTTTTTTTACATGTCTTCACTTCTTTCAGTCAACTTAAACAAATGAGCTGCTGCAATTCTGAAGTTTCCAGGAAATAATCAAATGTTCCATCGTCTAAAGGTGCACAGTACGTTATATTTTCAGATGGTCAGTGGTTCAAACTGACAGGAGAAACTTCTTACAACACTGCACAGAAAGTAATCTGACCCGGGGGAACTCAGTCATGAAATGTTTTTGGTAAGAAACCTTTTCCACAAAGGCGCCTCGCTCTCTGCTCCGCTCTGACAGGCAGTCAGGACTCAAAGAGAGGAAGTGTGTAGCTCTCTCAGTTCGTTTGAATAAGGTCACACATTTATTCTAAAAGAGGAAGTGTTGATATTCAAACTGAAGAGTTACTATCCTCACCCGTCTGTTCCAGCTGACAGTGTTTGTGATGTTAGTCCCAAAAGCCTGAGTCATCTTTAGTATAAACTAAACAACACCTCTGTACTTTAACCAGGGAGGGAAGGTACTTCATGAAGGGCTGTGCACTCTGCTGCAGAGCTTCTGTTATTAAGCTGCCATTGCTCTGATTCGCTTTGTTATACTCCAGACTGACAGAGATGATGAACACAGGCTGGCAGAGAGAAGCCATCAGTCGCCCATTAAAAAGACAGGTCACCACTGGACACTGCAGACATTATACAGCACACACACACACACACACACACACACACACACACCCGCACACACACACACACACACACACACACACACACACACACACCCGCACACACGCACACACACACACACACACCCGCACACACGCACACACACGCACACACACACACACACACACACACACACACCCGCACACACACACACACACACACACACACACACACACACACACACACACACACACACACACACACACACACATATTGTGAAAGAAAAATCTCCTGTGGGATCCTGGATCTGCCAGGAGATCAGAGACTAACCAGAGTTGCATCCTTGTTAGGAAGCTTAAACCATGCATATGAAGACGTGTGTCCAGAGTACAGGACCAAGTGCAGCTTGTAGAGTTCGCACAGTTTATCTGCTCCTTTAAAAAGCACCTATAATTGTAATTTTGCAGCATTCGTGCAAACCTTACCCTGTGCGCACTGCTCAGATCAAAGGAACACTTTTTATTCACATTAAACTTCTGGGTTATTGATCTGATCAGATAAGTATCAGAGGGCGTTGTTGATCAGTTTGATCAAATTAACATCAGTTTCAGCAGAGGCGCAACAATGACACAACCTGTAAACAGGAATGATGTTACAGGTGGAGGTCGCCGACATGTTTCTCTCTCCTCGTCTTTGGCTCGAGTCACTGCTGCTAGCATGAGCTGAAGGCTGCACAGGTAGTCCAACCCCTCCAGTGCCTCATGTGGGGAGAGTATGCAGGCAGGTCCTGGAGCATGAATGAACTGATACAGCTGAACAACAACAGAATGCCTCTGGGCCACTATGATGCCTCCAGGTTGCACCTTGGGCTGTCCAGAAACCCTGATGCCCTGCTCCAGATCCCACAGGACACCGTGGTCTCATTAGGAGCCCCGACATTCTCAGGTATGTATACAAACATAACAGGACCACTTTGAGTTGCTGCAATTAAATTTCGGCAAAATGGACCAGCCTCTCGCAAAATGTTTTCACTTTGATTTCTGGGCTGTTTTTGAGTTCAGCCCTCTGTAAGTTGATCATTTCCATCGAACAATACGGAGTCCTTTCATTCCTACACACACATTACCCAATATATATGTGTACATATGTGTAAATAATGTGTATATATGTGTACATATGTCTATATATGTCTGTCAGACATCAAACGTGATTTTTCTTGTGTTTTGTAGGTAAATGTGTTCAAAAACTTTTCCCCTTTATGATTAAAAGGATGAGACACCAAATCAATCTAGAGGCACATCTTGGTAATGTTATTTTTGATGCACCCATTTCAATCGGGTGCTGGAAAAGCCCCTGAGTGACAAACACTGTTGCCTCGTATAATCGTCGGACCGTTCACTGTTGCTGTGTTTGGTGCTGTATAAATAACAGTGAACTGAGCATGTGAGAGAGTTTCCTGTAGCTAGATTGTCAGTAGGATTTGTTTTCTTCTCTTTTTTAACCAGTGCAGCAGTGAGAGGTGTGTGAGGGACACGCGCTCTCTCCATCACGTTCGCTGTCCGTGCACCACGACAGAGGCCGAGTGCGCGGTGCCGTCTTCTGATGGTAACATAGTAACTGACAGCGAAGAAGCATCCCTCTGCATCAGCCTTCGGTCATGTCTTTTACGTTGAAGCTGGTTTTCCCTTCTGTCTTGTTTGGGCAGTACCTCCTGCTTTAGTTCCTTCTTTGTAAGCTATTTTTTCCTGCCTGCCTCTACATCCTACATTGGGTTCTTGTGTCCACCCCACACAAGCATTAACTGCAATTGTTTCCCTGTCTGAAAGCCAAACTGTGAATGACAGTTTCTGTTCTCAGAACCGTTCTTTTTCAATAAAACTCAAAGGACACACATTCAGAGTGGCAGCGAGAAAACAAACCAGCCTAAATTCTGTTTAACCACCTTGTGAAAATGTTGTCAGTGGCCGTCAGCGCGCTCCTTGGCTGAGATCTTACGTTACTGCTTTCTTTATCACCTGCTCCTTCCCTCCCACCATCCAGCCCACCATCTATTTCCCAGGTCATGATGGGTAATTGGAGATTTCTGACAGGAAGTGACACTGTGTTGTTTCTTCGCTTGTCATGTTGTGAAGAAGCGTGTTGGTTTATAATTTGCATAAAAGCCCTTAGAGGAACCAGGCGCCCGATGCTGCTGCTGGGCAGTGCCAGAGTGTGGCTGACCTTCGAGAAGCACATATACTGGCAGTGGGTGGGGTCGTGGTGTAAGTGGGAGTTTTGGGGAGATCTTTTCACAACCAAAAACCGAGGCAAGAATCCTCTTCACAACAACGGTGGCGACACCTCTGAAGCAGCGTGTGCCGCTGCTCTGCCAGGATATTTATACCAGAGCTACTGTCAAGCCCCCCCCCCTCCCCAGTTTTCAAACCGCTGCACTTGTTGACGGCGTCTCGTGCTCGAGTTCATTTGTGTAGATGACCTGTCAAACGAGCAGCCTCTGGCTAATGCTGAGGAGCTCAAGCAGCAGGTTTGTCATCACTGCTATTAATAGCATTATCACTTCTGGGACAGCAGGAGGAACAGATCCAGAAATTCAATCCAGCCTCTTGATAGAAGAGAAGCACCATTTATTGTAAAGCCACGTCCTTCCTGCGGCCTGAGACAGCGTGTTGTCTCCTGTCGTCCATTTTACTCATGTCTGATTCAATCCGCCCTGCTGGTGACTTACAGCTCTGTAGTTTGGACACTGTTGGTACACTGGTGTCACACGAATTGTTCTCACTATAAAAATCAAGTGCATTTCAATGTTAATGCACCGCGCACAGACAAAGTCGTTCTCCCATTCTGGGATCACTCCAGAGCTGTATGTCTTTGTGACATCAGGAAATTAGATGAAAGCCTGTAAAGCTGCAAAGATTCATAGTCAGCGAGTGAACTGCTCGGTGCCGGGTAATCACTCGTGCTCAGGGGGAACTCGGACGAAGGTGAGATGAGCACTTTTCTCTTTTCTTTTTTTCAGGGGACAAAAACAAGTTTTCCATGAACATGTTCAGAAAGATGAACATCTTTGAGCCGGACCCACAGACACCACGCGCAGCTGTTCCCATTCGCGTGCTGTGTGTTGCTTCGGCCTCTGATTGTGGATTGCGGGAGCTCCGAGGCACATACATGTAATGTTGATGACGATCCTTTTGCTCTGATGATGCCAAAGCACTGCAGTAAAATATTTTAAGGATTGCAGCACCAACACTTACTTAAAGGACAAATTTGTTTTGAGCAATAATATCGATTGTGGAGTAAACTCAGCCTTCATCCTGTGATAAATGACTTCATTAGAGCAAATATGAATCCTGTCACAAGTTGGATTGTTGGCTGGTGAATGATCAACAGTATCTTTTAGCAACAGATGGGAGACACAGATGATGCTGTTACTGCTGATAGTCAGGAGCATCTCATGCTGTCAGCCCAGCTCTGTGTTTGTGTGGCAAAAAGCACAGAACAGCACCTTTTAAACGCACGTCGTCAGCGAGTCGGGTAATTGCTTCATATGCTGCATCTGATTCCATTACAGAGGGGCTGAGTGACAGGATGAGCCCGTCATCACACAGTGACTCATCCGGTCCAAAGCAATCGAGCCCACAAACAGCCTGGATGTGCTGCTGCTGGTGATGATGATGATGATGACGTGTATGTGCCAGTTGCCAATTAAAATGTTGACTTTGGGGAGAAGGGAAAATGAGTAGTGACAAGTGTAGAAAGTGGGCTGTCAGAGATTGTGCAGGTTACTGACATCAAACACAGAATAACAGGTTAAAGGCAGACGGACTAACCACAGTCTTAAAACACCGGCTGTGTTGAAATCACTCCTGTTAATTTCTGAGTTACAAAGGAGGTGAAATCACAGACATAAAAGACAACTATACTTTGAATCATCAGTGTACATGTAACCGGCCACGTGATTGGGTAACGAGAGTAGCTGCTGTGGCTCTGTGTTCTCGCGCTGCTGTAAGGTTTGTTTGTTATGGGACGGGTTCCTTTTTAGGGAATGGATTCAAACCCTCCTTCTGCTTCCTGTGCCTGCAGAGATTTTCTCCCCCGATACAAAGATTTGCATCCGATGCTAACTGATGATTCAACATTGTCTTTCAGTGTGATGTGGATGGTTCTGCCTTTATTTGTATGTTGCCCACATTGGTCTCATACTCCACTGTGAACCAGTATTTATGTGATTGCAGCTAGAGCCCAGCTGACACTGAGAATAGGAAATATCCAAATTGAAATCAACTGAGTCCACCTATGCTGGACTGGGATGGGGTCAAGTATCCCTGGAACACTAGTTGGATGGGGGGCATTAAACCTGGAGTGGGTAGCACGGTTTTAGTGTCATGTGAATAAACATAGACAAACATTGTGGAAGGGAACCAGTCTCCTAAAGCTCTGACTGGAGACTTTGGCCAATCACAGGTTTTGTTTTCCACTCCAGCTCAGGTGAGTGACAGACAGTATTTAAGATCCAGTCTTTTATCTGATTTCCAGCAGAACAGCTCGCCTTGAAAGGTGAGAGTCAATTTATGCAAAAATGAAGCTCAGAAATCTTTTTTTAGCTTATGACACGTGGACCACCGAGGGAAGAGCTGCGGCTATTTTCTATTTTACAATTCTGCCTGTTTTACATTTCCTTTTGCACATTTTTGCCTACTGCTCATTAAACTAATCAAATTTGGTTTACAGGGCCTGGAAAGTACTATTGCATATGTGAAAAGGTGTGGTATGTCTCAACAAAAGGCTGTGCAACCTTTAAAGTAGCCACACACGACGTAACTTGAATCATTGGTGGTCAGGGCTGAAGACTACAAGTTAAATGAGGGAGTTAAAAAGACGTTACCTCCTCGTTTTTGCTTGAGCCTAGCTCCAGGCTGAACCACAGTGACTGCAATCCTACCAGTCAAGTGCTTGTTTGTCACAAAGCCAAGACGGAGCATGGACCGTGGTGTAATCACTCTGCTCCATCCATGGGGCTCTGTGCGAGCAGGCAGCATCTACTGATGGGAAAGTAACCTCAAAGTGCAACTTGACTCTTATTGACTAGCTCTCACAGACGTGGGAAACTAACAACGGCAGGAGAAAATGGAAACATAGCTTTTTAATAGAACAGATTGAACTCTATATCTGCTTTTCATGAAAGATTTCAGAGCAAATACTGAGCCGACTTGTGAAATTATGTCTAAGTAAAGCTTTTAAAATGTGGAAATGGTGCTGTGGGAAAGGTTTGAGGACTTGGAATAATATAAGAAATGTGTGCAACTCCTGCAGGTCCCCGCAACAGTAGATGGTGCGAGAACCGTCCACTCTGAATAGGATGATTACCAGGATTTGGAGCATGTTGGTTCTGATGATCTGAAAAGTGAACACCTCCCTAATAGAGGCTGCTTCTTAAATCAAGACGTGAATGTAAAGTGTTGAGCTGATATTAAAGCAGCATGAAAGCAGCCAGTTCTCCCCTGACATTAAACCATTGCTCTTATTTTCTCGGGCTGACGGGCGGCGCAGCATCCTGCCGCGGCAGACTGTGCAATGATGGATTTCTCACAGATGTGCAGAGCTCTGAATGGGGAAGAAGTGAACGGGAAAGGGGGTAGAGAGGTTTGTTAATGGCAAAGTGGCTGGGCGGGAATGACTTCCCACTTGGGCTGCCTGTCAGGTACACCTGCTCCAAAATGCGGTCACCTCACGACATCATCGTCTCCTTGAGTCAAAGTCAGCGTCAGCAGCAGCTGCCTGGCCCACAGCTTTGGGGACAGAGCTCTACGGCGAACATCAATGGTGGCTGTTTTTCACAGTTAAATTTAAATTAGTCTGGAGTTCACATCGATTTCTAAACCACAGGCGCACAGAGAGTGGCGTGTGTCATCTTCGGTGGGCACTCGTGGGTTCTGTCGAGATGGAGGAGAACGTCTTTTTTTATGCTTGGAAGGGCAGGGCTCATTTCCCTCATGCAAATGACCCTGCAAGCGAAAGGGGAAAGCAAATGCTATTGGAAGGCTGACAGTGGTGTGTGGAAAATGTTGTGTGACTGGCACTGAGACTAGTACAGTCCCCCAGTGTGTGCCACAGAAGGGAAAGAGGGAGCGAGCCAAAAAGAGGGGTGTGTGGAGGTGGGGGGAGGTGGGGATTTCCTTTTCATAAGAGCTTTGGTGTTGGAGGGGTTCGCTTGAAATTTATGTCACCGTGAGGCCTGATGCAAAACTTTTAGCTCACACAGCAGGATGGACACACACACACACGAGCACAAGTTTAAAAAGAATTTGATGCTGTAAGTCAGTAATAATCCCACTGACTGTGCATGTGAGTGGGCAGCGAGCAGCCCAAGTGGAACCTGTGGTCATATTGTCTGCTGGGACGTGTGGATAACTGTAGTGAGGTCTGTCTTTTCAAACAGAAATGGACTGAGCATGGAGACGAAGGCAAAGACAGGCCCTCCAAATCAAGTGCGAGGACACTACCAGGCACTTAGCATCCCAGAACTTCACGTAGCGGCTGCCATCCTCCAGACAGCAGTTCTGGAAGTTACGTAAGTTTCAGATATAAATATACTTTTTCTTCTGCTGTGACAGAAGAGGCCAGCTGTGAGCAGGGACAGAATTGGAGCACCCTGTTCCTTTTATAGTTTGTGCCCAACGAGGTCCCAGTCCGGTGCCTGTGATCTCCAACAGCAGACCCACTTCAGAGTCCACATACTGCGGGGGGATTGTGCTGCAGCCTCACACTCGGAATGAAGCGATGGACGTGAAATCTGGAACGCCCGTTTCCTTACTAGCATTCATTTGGCTGATTCTTCCCCAGATGACGATGAATTTTTGAAACTTCTTGGAAAACGTCTTCTGTTCCCATAAGCATCGACTCGAAACTGTAAAGCACTGCGAACAGTAATGTTTCTCAGGCAGGCTGATGATGACATCTCAACCATTGAGATATCAGTTAGAGGGTGAAAGAGAGTTTAATTGGCCAACAGGCGGGGATACTTGAATGTTTTAGTGATGTCTGCTCGCCATGCTATGTAAGAGCATCATTGCAAAAGACAATTTTCCAGGAAGTTCAGGTGGGGCCTTGTTAAATGATTTGCAAAATACTGTTTTCGTGTGCACTAAGGATCGCCTGCACTCTTATCTGAAGGAAGTGAATGTAAGCAAGTGTTTTAGGTGCATTTTAATGTGTTGCTGCTGCAGGTTTATGTGTGTTAACCTTAAATGGTTTTGCATCAGCTGCAAAATAAGATGCTTTATACCAAAAACAAGTTGCCACAAATATGCTACATTTATTATTTATTCCTCATAAGCTGAAATGTATGCATGTGTTCTCACTTTAAATGTGCTTTCTCCTCTTGTATGAGTTCAAGCCTGCATCTGAAATCTTCCTTTTAAGCATTCAGCCTCGTTCCTGAGGACTCAAGGTTGTTTCTCAGTACCGGTGCAGCCAGGAATGGACTTCAGAAGGACACTCCAGCCAAGTCTCCGTTAGAGAACACTCTGGCACCATCGCAAGGACGAAGAACAGCTGTCACCGTTTGTTCTGCTTAGCTGTTAGTGTGATCCCCGCTTTTGAAAAGACGCCACAGCCATCGTGCTTCATTGTGGTCAAATGATTTCTTTCACTGTTTCATTTGCATTTTTATCTTGCAAATAAACCGAATAAAACCACAGCTGTGTTTCAGAGGGTTCCTGTGTGGTAAATGTAGTCGAAACCTCATTTAGTCCGGTTAGCTGCAACATGTGGAAAATGTTGCTCATTCATAACTTTTTCTCACAGTTAACTCCCTGAAAATGAAACCACAGCACATTCAGATTATCTCCTGTCTCATCATTCTCGTAGTAACTAATATCCATATGAACACACTTTAATTTTTTACTCCTGCTTCTATTTCAGTTAATTATTTCCAAACATGCTGACAAAGCTATTAGTTGGAGCTGCAGTCATTTCCAAAAAAAGGAGAAAAAAAGAAAATAAAAATAATTTCAACGCGTGAAACAGAAACTTTGGAGTGAAACATGTGCAGATGAACCTGCACATGTTTCACTCTTCTATCTCAGCTTTCGGCTCCACGGTGGATGAGCCTGGAGCGCAGGGCAGCCATGTCTTTAAGCTAAAAACCTAAATGACCGCATCTACATGCTCACTGCGCAGCGGGCATCAGAGCTGCATCCGGGCTGAGTTCCCTTCACTTCAAGTCTTCGGCTCCTATGTGCACTTGTCTCTCACACGCAGCAGCAGCAGTTTTGTGTGCTGTGCTTTCAAACCTGCGCTTTGAACAGCGCCTTGTTCAAGTTCAACTCAGCCTCTGATGAGCAGCTGAAGTTTAGGCAAAAAAAAAAAAAGACAAACCCCCTACAAGGAGCAGCAACCATGACAGAGTATGTACAAGTTATTAACCCGCATTACACCATTACAGCACGGGTCCTATTTCAAGGGGATATGTCTGAGGTGGCTGCGGGCGGGGGGGTCTGCGCTCAGGTACACGCAGCCAATGAGGGCAGGAGGGAGTGCCCACAACAACCGAGAGGCGGTCCGCGTCGGCACAGACACAGCACACCTTCAGATGGGGATGAAGTAGCAGCGGCAGTCGAGCAACACAGAAAGAGCAGCGTCTGAACCGCGGATCCGGAGGTTTTCTTCACTTGGGGGGGGGACAGGTGACCGACCGCTCCCGCGTCCTTCGGTGGAAATTACTGCTCGTACACCCTCCAGGCACGCGCACCCTCCGATTCCCACAATAGATGTGACTGAACTACATTTCTGTCTGATCATCTAAGCCCGGCACACCAACATGGAAAATGCGCACACTAAATCGGCGACTGAAGTTTTAGACAACTTCGGTGTGAACGAAAACACTGGGCTGACTCTCGAACAGGTCAAAGCCAACCTGGAGAAATATGGACCGAACGGTGAGTAGCTCTGTAAATCATTTCCCTCTTAAATTTGCGGCTCGTGGCTGCTGCGTGTCATGATGTATATCGATTCATTTCCCAGGAAATCCCTCAGCAGCCGTTATATTTCAAGCTGAGGCAGATCGTGCGCGTAAAAAACAGCCCCGTTCCCTCAGGCGCACAGTCAGTGGAAATGTCAGAGGCACATTCATTGATGCTCATGCCCGTGTTGAAACACCTCGCAGCGAGCACATAGAAGCCCCGTCTGGGAAGGAAAGGTGTAATGCAAGCCTGACCAATCCAGCTACATCTGTGTTTGAGTTAGTCCCCCTCCCCGAGGTCGCCTCGTGTCTGGTCTGGTTTGAAGTCATGTCAAGTGGCTTAGTGAGCAGACAGACAGCGCGCTTGTATCTCACCAAAACCAAAGAAGGGTCCACTGACCAAATACCGACACAGTATGCGCAGCTGTGTGAGGACGGGCATCCTCGGCTGTCCTGCAGAGTTCGGGCTTTGGGGCATGGTCTGTGCCGTAAATAATCACACTGAAAATCTTGAACAACCTGTTTTCACTTTCAACAGTGGTTCTTACACAGGGCCTCTACTTTGCAGTTCAAATTACACGATAACAGAGGGAGTAGCTGGGTCAAGTCATGTAACGTTTCAGAGTGACATACTGGACCAGGCCCGGGTTGCCAGGTCTGCCTGTCAAAGCCTCTTTCAATTGAGGCTCTCAGCTGGACTGATGCTGATCATGAGCAAGCCTGTTCAGGTCTACCTCATCGCGTACATGCACCGACACATACTGGTGTTTGCGTGGTTTTGTGTGGAGTTTGGGCCTGACACCAACGCACCTATCGCTCCTGGCCTGTCATTTGCATGTGCTGCCAAGCTGTTGTGCCAGTCGAACAGTAGCCCTTTTGTTGCAGCCAGCCGACTCTACCCAGGGGCTCGTGATGACTTCATGGAAAAAAGCAACGTCTTGCTACAGATAACATCTCTTTCGCTTTGAGCTGTGAACTTCCTGCCTTGTGTGAGCGCGCTGCAGAGAAACACTGGAGGGAGGGAATACCCCCCCTTTTTTTTCCCCCGTTTTTGGGGGCTACCTGCAAAAGGGTTATCATGTGCTTTTTCCCAAGTCAAAGCTGTTGAAAAATGACAGCAGGAGAGTTGACGGGTCTGTTTACTATTTTAGTGCATGTCCCTGCAAAGTGATATACGGCTGCTTAACTGCTGCTTCCCCTCTGCTCGCAAACCACAGACTTTGTAGATGAAGCAAGGGCCTCATATGCGCCTTGCTGTTTTGTTCCAGGCTACGTTGGTTCAAAGCAGCTCGCGGCTGGTATGATTACCTTGCCTCCACTGACATGTGTGCACTGTCTGGTTAGCAGGGGACCCCAAACATGCGAGATCCTCCACTATTCGTCTGAGCTCAGCGTTTGCCTCGGTTTGGAGGCAGATAGGACGTGAAAATGACGCGAGCTGCTGTCCAAGTGTCGCTCCAGCTGTCTGTGTAAGGAGGCACGACACGCTAGGAAGATTACATGATCTGTTTGACTCCGAGATGACACTGTCGTGGGCCTGGTGGGACTTTATCCTCTTGCACTGCCTCTGCTGTTTGAGATGAGACTGTGTCCTGCACTATTATGTCGGTGCATAATATGGAGGTCACAAATAAAGGGAAACCACCATGAGGTTAAATATCGGCCTAGTATGAGATTTTTCCCCTGATTGTGGTGTAGATGGCAACAGGTTCAAACCTTACTGATATTTATATCATCTTTCTTTGTAACTTGTTGCTGAAACGTAAATACAGGTGAGCTTTCTATCAGCACTTTAAACGCGCTCCATCGGAGCAGCCGCCCTCAGGCTTTGTTGGAACATTAGCTCCCACATATGGAGAGAGCCTTTTCTACACAGCAGTCTGTGCTGCAGAAAGGAGGCAGCGGGCCTTTTATTCACACCTTCCGTTTATGGTCTAGCAGCAGCTCGCTTATTTGCAACTCCATTCACAGAGACGCACACTACAGGCATCCAGCTAAACTACTGTTGAGCGCTGCAAGCACCTCAATTTGTGAGACAGTTTATCACTTTCATCATTGTGATGCAGCAGGAGAGAGGAAGTCGCAGGTCTGTCTCTCCTGTGTGTGGGTGCACACTTGTGGTGCTCAGTGATTGTGTGCTGCACTCATTGTTAGGAAGAGTCAGAAAAACGACACGTTTGCTCTCTAAACTTTCTTTGTTTAAAAAACCGACATTTTAAAGTAGCTGACACTCGAATGAATGAACGAGTGTTCATGGCATCAGTCTTCTTCTTAGGAATTGAATATATTAAATGATGTTTAAATTGAGAAGGATTCTTACTCGGAGCATGTTAAATAATTAGATTTCATTCATATCCTCCTGTTTTGGAACAAAGGCCCCTTCTGTGACTAATTTACAGTGTGAGGCTTTTCTATTTCCTTTCTTTATGGGTTCTGTTTTTTCAGTTACTTTGCACAAGTGCAGAGCCTTCAGAATAGCCTGAATGTGTTAGGATGTCACTCGACACTCCCTGGAGTATAGTTGTGCAACATTTACAGGTTAAACAACTTGGTATGACGTGTCATTGCGCCACCATTGCTCCGTGTCCAAAATGACATGCGTTTTCTGGCTCGCAGATGGAAATGCTTCGAGTCAAATTGCCGGTGGCAGCAAACCGAAAGTGTTCGATTGATAAACTGTCATGAATGCCACTGAACTTCTTCTCTTCTTTGAAGTTGTTTGAATTAAAGCGTTTGGTTACTTTCACTGATGGAAGCTGCCTGTTGTTGTTATTCTAAGGTGATTCTGTCTTTATCTAAGCTGTTTCTTCAGTCTGGTTTCTGCCACACATAATAACTACAGCTTCCTCTGGTAGGATCTCGCTCTCACACAGGGCTGTTTCTCTTCCTGTTCTGCAGATCAATATAAAAGCTGCCTGACTTAATCTCTCCTCCATTTGAAATGTGAGAGACACGCTGCTTCCTGCTCCTCCTCTCTGCCGGCACACTCACCATGGCGCTTTGCAGAGCGCGTCTCGATCACTGAAAAGTGTCCAGTTGAGACTTAAACTGCGGTAACAGTGTTGGTGTTGTGTGGGCTGAGAGAAGTTGTAGAAAAGTAATTTGAAGTCTTCGGGGTGTTGAGTCACTTCCCTGTTGTAGTGGCTCTGTGCGTGCCTGCCCAGCTGCCTTCTAAGGGACTGTGATCCTGTTCTAGCTTGTCACTTGTCTCGGCTTCTTCCCTCCCACCCCTGCATGTGTCACTCATCATCAAGCCCTTATGTTAACATGATATTGAGTCATGAGGCTCTAACACGTTGCCTGGATGCTCTGCTACAGCACGGTCCGATCCACAGAGGAGATGCACGGAGTTTGTGTTCCAAAGTGTGGGCAGTATGCAGAGCGTGTGCTGTAGCCTACACTGCCTTCAAATATACCACAAAGAGGTAAAGAGCACATGAAAGTCATTAAATAGCATTCAGAGACGTCCAAGAGCAGCGTGGGTTATGGATAATCAGCTGCATGTCAATTAATGATCATTAGTGGCTGGAACACTAGAACCTAACAGTTGGATCAATGGTTAAATAACAGACTGAATCTAAAAGATGGCAGCAGTTCCCAGTCTGAAAGGTGAAGCCAATGGCCAGCAGGGGGCGCCTCCTCTGGTTTGGATGCTGAAGCTTGTGATCTGAGTAAACACTTTCCTGATGAGTTTGTGATTCTAATCGTTAGTTTCAAGTTTAGTACCGCAGAACGTTCATGTAGAAAATCATTCGTATTGTAAGTAAAACGTGATGAAGCTGAGTGTGCCTACAAGTTGTGATTGCACGCACATGCAACGAGCGTCCTTGCTTTTTGTGTTAATTCCACCCAATGACTGCAGTAGTTTCTACAGTCACCGATTCTGCCCTTTACTAGCAACACTTTATGCACCCATCCATCGAGCCAGCGTCTCAATCACTTATCTGTCTACATATTGTATATAATAAAAAAGAAAATGTCACCATAACCATGCTCAGCTTGCACGTGACCCTCCAGAGTGTGGCCCACAATCCAAACAACGGAGCTGTACGAAGGAAAGGGAAGTACAGAGTGTTGGCTTCACAGGCAGACCTGCTTTAGGAGCTGTTTTTGGCCCTTTCTGAATACGATGGTTAAAACTACCGATCATTTTGGCAAAATAACCACACACTGTTCGAAGAGAATAGTGCATTTATAGCAGTTGTTTGGGGTTCGTTTCAGACGTCGAGAACAATCGTGTCCCTGTGATTATGAGCTGTTAGCAGGTGGGTGTGATGGCAGGATCACAGACATGGCTGAGAAGGGGCTTTTACAATGTTAAGCATATATTCAAATGCTAGGGCACAAGTATTCACACAGCCTATAGAAGTCGCTCAACTAGTTTCAGTGGCCTCCATTGCTTCAGGGTTCACATCAGTGAAGTTGTAATCTATCAGGCACGTGATTGGACAGAAGTGGCGCTCTGGTTTCCAAACCTAGAAGAAACTCTATAAATACACAGATATTTCAGTCTGTCCGTTTGGGGATTTCTGGCTATTTTCCACAGCGTCTTCGTTTGGTGGCCAGATGCCTGTTGAGATGTTCGAAAAATGGTTCTTTGCACAGCTGTGACCTTAAAGAGGAAACTCTGAGCCCTGACGCGATACGGGCTCTTTGCTAATCACCTCAAGCATGTCCTGCTCTGTTGACAGGCCCTCTTCCTTTTCCTCTATAATTTGACAGCAGAGCTGAAGATACTTAGTGGCAATATGTGGGGAAAAGCACTTTATTGGATGCTTATTTAAACTTGCATCTGATGTAGAAAGAGCAGTGTGCAGTGTGCGTGGGGTGTGAACAGTTAGAGAGCAGTGTTCTTTACATTAAGGCCTAAATATAGATGTCGTATCTCTGGTCTTCATCAGCACTTTCACTCTTTCGTGGCTCAGTCGAGCATGGCGTGCAAATGATCGATGCAGTAAAATAAGCAGGACACTTGCATGCGTGCATTTAGAACGTGAGAATGATGCTACAGTTTGATTTTAGCATGCTCTATCTTGTGCAACAACCAAAGGGAAAAAACTTGCTCTCTTTTTCCCTGACCACAGCTTTGATGACGTCAGATACAGTGCAGCCAATGGACAGCTGCAGCGGCCGTTACCCTCAATCTCATGTCGTAACTGGCTCGAAAAGAGGAAAATCTCCACTTTGAAACTAAATTCAGTCTCTCTAATGACGCAGACTTTCAGAGAGAAGCTGCACAAAAGAGCCAATCTCCTTTCAGCTTTGACAGCTGATGGTATTTCTCCTCTGTGGGCTCAGCAGGGGAAGAATCACGACTCTATCGGTTAATCGATATCATCGCAGCTAATGCCAAATTGTATTGAGCAGAACATCCTACGTCCTTTTTGTCCCCACTGTGCATGTTAATATAATTTTCCTTCCACCAAAATGAAACCATTGTTCCAACTTATTTTGACAAAGTTTGTATAATGTGAACTGGGAAAACGTTAATGCTGTTCTTATTCTGCTGTTAGGGAAAACTTGGTCCTTTGTTGCTCAAGAAATCTTGACTTATTCTAACTTTATATTTCAGGATTTTTCCTGAAATATTTCAAAGAACAGCAGAATTTTTGCCGGCAATAAAAACTTTACAGAAACTGAGCTGTGCTTCCACTGATGTTTGAATGCCTGCAGGCTAAAGGATTCACTACTTCAGAAATTGGTCCAATACTGTTTCAAATAACTGAATCAAATATATGTGACATTGAGCCAATTTGGGTTGGCTCAAAATTTGACAAGATGTTGCCAGTTCCAGTAGCAGGAATCCCTCTCTTCTAGCTTTTTCTTTGTGTGGGAATTTGCATTTTGGGGAAAAGCCACATTTTGGCTGGGTCACCAGTGAACATTTCTATGCTTCTCTCAAACTGAGTTGTTGTCACTTCAGAAGTCATCAGACTTTTCCTCTAACTACACGGTCACCATTTCTGCAGCTCCAACACTCTACGACTACTTTCACTGTTTGTGACTAAACAGCTGCTCCCCTCAGCTTTGTTGCGTGCTGCTAAATAGCATTAGCATGCTACACTAGAATCCTCGTGTTCTCATTGGCGTTTAGCTCAAAGCACCACAGTTAGCTTGGCTGTGTTGACTTAATCTTCTTTTGTTTGAGCGGAGCAGCTTTAATCCACTATGAACGATTTCTGGGGCTTAAATGACTGAACATCGGCCGTATGTGAGGACTTGATGTTCTTGTAGTAACTTTAGCATCACTGCTCTTGTTCCTGTGGTAGCAGATCTTTAGGGTTGCCTGGCAGAGGTCAGGGATTCCTAAAGATGGTCGCTGATACTCGCCCACGTAACGTAGTTCGATATGAGCTCCTCAGAATAGGGAAGCCCTCTGTCGATATTTATGTAAAGGAGAGAAACTTTGACATTATCAGACTGCGGATGTCTGTTCTGCAGTCACTTGCAGTGTTTTCTGTGCAGCGGAGATAATGATGTTAGGGTGGAGAATGAAGTACATTTATCATTCACATTTGATACGGTTAATGCATTCAGACCTTTTCCAGTGGGACAACACATTTAGTGGATGTAGGAAGCTATCATTAGGGGTTACCATCATGCTATTTATAGACCTGTTTTGCATTCAGGGTTAGTGGATGGAGCCGAATCCTTCAGCTAGTACACGCCTCACCACACTGCCTCCTTTCTCCTTCACCCCCGTGCTCCTCCTCAATCGATGGGTGACTGTAAGCTGTGTGCTCGGAGGTGTGTCTGCTTGTCTGCATGCTAATGGTGTTTTAGTAGCAGGCCAGCAGTGAGCTTATCTACATGAGAATGTGTGGGGG
Source organism: Rhamphochromis longiceps (assembly GCF_057381845.1). Lineage (NCBI taxonomy): Eukaryota > Metazoa > Chordata > Actinopteri > Cichliformes > Cichlidae > Rhamphochromis > Rhamphochromis longiceps. The sequence continues at coordinate 1,805,456 of NC_140566.1, forward strand.
CTTGGTGCCTGCATGCTACATCAAGGTCCCACTGATTGCATAATAGTTATTCTTGGTCAATTTTGACAGACACTTGCACATTACCTTGTAACGCACTTGTTTTCAAGGAGTCTTCATGAGTCAAGTCGCCATGGTAACTGCTGAAAACTTTGTTGTGTTTGTAGTTTTCACAAGTCAGCCTGGATTCTGGCTTGTTAACACTGCTTAACACACTCAGATGTGATGTTTACTGGGGGTTTTAATGATCTGGCCTGTAATTTGTTAATGGACTCAGAGCAAGGGGGGGGCAGCTCGGACTGTGAGATCCTTTATCGGCAGATTGTTTGCAGTGCAGAAAGAAAGACGGACTGTTTCCTGCTTTGCTTCCTGATGCTCTGAACACAGAGAGCATCTCACTGTTGCTGTTGTTGGCAACTGTCTCCAGGAAGTGTCTCCCTTCTTCTAGGCACTGCTCAGTTTTTCTGTTCTGCGTAAACAGCCTCTTTTATTCATTGTCTGGGCTGGGAGAAGGGAGGAGGAGGTGGGGAGGTGCTGTGGGGACATGAGGAGAGAGGTGAAGTCAGTATTCAGGAATGTGCCTGGGCAAGCCTCGCGTTGACAGAGCCCGGATGACTGGGAGGGAATCCTTGGCAGAGGGAAGCCGGGGAACCCCGTTCAACACCTCCATCTCTTTTCCTCGCTGTATCCCCCACCCTCGTGTCTGTCTCGTCCTTTCAGTCAGCCCGTCTTTGTCTCATGCAGTCGGGTCACAGCCAGCCTGTCTGCCATAAAAACATTATACAACCGGGGAGGCACAGTTATGGGGAAAGAGGCTTATGTCACACTGGTGGAGCATGGAAAACAGCAGAACCCACTTCTCCACATTTCTGCTGCTGCTGGCAGAGTGCACTCAGAAAACCCTTCAGATGGCAGGTTAGAAAAGCTATTCACAGTGACTCATCAGCTATTAATACACAGTCTGAGGAGGGTGTTTTGTGGAGCGGAGAGAGCTGACCACAGTGTGAGGGTCAACCCCCGCAAGATGGTTGTTTTCTAATACAGAAATGCTAACAGATCAGCTGCATGTTTGACCTTATCAAACCTTATCAAGTGGACATTGAAGTGGTGGCCTGTGTGTAGTTTTATTAAAGTAAATAAAGGAGCCTTTTCATCTAATTTGGCATGCTCCCCGGTTGCTTTTAGCATCTCTTCTCCACCTAAAAACACAGTTTATTTCTCTCTGCGCCAGCGAGTGGAAGGAGTGCCGAGGCCTCGTGTCACGGCCTCTTTCCAGTTCCTCTCTACACATTAGACACACGTGTTGCACAGTGTGGTCAGAGCATGCAGAGAAACACGGGGTTTCCACTGCTTAAAGGAGAATGCTGCTATTATTGAGAGCTGCAGCCCACTGCCTTCTAAGTATAGCTGCTTTTCCACAGTCATTCTGTAATGAGGGCTGTAATTCAAGCTTTTACTTATTTTATATGCAGAAAAAGCTTCACTTAAAAGGAGTGGATTAAAGAATAATATTTTTTTTGATTCCCTTAGTCGGTAAGAAAACACGCACACTCTCCTGGAAAGAATTCATAACTAATCCCGCCGAAGCAAACGCGTCCAGTGATGCATCCTCAGGTCGTTTGCTACGTCCGACCTGTTCAGTCGTAACTTTGCACTGGACCCGATATGGGCCCGACAAACACGGCGACTATGCTTTTGTCTCATTGTGGTGACACTGATCAACAGTGCTTGTCAATTGGAGAATTTTTAGAACATGACTGATGTGTTTTCTACTCTTGCCGCTGACTCATGTACGTGGGGGGATGTCGGAATGCCAAAAAACAAACAATTTCTCCTTTGAAATGTTGATTAAGCCTGAAAATGACAAGAAAATGTTACAGAACGGAGCAACGTGCTGAAATCTTGGTGATTGTTTTTGTGGGATATTAGCTCGTGGATGAACAAAAGGGTTTGGTGCAGTAAACAGAATGTGCACCAGTGCTGAGAGCAACCCGTTGCCTTGATAAACTAACACAGATTACCTTTATTATAAAACTAATCTTATTTCTGAACTGAAGTGGCTCATTGGATAGATTCGTTATAATTGCAATCACTCTGTCTAATCTAACTTACACTAGCATCGGGAGCTTTGCTGCCGCGCTCAGAAACAGCATGGAAGCTGCAGGGATTCATGAGGTTGGACGTTTATAACAAAGTTAGTTAAAAAATTTAGTTTAGTTTTGAGCAAAAAAAGTGTCTCCCATACACGACTGTCAGCTTACTGAATAACCTGTTTGCAATCAGCAGTGACTTGATAATGAGGTCAGTCAGAGGTCGCCCGGGCCTTCAGAAATATCTGATTAACAGGCGGTGGGTATGGGTTTCCAAAAGAATATCAACTGAAGTTTTATAACTTGGCTTTTCAGTCTTAGTGAAGAAACGCTCGTCATGAAACATCTGTGAGGTGGCGAGACTGAGTCTGGTTAGCCGTTACATCACCACGAGCAGTCAAAGGTGATTGGTGGTCTGTGGTTCGCTGTGCAAAACATCCCGAGCTGCACTTCCATGAGTGGCTGATCCTAGAATTGGACTTGCAGGTCATCACAACAGTAGACGTGTGATTGCGTCCTGTAGTCCTCGGCTTGGAAAAACAACGGCGTCGCTGTCCTGCCTCACTGCGTGGAGCGTTTAATCATCGTAACCAAGCGGAACAATTCAACAGAGCAATTTGTGCGTGTCCGTGCATCTTAAAGTCACACTGAGGTAATCAAACGTATTAACTGCTCTCTTCTTGTTTTTCTCCTCCGCCTCGGCCCTGCCGATTCGACTCTTCTACGACCTGCACCGCGTGACATCCACAGAGCTCCCAGCTGAAGAAGGTAAATATTGATTTTTACACTGAGCTGTGATCCTCCTCTCTGTGCTTAATGAAGTATCCTGAGCCGGGATCTTTTCTTTCTTTCTTGTTGTTGACTGAGGGGTAATCTTGGCAGTGTCCACTATAGCAGCTACCCACCCATGGACACACAACACTGTAGATACAGCATTGGTCTTGTTTTATCAGTATTAGAGAGCTAATGTCAACACGTCTTTCCAGGACACACGTCTTTACAGCGAGAGCCTTCAACGTTAAATCAAGTGTGATGCATCGAGGTGTGCAATGTGTACTTAAACATTTCAGGCAAGTCCCTGTGGGAGTTGGTGGTGGAGCAGTTTGAAGACCTCTTGGTGAGGATCCTGCTGCTGGCTGCCTGCGTCTCCTTTGTAAGTATGACCCTGCTAATTAAAATGTGTCAGTCTCCATTTTCAGATGTACCGCTCGGGGATCTGAGACCCTAACTGTCCAGGAAGTCGCCACCTAATAGACTGCACTGTTATTCCCCTGTTAGGATTCTGGTTACCCAGTTTGTGTGGAAACGTGTCTGTCGCAGGCTTTTCCACCCAGTGCTGATATGCGTTCAGTGCAGTCTCCTTGCTTGTGCCAAACTGGAAACAAAACTCTCAATCAAAGCTCCCGTTCCCTCAGACTGTGACCCCGGTTGCAGTTTGAGGGAGGTGAAGGTCAGAGAGGGGTGGAGTGGTGCAATCCTCACTGCATAATAACTTTTTCCATCTATTACAGCACAGCACTGGTGACTTGGGATGGAATTGCTCTAGCTGTTTCTGAAAGTAGGAAAACGGCACAAAAACCGACCCAATCTATCTTTTACTGTTTCTTCTGTTAGTGACAAACGCGGAGTGCAGGCGTGGGCTTTGGTGCCATGACTTTGAAGCATGGCTTAAATTTCCTCATGCAAATCAGGCTTTCCTTACTTTTACCAGATTGTTTATAGTGGAACCTGCTCCACTGCTACACTACCCGAACACTTTACAGTGTCACCGTTGCCTGGAGTGGTGTCAGCTCAGAAACTCAAGTTTCCTTGTGACCTGATTCAACTTGAAATCCAAAGTCATCCAGCCCAGAGAGTTGACTTTATTAGAACTCTTATTTCACAGCTATTTTGCTGTTTTGTTGCTGTTTTGAATGTTTCCACTACAACCAGGGTGTGGCTGATTCTCAGTGGACTGAACTTGAGCCCTAATCTCGGACTTATTTGTCTGCTAATTTCAATATATTCAAATTGACAGTATTAGATTCCCTGGTTCCTTTCCATGACGCACCAGTGGGAAACTGGGCAAGTTGGGACATTTTATAAAATATGCTATTAATGTACAGCAAATAAATGAGGAACTGAATTCACAAACAGTTAGTTATGCACCAGCTTACAGTTACAGACTGTGCAAAAGCCTCATTTCTTTAGACTGTGCTTGGAGAATGGGTGCAGCAGTTTATTGAACTGTGCAAACAGGCATGGAACAGCTGGAAAGTCAATATTTGGTGTGTGCGTCTTTATTCTTGAACAGCCTGAACTCTTGAAGTGTTCTTGTACTTTTCTCTGGGTCTCTTGAAGGCTCTTCTTTGGATCTCGGCTGCTTTTTCTTCTTTTCTCTGTCAAGATGAAAACTGAAAACTGCATCTGGATCCAACACCACTGCTGCCCCAAACCCTGACGCAGCCTCCACCATGTAGATATCGACTCCCTGTCGGACGATTGACATTGACGATGATTTCAGCCCAAAAAATGTAAACTTGGATCCGTGGCTCCATCAGACGTTGCCACTGATTCTCAGCTCAGTTCCTGTGTGACGTGGCATACCTCAGCCTTTTCCCCTTCCTTATAAAATGCTTCGTGACATCCACCCTTCCACTGATGCCGTTCCCGATGAGGCTTCAGTGAACAGTAGGTGGATCAACTGAAGATGCATTTTTCCTGTTTATCCATTTCTCAAGGACGTGACTTTCACATACTGTTCATCTGATGGATGTTAGGCAGAGAGATGTAGCCTGATATTAGGATACATCAAATGTGCGATAACGATGTTTCTGTGGAAGTTAAGAAAGTATTGTTTGATGCTTGCACACATCAGCATTTGTAAGTGGAAGTGAGCGAAGGTCATTTCCATCTTTCTTTTCCAGTGAGCTTCATTGTGTCAGTGATGACACGCTTCCTGTTTTGCAGTGTGTGTGTATTGAAATGAGGTGGCAGCAGCACCACGGTAGTGTAATAGTAGTGACTCAGCATTATGTCACAGTGCCTGTCAGCACAAAGGCAGCTGGGGGCACATTTAAAGTAAAAGCAGCAGATATCTGTTAAAGTAACTGAACCCTGTGACTCCTCAGGAGCTGCGCAGTACTGTCACACAACAAAGCTGAAAATGTTTTCTCCGTCTGGGCTGAGCTTTTTAACCAGCTGCCCGAAGCCCTGCTTTTCCACTATGCAACCACTTCAGTGCTTTCCATCCACCGTTTGCTCTTCCTGTCATGTGGAGAGCGATGTGTGGGTCACGCATCACCAGGTTCCACACGGCTCCCGCGGCTCTCAGACACGCCCGGGCTCGTCTTGGAACATAAACGCATCCTGTTGATGATATCGCAATAATATAGTGATATGACATTTTTCTGTCGTGGACGGTACGGCACAGCCCTCCCTGCCACCTCTTCTTTTGTCTTGCACTCACCCGGCACACTGCACAGCATGCCGAGGAAATTACTTTATTCCTGACTGGACTGAAAATGAGCGGAAAGGCAGACAAAGGAAACTATGAACGACCCTCAGACAAAGTCTGGCTCATTGGAAGCACAATATAAAGAAAGGAGGTGACGCGCAGAAGGCCACACTACACGACGTTCCATGAGTTCTCCTTTCTGATCAATATGATTTATGAATAAGGCTTTTCTGAAACTCTGTGGCATGTCGCTGTGTGTGTGGGATCTGAGGAACGCGAGCTGTATGCTGATGTTGGTGATGGAGCATGAGTTTCCAAACCCATCAGTGAAACTGAGCTTAATTTTGTCTCAGACTGCCAAATGCATGCAGTGAAATTTCCACCAGAATCCCTCAATAAGTTCAAAAAGCCAAAGAAATCTCCAGCTTTTGAACTCCTGCTCGCCGTGAAGGTGGGCGTTGGTACTCGGTCCGCTCTCTGAACGCGTCCTGGTTTTTTGAGCCATCCATACTCGGAGGACTGACATTGGTGCCCTCCACTCTCCGCTCAGACAGGAGGGAGATTTACCGTCCCACACGATGGGGAATGATGAGCTATCGACCGAGCTCGGGCTGCCGTGACGTATACGCTGGCTCTTAATACTCTGCAGAGAAAATTGTCCTCTGTCTTTGATAAGTCCCATCAGATAATCGAAAAATAGATCCACTTTACCCACTGCTGTCTGTGCTGCTCTCTGCTGCAGTCATTTTAGTTTCTACTCTCACCAGTGATAAAATAATGTGAAAACTATTCTCTGTTCCTCTGGGGTATCTTATTGTGTTATTATTTTATAATGAACCATAAAGGCACGATGTAGTCTAGAAACAAACTGGACATACAGTGCATGTGTAAAGACAGCTTTAGGCAAAAACCTACAGCTCAGCTGTTGGGTGACTGTGCTTTTGCCACAATAAACTATATCTGGTAAAAAACGATCACAAATATCAGAGTGCAGGGATGTTTTTCATCCTTAAGCTGCCTGACGCACACAGACGTGTCTTTAAAGACTAATAGATACTGAGTGGTACTAAATGATAAGTTTAGTTTTTTCAAAGTTTCTACAAAGTTAAATATGTGTTTATTAGTGGATAATTGTTTCCCGTGACCACTGATGTGAAGGGCAGCCTGTTTAAGAGTCTTTATCATTTTATAGTTTCAGCTGTTTGAATAATAATAATGAAAATTTCACAGTTTGAGACAAAGATATAAACCATGTTCTAAGTCTGCATTCATCAGGGAGCTGTGGACTGGACGTCGTGTGATGTTGGTAGGCATTTGTAAAATGTCACACAGGTAAATGAGCAAACTATGTTTTCATAAACACAGTTCAGTCGCAGATATGCTGTGAATACAACACTAGGTTAAAAAAACACAGCTTTGACTTCATCCAGTTTGTTCTTTGTAATCCTAATCATTGAAATTACTCAGTGATCTCATAATTTATTGAGTTTTTATCACCCTTGCTTGTCATACATCATAATTATGCTCTGGGCAAGGCAGCTACATGTTTTTGCCATTACTCGGTGTGCACAACTTACCCTTCATTTGATGTAATCTTGGACTTGCAAAACCTGCAGAGTGAAGTGAAGAGCACAGTCTTCTGAGAAATGCACACGAGAGTAATTACAATCATGAATCCACACAGATATTGTTTAAAAAAGTAAAGAAGACAGCTTTTTCTGCCGGGTGTGAGAAATATTAGCTTTTCCCGTGATTTCATTGCACTGTGCTGTACCTCGCTGTTGCAGTCATTTGCAGCTTCTAACTGCAGAGAAACAGGCTTGAACCCTCGGGCCATTTCCCAGCCTCTCTGCTTTCAGTGCCTCGGTTGTTAATAGTACAGGCGGTGAGCAGCCCTCTCCTTTCCTGACTTCAGATACACTGGAGGTCAGAATATTACTGCAGTCACATAAAATAAAAATACAGAGGAAATATCCTTACTTTTAGTATCATTAACTTTCATAAAAGGTTTTATGGAAGTGAGTTTGATGTGGCTTTGATGGGCGTGTTTATCGAGTCTACAAGATTTTCAACTGCTTTCAAAAAAGTATCGTAGTCATGCCTTCAATGATAGCCAAAATGAATGTTCAAACTGTTAATAAAAAGGATTGCCATGGCACAAAATAATTGAAGGATTGAAACAATTTGTAGTTCAAATAACTGGATAAAGTGAGCTAGTTGATAGCTGGTTAAAGTAATAAACCAGTAGAAGATGATTAACTAGCTAAACTTTTAAGGTAAATAGCTAAATGTGAAACTCAAAGTAGCGGATAAATATTTTGAGTGGTGGTTTGGTCTATTTCAAAGACATGAGATTGAATTTCCAAGTTAGGAATCTCGTGTGAATGTAAACTTGCAGTGAGCGTGAGTTTATCTTGTAGGACTGTCTAAGGAACCTGAAACCAAAAGATGCTAAAGGCTACACAAGCTAACCTTTAAGTGATGACTTGATGAATCCTGCTTCCGGGCCCAAACTACTCTGCATTTATTAAGTCTGTTGTGTGTTTAACATGTTTTAATGCTTTGTATCTTGTTCTATTTAATCTCAACAAGCCTCTAAAAACAGTCAGTGATCACTGTCGGCCTCTCTCGGTTTTTATTACCGCTATTCATTTTAAAGCTCAGTTTTTAAATCCTTAGGATGTAACTGCAGCCCATGCAGCAGTATATTAATGACTAACCTCGTATTGTGGATGGATTATCTCAGTTGTTCTCCTGACTGAAGTTTGGTCCGTTTACAGCATCCTGCCATGCGATTGCATTTGTCTCTAACCATCAGGAACCCTCACGTTAACTTTTATCCAGTGGAAAAAAAGTTAGCATTCATCCTCCAGCTTCACTGTGTTTATGCTAACATAGCTGTGTTGCTAGCGATCACGCAGCACATCATTTTAAACCAGCTAGCCCAACTTCAGTAACCCTACAAACGTCACTGCTGTTTAGTTTTCTGTCTTCATTTATGTTGGAAGTGATAGCAGAGCTGTACGTTTGAATTTGTTTCAGAAGTCTCTCTGTCAAAACATGCTATATTATGTTTAGATGGAAGCTAGCGAGCTAACTTCCTGCTAACTTCTAACTTAAATGTAATAAATTCTGTTTTCATGGATGCCTGGATGTTAAACTTAATTGTTACACCTGGTAAAGCAGCAACACTGATGATTTTATTAAAGATGAAAGAATTTAGACAGTTTTTAACTCTCAGTGATGCCGCAGTGATCGCTTGACTTATGGACCTGCAGCAGATTTTGGACCCGGAAACGGCTAACGTCAGACTTAAAGACAGGATAGCACAGGCCCACTCAAACAGTGACAGCTGCTTTGTTCAAATACTGCTTCGTTTTATTTGTCCTGATTTTATGATTTTGTCGCACCGAGCTTCTTCTGAAAATGTACGCGAGCTAACATAGGTTTTAAAGAGTGCTAGTTTATTATGTTGGCTAAGCTAATTTGTACTGTATGTTCGTATAGGTGTTAGCTCTGTTTGAAGAAGGAGAGGAGACAACCACCGCCTTCGTAGAGCCGATTGTTATTCTTCTTATCCTCATCGCCAATGCTGTTATTGGGGTCTGGCAGGTGAGATGTGTTCTTCGTCCTGTGTCTCTTTTCAGAGTGTTCATTCGATTTGGTCTTCACACACACAGGCTAACAAAGGCTAGTAGTAGTTGATAAACATGCAGTAGTAGTTGATAAACATGCAGCTGTTGCAGAATTCACACACGTATGTGTGTGTGTGTGTGTGTGTGTGTGTGTGTGTGTATATATATATATATATATATATATATATATATATATATATATATATATATATATATATATATATATATATATATATATATATATAAAAAAAAGCTGCAACCACCAAGTACCTGCAGAGGGTCAGGCAAGTCCTGAGGAGTCAGCTGAATGGTAAGAACAAGATCCGGGCCATCAACACCTATGCCCTGCCCGTGATCAGGTACCCTGCTGGGGTAATAGGCTGGCCAAAGGAGGAGATAGAAGCCACTGACATAAAGACAAGAAAGCTCCTTACCATGCATGGAGGGTTTCACCCCAAGTCCAGCACCCTGAGGCTGTACGCTAAGCGGAAGGAAGGGGGCCGGGGACTGGTGAGTGTCAGCACCACAGTCCAGGATGAGACAACGAACATTCAAGAATACATTGGGAAGATGGCCCCAACTGACCGAGTGCTCAGTGAATACCTCAGGCAGCAGAAACCCAAGAAAGAGGAGGGAGACGAGGAACCATCATGGAAGGACAGGCCCCTGCACGGTATGTACCACCGGCAGATAGAGGGGGTGGCTGATATCCAGAAATCCTACCAGTGGCTGGACAAAGCTGGACTGAAAGACAGCACAGAGGCACTAATCATGGCAGCACAAGAACAAGCTCTGAGCACAAGATCCATAGAGGCTGGGGTCTATCACACCAGGCAAGACCCCAGGTGCAGGCTGTGTAAAGATGCCCCAGAGACAATCCAGCACATAACAGCAGGGTGCAAGATGCTAGCAGGCAAGGCATACATGGAACGCCATAACCAAGTGGCCGGCATAGTGTACAGGAACATCTGTGCCGAGTATAACCTGGAAGTCCCGAGGTCAAAATGGGAGATGCCCCCAAGGGTGGTGGAGAATGACCGAGCTAAGATCCTGTGGGACTTCCAGATACAGACGGACAAAATGGTGGTGGCTAACCAACCGGACATAGTGGTGGTAGACAAACAGAAGAAGACGGCCGCAGTGATCGATGTAGCGGTTCCGAATGACAGCAATATCAGGAAGAAGGAACACGAGAAGCTGGAGAAATACCAAGGGCTCAGAGAAGAGCTCGAGAGGATGTGGAGGGTGAAGGTAACGGTGGTCCCCGTGGTAATCGGAGCACTAGGTGCGGTGACTCCCAAGCTAGGCGAGTGGCTCCAGCAGATCCCGGGAACAACATCGGAGATCTCTGTCCAGAAGAGCGCAGTCCTGGGAACAGCTAAGATACTGCGCAGGACCCTCAAGCTCCCAGGCCTCTGGTAGAGGACCCGAGCTTGAAGGATAAACCGCCCGCAGGGGCGTGCTGGGTGTTTTTATATATATATATATATATATATAAGTGTGTGTACTAATCAAACTGACACCATAGTGACACGTGTTAGCATCCATATAGCACACTGCAGAGGGATCAGGCTGTTCATCAACATAAACAAACCACAGAGCCCATGCAAAACACCAACACATTAGGAGATATCATCTTTGCAATGAGCAGAGTTTGCTCACTGAACATCACGTCAAATCAAAAGGACATCAAATTGTTCTTGCAATTAACTTTTTTCTTTTCTTTTCCGTATCTCACAGGAACGGAATGCCGAGAATGCCATTGAGGCTCTGAAGGAGTACGAACCTGAGATGGGAAAGGTGTATCGCATGAACCGCAAGGCGGTCCAGAGGATCAAAGCCAGAGACATCGTCCCAGGAGATATAGTGGAGGTGGCAGGTTAGCTGCGGCTGCACCGGGCCGAACTCTTACTGTCACTCACTCGGGCTAATTTATGCTTGGCTTGTCTCACCTAGCTGCTTTTATGCTCTCCTTAACACATTCGCACACACAGACGCACACTCGCACAACCTTTGTGAGCGTGGAAACACTCAATGCAGATTACATAAGAGTCTTTTCTCTGGATGTGGAGGTGCCAGGGCTGCTGTCCAGTGTCTGTTTGTGTGTGCATGTGTTTGGTTCTTTGCAAGTGGCTGTGGTCACTCCTTATATTTAAGGCCCAGTTGAATTTTCCACAACTTTCCGCTTCCCCTTTGCTTTCCATGCTCTCAGTCTCACCACCTGGAGGCTGCCTGATGTTTGTCAGCTCCTCGCTTACACACAATATTCCCCTGCTGTAAACTCGCCCATGTGTGGGCAGCCTCTGATTAAAAATAGCCGCATTGTCGCTCTGGCTCCCAAACATCTGTGAATGCCAGAGCTGAACTGCAAACGCAGGATGGAGGAGACCGCTTTGCCACCGACGTGGCCGTTTTGGGTCGGAGGGGGGTGGTGGTGGTAATCCTGAGCTTTGCGTGACTGGCGATTTATCTCAGGCGGCTCGGAGCAATGTGTGGGAAAGGAGGGAGCTGGCAGCCTTCATTCAGAAGCGCAGAGAGATTATACGTGCTGTGCTGGTGGCAGCGAAGCCTCGGATTTCAACGCGAGGTTGTAAAACTGAGGCGAAATCAATCATCCGTTTGCTTAACTGTCACCCACAGCCACACTACAGTTCACATTCTCTTTAAATAAATGTTCTCTTTCTTTTCCATGTCTTATTTACCGGTTGCACTTATTTAGCGTGCTGTTTTTGTAACTCATAGCAGTTGCTTGGAATTTGGGCTTGTTGCAGCCAGCGTCCTCGCAGCCAGACGCAGGCAAGCCCACACAGGTAGCAAGGACCGCAATGACTCCGCTTAGCTCCCGCCTACCGCCACTACCATCACCGTCACTGTCAACACCAACAGTGTCGCCATGACAACCCCCCCGCTCAGTTCCACTCATCTCCATGGTGCTCAAGTTCACAAGAGCTTGAGGTTTTAACGACACCTGTTGATGACAGCGTGAAGCAGGGAGAGATGTGACTCCCATCTGCTGTTTGAATAAAGCCTCTGATATTATTGCTGAGTGTCAGCAGCTCCCATAAAGGAGGGGGGGGGGCATGCTGCGACTCAGAGGAGCTTGCTTTGTTGTTGTTGTTTGTTTTAATCTTCCGTGTTATCTGTACTATTTTTAGGCTGACTGTTTAGTAACTGCAAACAAACACGGTGGACAAAAACGTTTTTCTTTAATTGTCGGTGGGTCAAATAAAATCAAATGTGCTCTGACGAACTCTGATGTTCTGGTGAGTGAAGGCGCCTACAGTGAGGGCGGCGCCTGTGAGTGTTTCATTACAGATGTGCCCCAAAGCACGTCAGCTGATTGGATAAGCAGACGGACGCGTACATAAAGTGTCTGATCTAAACACATAGAAGTTTATAGGGAAAATTCAAATATATGTTTAAGAACCATATAAGGTTTAAAATGTTCACGGGTTACAGTAACTTGTCTCAAGTATCAAATACATTTCCAGAGCACTGGTTAACTGGGTGTAACTAGTGGTTTGTTAAACATACACATTCATACATTCAGTGCTTTGTTTTTTTTTGACATAATGTTGTTGCTAGGCAGCTGAGGTAGGCAGGGCAGCACGCTCTCTTTAGAAAGGATGCTTGTTGGGGATCGCTCCAAAGGAAGCATGTCGGGATATTTCATCCCGTTCTCCAGTGAGTTTTCTCAGGCTTTCCTGGACTTTGTATCAGCCAGCGGTTATTCCATGCTAGCTTAATGCGAGGGGCTGAAGTAAACTGTATGAAGGTATTGGAAAAAGACGCTGTAGACCACAAGTGCCTTTGAGGAGAGAAAAGAGCATAAATGTATTTACTCAGGTTTCCACTGCCGGTGCCCGCCTGCCCTCTTGCTCCCTGCTGCCAGTGCCAGCCACGGTTACAGCACATTTGTGATTTGCGCCTCCACTGGAACTTTCCTCTTTCTTTGACTTAACTGCCGCGGTCAGGTTGTCAGGAACTCCAGGATTTACAGACAACCCGAAGAAAAGGAAACCTGCAACCAGCCATTCCCAGTAACAAGTCACGGTTATCCTGCATGTCACCAGGATGTTATGCAAGAACACCGCCTCAGAGCTGCATGTGTTGGATTCAGATTTATTAAGACGGCTAACGATAAAAGCCAGACAAATATCAGATTTTTATAATGTATAAAAGCCGTATTAGGATTTACATTTCTAGCACATGGAAAGTGTCTGTGGGAGGCTGTGGCAGTGAGGGGAGCAGGAGTCTGTGGGTGGGCGTTTGAAAAGTCTCTCTTTTCCTGCCCTCGGCCACCTGTAGCCCCCAGCCATCTCCCACACAAACACAACAACACACACGCTCTCCCACTCGCGTTCTCTCTGAGCCGTGTCGGAGGTGGAGAAAGGTACCTCCGTCCCATCGAGATGAAGGCCATCACCTCAGGTGTCAGAGCGCTGAACAAATGTCATGAAGAGATGATGGAAAAAAGCTCCAGAATTGCGAGACCACTCTCACGTGTAAGCGTGCTCGTACAACAGCAGTGCCGCTGCCTGGCGAGGAAAAGCAGGAGTTTTGGTGCCGTTACGTTGAGAAGTCGTGATAGCTGAGCACTCTGAGCTGGCATTAATGAGTCACTTATTACACAAAGTAATGAGCAGCTCCTTCTCTTCTTCTCTCCTGCTGGAAGGAAACAACTGAAGAATATTACATCTGTCTAGAGTATTTGGAGCAGCTTCCCACTCCTGTGCACTGACATCATTGTCACTGACTGCATCAGACGATCCATTAATCACAAGTCTGCCCTGTTATTATGAAAATATTTCCGTTAAATGTTCATTGTCAGGCCCTGACACAGAGGAAGTAATAACCATTTTGTTTTGGCTATGAATTATGAGTTTAATATGCAGGCTTAATAAGCAGACTCGAGACCGTTGGCGATGGAATTAATTTGAGCCTTTAACGCAGGGTTCAGGTGTGGTTTGTGTTAGAGGAACAGAGAGGACACAGAAGGAAATAATCAATCATTTTACGCGACTCCATCAAGGTTGTATCGAGCTGTTGTTTACCTGCAGCCCGAGCCTGGACTGAACCCACCAATGCTTCAGGATTTATTGTTTCAGCACGGACGTTAAATAGGGACGTAACTGAGTGCCCATCTGCAAAACACCGAAATGAGCAGAACTTGTTACCTGTTGTCTCTTTAACTGGTAGATGAATGGCTTCTCATGTGGTGCTTCTGCACTCTGAGCACTCAGTGCTTTATGCAACGTGCTCATTCAGCACTTTTTTTCTACATGTGCTTCCTGTCTAACATTCGAACACTTCCCAGCTCCTCGGGAGCATCTTGGCCATCTTTCCACTAAGATGCTAATATTTGTCCTGCAGACCGGATCCAACCACCAACCTTCTGATTAGCAGATGACGCGCTCTACCTCCTGAGCTGCAGCTGCCCCTACACCCTTTACTGACGTGTGTGTATTTGTACAGTACTAATACTGCATCGATTATAGTCGTCTGAGGATTAAGGCTCTTTTGTGATGGGAGCAGAATGTGAATCATTTTCAGGAGAACACGAGCAGATCAAGGTTTTCAAATAGTTAGAGAAATGATCATTGAGCTGTCTACAGGTGCTCTTTCACACGCTGTCATACAGGCGCGTTTTTAACCCCTAACTGCTTTCTATAAACCGGTCACACACATTAACAGTGGATCGGTCGTCGCCTGATTAGCAGGTGACCCACTCTGAGCTGCAGCCACCCCTAACTCCAGTTACCTGTAACTCCTGATGGAGTGATGTAAAGGTGCTAACACAGGAAGTCTAAATGTAGCCCAACAGAGCTGCTTGCTTTTGTACATTTGATTTTAAATCTCTTAATATTTTTCTTTTAGTTGGTGACAAGGTGCCTGCTGACATCAGAGTGACCTCGATAAAGTCCACCACCCTGCGCGTGGACCAATCCATTCTCACAGGTATTTATTACATCTCACCAGAAGCTCCTCTCCATGGCTTCCCAGTAACTGGTTGCAACCAAGATTTCCGTTGATGTTTTTCTCCTCACTGTGTTTGCTTTGAAGCACGGTCTGATAATCACCTGCTACACCTCCAACCGTCTCGATTTGTTTTCTGTAGGAGAGTCTGTGTCTGTCATCAAACACACCGACCCTGTTCCTGACCCTCGAGCCGTCAACCAGGACAAAAAGAACATGTTGTTTTCTGTAAGAACCCCCGACTCGTGCTTATCTTCAGCTTTCAAATCAAAAACTCATGTTGTCACAGACAAAGCTACATTAGTCCTTACATTTGGTCACGTAGTCAAAAGCAGTAATGGCAGCTATCACATTCTTTCACTTGTCTCGTGGCCAAACTCGTAGTAATCGGCCATGTTGCTGTTTGTGAGCTGGTGACGGAGTTTGTCTGTTTTCTCCCAGATGACGGCGGATTTGTGCTGACTTCCCTGTGCGTATGTCTCTGTCCTTCTCTCAGGGCACAAACATTGCTGCCGGTCGTGCCATAGGTGTCGTCGTTGCTACGGGTGTCTCGACAGAGATCGGGAAGATCCGTAATCAGATGGCGTCGACGGAGCAAGAGAAGACACCGCTGCAGCAGAAGCTGGACGAGTTTGGCCAGCAGCTCTCAAAGGTCATCTCCCTGATCTGCGTGGCTGTGTGGGTCATCAACATCGGCCACTTCGGAGACCCGGTCCACGGGGGCTCCTGGGTTCGAGGGGCCATCTATTACTTTAAAATTGCCGTGGCCCTGGCAGTGGCCGCCATCCCCGAGGGCCTGCCGGCCGTCATCACCACCTGCCTGGCCCTCGGCACGCGTCGCATGGCCAAGAAGAACGCCATCGTCCGGAGCCTGCCGTCTGTGGAGACCCTGGGCTGTACCTCCGTTATCTGCTCTGACAAGACGGGCACCCTCACCACCAACCAGATGTCTGTGTGCAGAGTAAGTGACAAACAGTCCTCCTGTGCTTCAGGCTTCCCAGGTTTACGCCGAGCATGCTGTCGAATACTGCGGAAGGAAATGAAAATCTTCTGTGACGATATTGCTTCTGACTGAGATTTCTTCAACTCAGCCAAAGTAGAGTAATTAATTCCACCTTCTATCATAGTGCCCGGCACTTCTGGGTCTTCCCTCTCAAAAAAAAATGTTTTCCAGGTGAATACTTTGGGATTGTTGCTGCCAGTCTGTGCAATCCTGATCTTTTTGTCTCTCTTTCCCCCCTCTGAGGTTTTCTTTTCATGCACGTGGAGCTTAAAGAATGCTGAGAAATCCCTGTGGTGCCGTAATGTTTGCCTCCGTTTGGCAGATTCGAGATAGCAGCTGGCAGGAGCAGCACAGGCTGGCATGACCTAGCAGCACCAGCGCGGGCTGTTAGCGGTTAGCAGTGACGGGTTCCAGAACGTCACCTGAACAAACACAAGGCCCTGAACCTTTCTCTAGCTTTCAGTATACGTGATAAACACTGAAAGATTTTATCCACTGTTCACAATTCACAAGTGCTCGTATGGTGCACAGCCTCACCCTTCCCTTTGTCTGTTAGCGTGTGCGTGTGTGTGTCGCTTGCTAACCGACTTTGCTGTAAGCGCAGAGTAAATACCAGCACTGCTGTTTGACTTGGCTCCTGGTTCGAGCTCTGCACACATGCACACCCTAATCTCAGTTAACACCTCTTGTCCTCACGATCTCCCATCTCACCACAATGATGACCTCGTTAGTCGAGCAGGGCAGCATCAAAACCCTGTTTAGACGAGATATTGTTGGCCGCTTATTGGTTTCCCAAAGAGGAATTGATTGTATTGATCAAAAATTATGCTCTAATTAACCAGTTCCTTTTATATATCTTGGGAAAAAAGCTTAATGGTGTCCTAAGAATAATGCAACAGGCAAATAAGAGCAAAAATTAAGGGAACCCACAGATACTGGTGGATAGTCAGGTTGGACCCACGGAGGTCCACGTCGGGACAAGAAGAGCTTGGCTCTTTATGTTAGATGGAGATGCTATCGATCAACAAGATGAAATGCTGCTCTATAAATATCCCAACAGGATGACTTCCTATAGGCAGGAAATGAAAAAGCAACAGTAGCTGCTGTATAATCGGCGTCTCTGTGAATTCCTTTCGACCTCAAAATGGCTTCAGAGCCGACTCTCTGTTCTTGTCGTACGAACGCTCGCCCCTCCTTTCTCCACGAGTCGACGTGGAGCGTCTGAGTGATTAATGCGTAGCTGCAGGGAGTTCCCTCTGGCAGCAGGGACATGGAGGAGTGATCTCACCACAACCCTGAAATGCTCTCAGGCAGGCAGACGTTGGTAAATATTGACCTTCTGCTTCCACCTATACTCCCCGGCTTGCTGCTCTCAGCTCTCTGCCGTGAGATAAGGAGCATACACGTTTGCGTTGTTGCAAAGATGAATCAAGCTTCCGCTTTGCAGGTTTTTTTTTTTTTTTTTTCTTGCACCACTTGTTTCCTGGTGATAGGTCCGCTTCATATTTAGCTTCACTTTCCCCCTTCGTGGTGCTTGTATGCTGAACCAAGACTGCCTCCGTCTGTTTTTTAATGCTTTCTGTGCGTCACCATTTATACTCTGTTTGCTCAGGCGTATCCATCTGTGCTTATTCCTGTACTGGTCTGCAGCCAGTGGCCCTGATAATGCCATGTGTCTCCCTGGCCTCGGGGGTATCCCCATATCAGCAGGATTTCCAGGGATTCCCCTCTGCATCCTGACGTTATACCTCTGTTTTCCCTCCTCTCTCACACTCTGACCGGCACGCACTAAAAAGCCTTTCACAAATGCACATCAACAGCTGCTCACCATTCATCCCCATGCAAGCTCAGAGGAAATGAGTATGGAAAAAAACGTTTGATAGTGGTGGATCTCACTGTGCCGTGTTTCCTTGGAGACCACAGCGGATCAGATCGTGAGTGAAAACTGACCACGGATGAAAGAGCAACCTCATCTTATTCCTTCGCCTCTGCTTTGTGAAAGTTATTGTGTCGCTCTGTGCTCATTGTTGATTTATTACAGAAGAAAGGAACAAAGTCTGACGGCTGACCTTTGTGAAATAAAGAAGTGAACAGAAGGTCGGCGCTGTTTAAAGGGCATTACCTCCCAAAATGAAATGGAAAATCTTGGAATAACAAGTCCCACTTTTTAAACAACAGTGTTGTATAAACCCGGCTAAAGGTTTTAGCCACTGTAACAGGACAGCTCTGTTATTTGTAATACAACTGTTGGCTCAGGTTACAGAGTGGCCAGATGAATAGGTCCTTCACAGTCACTGCAAAAATGCAGCAGGGCAAAGCAAAAAGGTTCCCTTTACAAACTGTAGTTGGAAGTTTGCAGCCTGCTGTCTGCAGCTTTTAAACCCAGCAACCCTCGTCCTGGTTCCCTCTGATGAGCTTTGTTGCATTTGTGATTGAAACTGTCATAAAAAGGGTTAGGCATTCATTTTTAATGGTTAGGGTGAGGGGCTAGGGAAACCAATATGTCAATGAAGGTCCTCACTAAGATAGCTGAACGGGCGTGTGTGTGTGTTGCTAAAACAACACCGCTTTCTTAAACATCACTGCTAAATGAAGAAAATTTCAAGAGTGTCGACTGGATACAAGGAAAATAAATTAAAAAATATATAAAAATGACAGTTTTGCTCACTGGTTCGAGCTGATCTGACTGAGAAACCGACGCTGCATGCTCCATCACATGATAAAGGTAACGGCCACCCTGCACACAGTCACAGTCACTGAGTGGAGACAAAAAGGAAGCTTTTAATGCTGATATCTGAATCCAAAGTGACAAAGTCCAAAAGTAAACATGAGTCCAGGACAAGTCTTTCCCAGACTGGCTTTTAAAGAGGAGCTGCCCCCTGCTGGCCAGGAGTTTAAAAGAAGGTTAAAGGCAGCTTTGACCAGGGTTACTTTCAGAGCCAAAGAGCTGCATGTAAAGTCTGTGGGCCACTGAGTAAATGTACCACTCTGCTGTCATGGAGAGTTTTTATGTGAATAATAGCTTAAAAACTGCATTTTCTGCAAACAACGGCGGTCTCCTCTCAGGTGAAGTCTGCTGCTGATCAAGAGCTCCTTTGACACTAATCGGTGGGTTTAAGTCAGCGACTCGTACACGCTCGCAGTTACAGGAGAATCGAGAGGCAAGAAAAGGACTTTGTTCAGTCTCAAACTAAGTCGAGCTGGGCATGTTGTCCATGCATGTCTTATCTTTAGAAGTTTTCACAGAATATTGTTAAACGACTTGAGGTCAATGAAAGTCTGTTTGCCTAATGTCTGTCCCATTGAAATGAGCAGCGTGGACACAGTCACTGGAATATGGGCGATGGCGTATCCTGGCCCCTGTTCTCCCTTCTGTTTTTACTGATGCATTAGCAGTACATCGTGAACTGCGCCTCCTGGGGGAAGTCTTGTCAACAAAGCAGTCAAGTCCTTGAAGTGCTCTGGGAATGCAGCTCTGTCTCCTGCTTTCACTTGACTTCTTTTCCATCAGTTCACTACAGCGTGTTTCGTAACCGGGACCGATGAAGCCAACTGCAACTCCCGTGTTGCTTGCATGTGTAGAGAAACAAAGAAATTGGAGAAAGGAGTGCCCGTACGGTGCAGACGCCGGTATGCAGTAGGGGCTGATGTTTCTGGATCACAGCAACACTTGATAAACAGAACTCCTCGTTTGTGTTTTAGCCTTAAAGACTTCCTGTTTACAGCAAGTATTTACTTTTTACTGCTTTAATATGTTCAGTACGTTTCTGCTTTGCCTTGATGGTGGCTAATTTTAGCCTAATGTACTTTGTAAATGCCATTACTAAGTTACTTCACCAGCACACTTCTCTGTTCTGGCTGCTTTCACACTATAGTCTAATATTTACAGTTATATCCCAGTCGTTAGCAGCCAGCTGCTAATCAAGTGCACTGGATTAGTTGATCAGCAGCTGTGCATCTATAAAAGAAGAAGCTCTGGCAGTTTGCCGGCATGAACCATTTAGGTGTGTGTTAACACAATGCAAACTTCCCAGGAGTTGACGTCCCAGCAAATTCCCAGACCCCACAGTTCTCACTGAAAAAAGCCCAAGAGCTACAGACTCTGCAGGCCTCAGCATGTTAAAGGTTACAACAGTGCAGTCAGAAAAGAGCCTGAACAAGTACGGCTTGGTTGGAAGGGTTTGGAAGCCGGCTCGCTGTAGAAGGAACACGACCGTGCGTCTGATCAAACCGCGAGGCTCCTGGAACAACGTCTGCACATATGAGACCAAAGAGTCTGAACAACCAAACGCAGCATATCAGCACAAACGGCTCAGCAACTGTGCGTGAGACAAGAAACAAATCTGCAACAGAAAAGGAAACGAATCAAAGCGCTGCAATGGTCCACGTCAGGTATGTAATCGGTTCCCAGGTTGCCTCCAATGCATTCATCTCAAACTTCAGTATGAGTCAGGGATCACCTGAGCCACAGCCGACCAATTACAGTTCAGCTACATTTCTTGATTGTGATGCAACTGAAAGGGGCAAAAAGCAGGAGTGTGACTGCTTTGTGCTTTCAGTGTTTTTTTTGTTATTCACATTAAGTCACGTGTTCGTTATTATAGTAAGCTGTTTGACTTAGTTCACTCAGTTCTTACAGTAATCGCCAGCCGGTTTCTCTTGGTCCACAGGACCTCGTCAGTGGGTGGATCCAATTAGCTACTGAAAATATGAAATTATTATTTTTTTTTTTTTTACTGCTCCAAAATCTCACACAATTTGAGCGGTCATTATCTTTTACAGCAGTGGACAGCTGCGAAACGAGGAGCAGCCACAGTTGTAACTGGCTAAAGGTCCCACCTCTGTTTGCTTTGGTCTTTTTCTCTCTCCAGATGTTCATCCTAGACAAGGTGGAGGACTCCAGCTGCACCCTGCACGAGTTCTCTATAACTGGTTCTACGTATGCCCCTGAGGGACAAATGTGAGTACCACCATTCTGGATTTATTACTTGTTCTGCCTCTGTGCTTTAATAACTCATTACATGGAAAATGTTTGCTGTTAAGCCTTCCAGATTTTTCATTTTTTTTACCAGCAGATTCTACACTGAATGAAAAACAAGTTAAAGCGTCTCTCTCTCCTTTCCCAGCTCCTCCTTTCTTCTTAACCAGATAAAACATAAATGCAATAAATCGATGTGCTCTGAGATTTGATGCACCGTCAGTTTGCAGGAATAGTTTGAGTAGCTTTGCTTCAGTTGGTGCAGCATAAAAACAGCGAGCAGTCCCAGTTGGTTGTGTTACAGCACATGTGGCTTTAATTATATATGCCCCATAAGTCTCAGTTGTACTTTACTCCCAGTAAGCACCTTAATGATCGACTATTGTTAATGCAAACTTGGACAAACTGAATTTTTGACCCTTTTTGACGTTGCCTGTGACACTTTTGAAATCTCAGAGATGTAAACTGTGCAGCAGTGAAGGCAGGTGGCCTCTGAGCACAAGCGTTCAGCAGACAGGGGCAGGGTGTTGCGGTTCATTGTGTATATACATGCTGTTTGTTTTGCCGTTTGCTGACTACATCGCTGTGACTCTGGATGAACCTACGGTTTCATAACAGCAGAGTGTGGGTTACTGTGTGGGAGCTTCGCTAGCAACGGTTGCAGTCTCTACTGGGAAGAGATCCATGGTTGTCATGCAGTGAGCACACACACACTCAGATACACTCCTTACTGCCGTCCGAGCACGGTTTCTCCATCAGCTGTGGAACGTGAACCCCATTCATGGGTATTCGTGAGATTGCCGTGTGTGCAGTGAAGCGAAGTGTGACGTTTTATGTGTGTGTGTTGTTCTTTCAGACTCAAAGACAACAAGCCTGTCCAGTGTGGAGACTATGATGGACTTGTGGAGTTGGCCACCGTGTGCTCGATGTGCAATGATTCTTCACTGGACTATAACGAGGTCATTAGCACACACTTTGAACACTTTTAAGCTCCAAACAGATCCATCAGTCTAACTTTCTACGTAGAATTACACGAATGATATTTTCCATAATTATTAGCCCTTAATCACACTCACTGCTTTTTTTTCTTTTTGTCCAACTGAGCTAATTTTACTCTGGTATGATCTCTTTTCTCTGGTTTGAATTGCTTTTCTCACCTATTTGTCATCACCATGGTATCATGGTAACCATGCTGAGGATAGAGGCCAGGCATGCAGCACTTCTAAACTCCATCGTATCTGCGTCTGTTCTCATAAATGGCTGTTTCTCTGCTAATTTTGTACACTTTGGATAAAGAGTCTGATTGAGCCAAACCAGGAGAGAGACAGGAGAGTTGCAGAGGAGCCGATGCTGGAGGGGAGCGAGGTGTTTAATTCCCGTCTACGGCCAGTCGCACAAGCAAATGATGTGCGATGTGCCGTTACTGCTTCATCTCGACTGCCGGCTTACTGCTGGCGAGGACAAGCCACTTTGCATGCATGACTCAAACGCAATGGTGGAGGTCGTGGCGAATGACTTGCAGATATCCTCTCAGCATGTTTGTCCAGTCAGTCTTGAGCTATTTTGACTCCATGGAAACGAACATGAAGCCAAACAAGTGTCTGCTTCTAAAATAGTTACAAATATTAAACATTTAATGCTTGTAATAAACACAAGTGTACCAAATGTTGAACACTCCAACTTTTTCAGTTTCATTCAGTGCTCTTTTATTCATATCCTAACAACAGCAGTCACCATAAGGTAAAGGCCCTACAATAATACAGAAAACCCAACAATCATATGACCCCCTATGAGCAAGTACTTGGTGACAGTGGGAAGGAAAAACTCCCTTTTAACAGGAAGGAACCTCCAGCAGAACCAGGCTCAGGGAGGGGCGGGGCCAACTCCCGTGACCAGTCAGGGGTTAGGAGAGGGAGACGGGACAAAAACCAGTCCAAGGAAGAGCTGATCAATGTGTTTTGATGAATTTCTTCTCTCTCGCAGGCCAAAGGGGTTTATGAGAAGGTGGGCGAGGCCACAGAAACAGCTCTCACCACCTTGGTCGAGAAGATGAATGTCTTCAAGACGGATCTGTCTGGACTCACCAAGGTGGAGCGTGCCGGTGCCTGCAACTCAGTAAGTTGCCACTGCTGCATGATCCTAGTGTGCATTTAAAGTACTGCTGCATACATGAAGCTAACACGGTGGTTTAATAGTCAGCTGTGTGAAGTCTTGCTGACTTGAGATGAAACAAGTAAAAAGAGGTGAGCTAACCAGACCTCAGCAGGTTTCGCTTCATTTCTGCTTAAAGCTGTTTAAGCTTGACTTCCTACTCAAACTGTAGACCTGATATCAAACTCACAAGCAGTGCGGCTCCTTCCTGCCTCTGTGCAGCTGTTGGCGTGCTCTTATGAACATGTCTGACACGATACAAACTTCATAGGCTTCTTACGGCTCAGTCCATATGCAGTAGGTGATCCAATTAGATTCTGGAGCAGACGTTTGCATGAATTTCCATATTGATGAGGGGACGTGGGTTTGCCAAAAACCTCACACTTTAAGTTAGTCAGTTTTAGGCTGACTCCAGATGTGCAGCATCCAACACTCGGAAAATGTAAAATCTGATTAGTTTTTAGGGACCGTCCTGTTTTATAGTAATAAAGAAGAACAAATATTACCCTTCAAGTAGTATTGACACCACTTTACTTTTTTCAAGGCAGTCAACCCAATTTTTTTCAATTAATTATGTATTCATGTAGAGCTGGGCGATAGAACGATAACGATATGTATCGCGATATAACTTTTACTCGATAGAGAAATTAAGCTATCGCGATAGACCTCGCCGCTCTTGTCCTCAAAAAAAAAAAAAAAAAAAAAAAGGTCAGCCAATCCAAATTAAGTAGCGCAGAGCCGAACCAATCACAGCCGCAGCGTCACGTCGCGTGACTTGTTACGTACAGCACAAGTGCCAAGCCGCACGTGTGTTTGTTTGGGAAGCAGCCAGCGCATAATGGAGGAAATGAGTGTGCCGACTAGAAAAATCAACCGAGCGTGACCGAAGAGAAAACAGATGATGGTTCCAATGCCGGAGAGATTGTCGAACGGAAGAGCCATAGAAGCTCCGTAGTGTGAAGGTATTTCGGCTATTTCAAGTCTGACAAAAACAGAGTAGCGTGCACTGTAAATTGTGCCGAAAGCAAGTCTGGAAATACAATAAACTGGTGCATGCGTCACACTGTGCGCCACGTTATTGTTTCGGTGAAATGAATTTCTACAATACTGTTAATTCTACTCTCTGCAGTGTTTAAATGCTTACATATACACACAGTTACTGTCCCTCCACACATACGACTCGGTTCTGCTTCTATGCCCCAGCTTTGTTTACTTTTTCCCACCGAGGCTTCTAGACTTCTGATTGGCCAACATTTCTGCACGGTTAGGAATCTAGCGCCACCTGCTGCTTTGGCATGTTCATAGCAGCGTTTTCCTTCATTTCTGCCTTTATGTGTGGACGGGATTATTTTTTAAAACGAAAACGGAAAATCTCAGTTTTCAAAAATACCCGTGTACGTGTGGACGTAGCCTCAGTCTCTGACTGGAAGCACTGATTCGTCATTCGGCTTTTGTCAGACTAAAGTAACTGTTAAAACTGTTTAAAAAGCTCAGCTATACAACAAGGAGAGATTGAGAATTTCCTTTTAGTTCTCAGTTTATTTGATATTGACAAAAGTTAGTCAGTTTTGTCTGTTCTTCTGTAACACAAACTAAGATTTATTTTTAGAATTAATATTTTGTTTCTAAGTGGAATTGACAATTTAGTCTGTTTCGTTTGTTCTATTTTGAAACTTAAACGCTTTAGCGGCTGCCTTTTGTGTAGTTTGCAATATTTGCCTTTATTTATCTGAAAAAGTCTCATGTTCCTTAAGTACATCTACCCTGTTGAACTTATTATGGGAAATAAATATTTAAATAAAAACAAGCTGCTGATTATTTCACATTTTACTTGTGAGCAACGGCACATTTAAATCTTACAAATATAGTTATTTGGCTTATATCGTGATAGATATCGTTATCGCCTGAAATGAAAAAAACATATCGTGATATGAAAAAATCTCATATCGCCCAGCTCTATATTCATGTATTGGAGTGCCCAGTGTGAGTCAGACAGGTGAGCAAATCAGTGGACTGGTCTTTAACCTCTAAGACCCGAACTCTTCACAGCATTTTTAATTTATCTTTGATATTTGGGCTGATTTGACCTGATGAATCTAAAAACAAACAATTACAGGAATTTTTTTTTTTTTTTTTTGCCCAATTTTTGTTTCTAAGAAAAATGAGAGCCACAAATGAGGGTATTTGTTTAAAATTTCAGTAGAACAGTAGCAGTATAACGTCCTCGTAAGTGGATACCAGGCCCTTGTAGAGCAAAATTGAGTATTTGGGTCTAAATGACCAAGAATGTGATGTCCACATATGTGGACGCAGGTCCTAGGAGGTTAAATGTCCAGTCAAAGATTTGTACAGACTTGTGTAATCACACTGCTGCACTGCCTATGAGGAGCCTGCTTATAAACCTGTGCCACGTCATATATATGATGAACGATGCAGGTTATGGTTAAGTGTCCCACACAAGGACGACCCATTTATTTAAAAAAAAAAAAAAAAAAAAAGCAGATAGTTGATGATCAACAAATGTTTGACTTCAGGGTGTGAGTGTTTGCTTGTGAGTCTAAAAACAGCTTTGCACAAAGCTAGTCTAAACGTAACAACAGCAAACAGCAGAGCTCATTACAGGGTTTTATCTTCCTTTTACCTGTAACTCTGAAACGAGCTGCTGCGCTGTCTTGGTTAGTAGATGGATAAATGTGAACCATTACTTTACAATAGCAGGAATCTGCAGAAACTTTTAGATGAGACGATCTGAACTTTTTCACATATAGAACCAGAGAGCCGAGAAAGAGGCCAGTGTGCCGAACTCTGACAGAGAGAAGCTGCTTGGCACACTCAGGGATTTCAACATCGGTCAGCTGTTAGAAGCTCTGTGTGTGTCTGCGTGTGTGTGTGTGTCTGCGTCTGTGTGTGTGTCTGCGTCTGTGTGTGTGTCTGCGTCTGTGTGTGTGTCTGCGTGTCTGTGTGTGTGTGTCTGCGTCTCTGTGTGTCTGCGTCTCTGTGTGTCTGCGTCTCTGTGTGTGTCTGCGTGTGTGTCTGCGTCTGCGTGTGTGTCTGCGTCTGCGTGTGTGTGCCTGTCTCTGCGTGTGTGCCTGTCTCTGCGTGTGTGTGTGTCTGCGTCTGCGTGTGTGTGCCTGTCTCTGCGTGTGTGCCTGTCTGCGTCTGCGTGTGTGTGCCTGTCTCTGCGTGTGTGTGTGTCTGCGTGTCTGTCTCTGTGTCTGTCTCTGTGTGTGTGTGTGTGTGTGTGTGTGTGTGTGTGTGTGTGTGTGTCTGCATCTCTGTGTGTGGAGTGAAGCTGTGGAACAGACTAAGTAAAGATATGAAGCAATGTCCAAGCATGGTGCAGTTTAAAAAGCGGTTTAAGGATATGGTTTTTACAGGGTACAGGGAAAAGGTAGAGATTTGATAGGGTGTTCTTGTCTAATATTATCATGTGTGTGCGCATGCACGGGTTTGTTGGTATGGGTATATATGTATGTGTGTATATATGTATGTATGTGTGTATATATGTATGTATGTATATATGTATATATATATATGTATGTATGTATATATGTATATATATGTATGTATGTATGTATATATGTGTATATATATATATATGTGTATATATATATATGTATGTATATATATATATATATATATATATATATATATATATATATATATGTGTATATATATGTATATATATATATATGGTGTACTCTCAGTGGCAAGGGAACAATAAGAGAACAGCACCACCAAGGCTGGAGACGGAGCAATACTGGAAGAGCATATGGGAGAAGGATGCAACCCATAACGGCAATGCTCAGTGGCTAGTGGATCTGAGGGCAGACCACAGCGACCTCCCTGAACAGGGTCCAGTAACCATCACAGTGGCAGATATCCAAGAAAGGGTCTCCAGTATGAAGAGTTGGACAGCACCAGGGCCCGACATGGTTCACGCCTACTGGCTGAAGAAGCTGACTGCACTCCACGAGCGTCTGGCAGCACAAATGAACCAGCTGCTAGTTAACGAGAGACACCCGGAATGGCTAACTGAAGGCCGGACGGTCCTGATCCCCAAGGACCCCAAGAAGGGACCGGTCCCCTCCAACTACCGACCAATAACCTGCCTCAGTACTACATGGAAGCTCCTGTCAGGCATCATATCGGCTAAGATGAACAGGCACATGGGTCAATACATGAGCGGGACACAGAAAGGAATTGGCAAGAATACCAGAGGCGCAAAACACCAGCTACTGGTAGACAGAACAATCAGCCGAGACTGCAAGACCAGACTGACCAACCTGTGCACTGCCTGGATTGATTACAAGAAGGCCTATGACTCAATGCCCCACAGCTGGATACTGGAATGCCTAGAATTGTACAAGATCAATGGGACCCTAAGAGCCTTCATCAGGAACTCAATGGGGATGTGGCGTACAACACTAGAGGCCAACTCCAAGCCCATAGCACAAGTTACCATCAAGTGCGGGATCTACCAAGGAGATGCTCTGTCCCCACTGCTGTTCTGCATAGGCCTGAACCCCCTCAGTGAGATCATTAACAAGACTGGCTACGGATACCGACTACGGAACGGAGCAGTTGTCAGCCACCTCCTGTACATGGATGACATCAAGCTGTATGCCAAGAGTGAACGAGACATCGATTCACTGATCCACACTACCAGGCTATACAGCAATGACATTGGAATGTCGTTCGGACTGGAGAAGTGTAGTCGGATGGTAACAAAGAGAGGGAAGGTAGTCAGAACTGAGGGGATTGAACTACCAGAAGGCAACATTGCAGACATAGAGGACAGTTACAAGTACCTGGGGATCCCGCAGGCAAATGGGAACCATGAAGAGGCCGCTAGAAAGGCTGCAACCACCAAGTACCTGCAGAGGGTCAGGCAAGTCCTGAGGAGTCAGCTGAATGGTAAGAACAAGATCCGGGCCATCAACACATACGCCCTGCCCGTGATCAGGTACCCTGCTGGGGTAATAGGCTGGCCAAAGGAGGAGATAGAAGCCACTGACATAAAGACAAGAAAGCTCCTGACCATGCATGGAGGGTTTCACCCCAAGTCCAGCACCCTGAGGCTGTACGCTAAGCGGAAGGAAGGGGGCCGGGGACTGGTGAGTGTCAGCACCACAGTCCAGGATGAGACAAGGAACATCCAAGAATACATTGGGAAGATGGCCCCAACTGACCGAGTGCTCAGTGAATACCTCAGGCAGCAGAAACCCAAGAAAGAGGAGGGAGACGAGGAACCATCATGGAAGGACAGGCCCCTGCACGGTATGTACCACCGGCAGATAGAGGAGGTGGCTGATATCCAGAAATCCTACCAGTGGCTGGACAAAGCTGGACTGAAAGACAGCACAGAGGCACTAATCATGGCAGCACAAGAACAAGCTCTGAGCACAAGATCCATAGAGGCTGGGGTCTATCACACCAGGCAAGACCCCAGGTGCAGGCTGTGTAAAGATGCCCCAGAGACAATCCAGCACATAACAGCAGGGTGCAAGATGCTAGCAGGCAAGGCATACATGGAACGCCATAACCAAGTGGCCGGCATAGTGTACAGGAACATCTGTGCCGAGTATAACCTGGAAGTCCCGAGGTCAAAATGGGAGATGCCCCCAAGGGTGGTGGAGAATGACCGAGCTAAGATCCTGTGGGACTTCCAGATACAGACGGACAAAATGGTGGTGGCTAACCAACCGGACATAGTGGTGGTAGACAAACAGAAGAAGACGGCCGTAGTGATCGATGTAGCGGTTCCGAATGACAGCAATATCAGGAAGAAGGAACACGAGAAGCTGGAGAAATACCAAGGGCTCAGAGAAGAGCTGGAGAGGATGTGGAGGGTGAAGGTAACGGTGGTCCCCGTGGTAATCGGAGCACTAGGTGCGGTGACTCCCAAGCTAGGCGAGTGGCTCCAGCAGATCCCGGGAATAACATCGGAGATCTCTGTCCAGAAGAGCGCAGTCCTGGGAACAGCTAAGATACTGCGCAGGACCCTCAAGCTCCCAGGCCTCTGGTAGAGGACCCGAGCTTGAAGGATAAACCGCCCGCAGGGGCGTGCTGGGTGTTTTTTTTATATGTATATGTATATGTATGTATGTATGTATGTATGTATGTATGTATGTATATATATATATATATATATATATATATATATATATATATATATATATATATATATATATATATATATATATATGTGTGTATGTATATGTGTATGTATATGTATATATATATATGTGTGTATGTATATATGTGTATGTATATATGTATATATATATATATGTGTATGTATATATATATATATATATATATATATATGTGTATGTATATATGTGTGTGTGTATATGTATAAAAAAATAAAAATAAAAAATTGTAGGTTGTGTATCCTTCAGGTGTTAATGGGGTTATTGAAAATGTGTATATGTGCGTATGTGTGTGTATATACGTAGGTATGGATAGATAGATAGAAACATATATGTGTGTATATTTAAAAAAAAAAAAAAAAAAAAAATTACACATAACATATAATGTAATTACAAGGAGGTATTTCTGTAGTCTATTGATACTAGATAGTGGAAAAGGGGTGGGATTAAATAAGCTTATGCTTCTTCCTGCTCCTTTTTGAACATGGACGTTATTTGGAGTTGTGGTTGCTCGTTTTCCTTTTGTTTGCTTTGTTCATTTGTCTCTTTTAATTCTATTTTTTTTTTTTTTTATACTTTTTCAACATGTTCAAAATAAAGATTCAATCAATCAATCAATCAATCATTTTCTTCTGCCATGTCAGCATTTGCCCTCTTTTTCATCTGTCAGGTTATCAAACAGTTGATGAAGAAGGAGTTCACCCTGGAGTTCTCTCGTGACCGCAAGTCCATGTCTGTCTACTGCACCCCTGTCAAGCCCGGGTCCCAGAGCAAGATGTTCATCAAGGCACGGCTGAATAACACGAACTCAAATAATCACAAATTTCATTTCATTTGAACCATTTTTTTAATGTTCTTCTTTTGCCAATTGCATTGTGTCCCCTCAGGGTGCGCCCGAGAGTGTGATAGAGCGGTGCGAGTACGTACGGGTGGGAAACAGAAAAGTGACGCTGACACCAGCCGTGCGCGACCAGCTCATGTCTAAGATCAGAGAATGGGGGACGGGCAAGGACACCCTGCGCTGCCTGGCGCTGGCTACGCACGATACTCCGCCACGCAAGGAAAACATGGAGCTGGAGAATTCCAGCAAGTTTGCAGAATATGAGGTTCGCCACAAGATTTCTCTATCCAAACATCACAGCTTAGAAGTCCTTTTGTTCCCACATTGAATTGAAATAGGCTTTGTTAAGTTTAATGAGACGACTGGGTACTAGTTTGCTTAGTAGTAGTTAGTACTTTCTACACTTTGGTCTTCGCTCCAATAGTTTCTTTGTTCTTTAGGAAGAATTTGGATCGGATGTTTTTTGGCAGCAGTAACAGTAGAAAGCTGTTCCTGATGTGGTCCTGCGTAACCTAACCACCCTGATGCTGTTTGTTTTCCGTGTAGCTGGGGCTCACATTTGTTGGCTGTGTGGGCATGCTCGACCCACCCAGGAAGGAAGTGATCGGTTCGGTGAAACTGTGCAACGAGGCAGGTATCCGTGTTATCATGATCACAGGGGACAACAAGGGCACGGCCGTGGCCATCTGCAGACGGATTGGCATCTTTGAAGAGGACGAGGACGTGACGAGAAAGGCCTATACAGGCCGCGAGTTTGACGATCTACCGCAGGAGGTGCAGAGAGACGCCGTCAAACGGGCACGGTGCTTTGCCCGCGTGGAGCCGGCTCACAAGTCCAAGATCGTCGGATACCTGCAGTCGTTTGACGAGATTACAGCCATGGTAAGGAAAACTATCCCCGTACAAGTAACACACCTGCGTGTTCCAGCATCTTCTTCTTTTTGTGGCAGTGCACAGCACTGCTGCCTTTCTCCTTCCTGTAGCAATTCGCTGTTTGAATGACTTGTCAAAGATGTATGAGGAGAAGCCAGTGAGGCATGACATGTTCCAGGTCTCTGTGAGGCTGCTCTCTCAGACGCCGCTATCACGAGCTGTCATCTCTGGTCTGCTCGGCTGCTTCTTATCTGACATGCGTCTCAGAAGAGAAGTTGATCCGCGGGAGGGAAACGACAATATCACCATTTGCCCATCAGTCTGAAGCTGCTTTCAGGCCCTGCCTTGACAGATAAATATCGCTTCTGCACAGCTTTAGTTTAATCCCGTCATGGTGTGAAAAGATAATGAGCCTTTGCACAGTGAGTTAGAGTCGTTGCTTGTTAAACTTGGGGCTCCCGAGCGAGTCATCCTTCATGAAAAATGAGTGTGGGCTCGGTATTTGAGAGTGGACTTGTTCTTTTCTGACACACATGTACTGTCACAGTGTTGGACTCTGAGGGCCAAGTTTCAATGCTCAGCTTATATCTCTAAGTAAGGACTATTTAAGGATAAGCAAGTCTTATTGAGAGACGCTTTTTAATAAACAATACTGTTGACGTTTCCTTTAGTGCCCCTCTGTTCTTTGACACGTAATAATCCAGGTATTTCCTCCTGGTTGCAGACAGGTGATGGTGTGAACGATGCCCCGGCCTTGAAGAAGGCAGAGATCGGCATCGCCATGGGATCCGGTACAGCTGTGGCAAAGTCAGCGTCTGAGATGGTGCTGTCTGACGACAACTTCTCCACCATCGTAGCTGCTGTGGAGGAGGGCAGAGCCATCTACAACAACATGAAGCAGTTCATCAGATACCTCATCTCCTCAAACGTGGGAGAAGTCGTGTGGTGAGACAAGAGCGCCGTGAGACGCAGCTGCCGGGCGGGGACTGTCTTCGTGTGCGGCTGACGTTTGTGGGTCTCTCCTGTGTCTGTCTGCAGCATCTTCCTGACAGCCATCCTGGGTCTGCCTGAGGCTTTGATTCCAGTCCAGCTGCTGTGGGTTAACCTGGTGACTGATGGCCTGCCTGCCACCGCCCTGGGCTTCAACCCCCCAGATTTGGACATCATGGATAAACCACCCCGCAACCCTAAGGAGCCACTCATCTCTGGCTGGCTCTTCTTTAGATACCTGGCCATTGGAGGTATTATTCACTCAGACGTGAATAAATTATTGTGCAGTTGTCACTGTGTGGGGTGGTGCGGTGGTTAGCACTGTCACCTCACAGCAAGAAGGTCTTGGGTTTGAATCCAGTCAGGGTTCTTTTAGTCTCTCGCTGCATGGGTACCGGGTACTCCAGCTTCCCTCCACGGTCCAAAGACATGCCTGAGTTAACATTAACTGGTGATTCTAAATTGTGACTGGTTGACTGTGTCTGTGTGTTAGCCCTGCTGATTGGCTGACAGGGCTGTCTAAAGAGCTTCTGTGCACCTGCGCCCATTTTTAAAAATCTAATAGCAGAACAACTTGATGCATTTTCTAACACTTTATCGATGGTACCTTAGTTAACGTTGATTTTTCACACTATAAGGCGCACTTAAAATCCTTTAATTTTCTCAAAAATCGTCAGTTCAACTTATGTATGAATTCTGGTTGTGCTCATTGACCTTGAACCGGTTGTATGTCATACACTGCGCTCAAAACTCTGTCACAAATGTTTTAGTCCGACTTTGCTAAGCTACGAAGCCGCACCTCTTGACGGATTGTTGGAACATCACGGCTGTAGTCAGGAGCCTTGCAGAGGAATCTGGGTCCTAAACTCCATCTATTTCAGGTCCCAAAGTCAAACGAACACTGCAGCATCACTGAGAGTTAAAAACTGTCTAAATTCTTTCATCTTTAATAAAATGATCAGTGTTGCTGCTTTACCAGGTGTAACAATTAAGTTTAACATCCAGGCATCCATGAAAACAGAATTTATTACACTTAACAGAGTTAGAAGTTAGCAGGAAGTTAGCTCGCTAGCTTCCACCTAAACATGATATAGCATGTTCTGAATGAGAGATTTCTGAAAGAATTCAAACGTACAGCTCTGCTATCACTTCCAACATAAATGAAGACAGAAAACTAAACAGCAGTGATGTTTGTAGGGTTACTGAAGTTGGGCTAGCTGGTATACAATGATGTGCTGCGTGATCGCTAGCGACACAGCTATGTTAGCATAAACACAGTGAAGCTGGAGGATGAACGCTAACTTTATTCCACTCGATAAAAGTTAACGTGAGGGTTCCTCATGGTTAGAGACAAATGCAATCGCATGGCAGGATGCTGTAAACGGACCAAACTTCAGTCAGGAGAACAACTGAGATAATCCATCCACAATACGAGGTTAGTCATTAATATACTGCAACAACATGGGAATAGAGCCGCTGCAGAGGATTCAGCATTAATGAATCAATGGTACAGAAGTGGAGGAAGCAAGAAGAATGAGTTGAGGAAAGTTTGACTTATCTGACTGTTTGGTTTTGCTTAATGCGCCTTATGGTAGGAAAAATACAGTAACAAGATTTGAGATGTATTTAGTAAAACGGCGACTGTCAGTAGGCCTAGCATCTTTTTTTTTTTTTTTCTAATCAAGCACTCATGTCAGCATGTTTATTTTCCTGAACAGCTTCTCCTTTGTAAGGTTATTACATTTTATTCTTCGCACACTGAATAACTGTAACCTTACACTTTGTCTGTATAATATTAAATTTGTGACTGTGCGTCTATCAATATCTGGTTTTGTCTCACAGGCAAGAAACGGCAGCTCTTGTTTGTGTGTATAAATATAAATGTATGTCTGTGTTGTCTTGCAGGATATGTGGGTCTGGGAACAGTGAGTGCAGCCACATGGTGGTACCTGTTTGATGAGGAGGGCCCACAAGTGTCTTTCTATCAGCTGGTGAGTTGTAAAACAGTTTATCTGACGTAGCTCCTGCCCTAGGAGAACATGAGCTGCATTGTTTCCTGTTATACTGTTTACCCCACCTCTATGCATCCTTTTCATTCGCTGCTATTTGATGCAGTAACGTTTGATGATCCCAGCAGCAGACAGGCATAGAAAGGGAATTAAGATTTCTGTGGATTGATTGCATGCAGAGCTGAAATGAAGCCAGGGTTTGGCAGCCGCCCCCCACCCAATCTGAGCAGAGTCCCATCAAACCAGGTCGCAACACGATGCACGAGCGCACGCTAACTCCGCCTGTCTCTCTCTTCACAGCGACATTTCATGCAGTGCACTGAGGACAACCCCATGTTCAAAGAAATAGACTGCGAGGTGTTTGAATCTCGCTACCCCACAACCATGGCGCTGTCTGTGCTGGTCACCATCGAAATGTTCAACGCGCTCAACAGGTCAGTCGGCTTCAGAGCTGGTGTCAGAGTAAACGAGCCTTAAATGTCACAAACGTCAGAAATTTACTCAAAGAAAGCGACGCTGTCATTCGACGAGACGGAGCTCCCTTTGAGGAATAACGATCCGTGCCAGAAAGGCCACGGCCGTCGCAAACATCAGCTGTTCACTGTTTGAACGACTGATTTTTGTTTTTATGTCCTCCACCTGAAGAATGTGCTTAAGCGCACATCTTAAGAAGAGAAATTATACTTTATTGAACGGAGCTATGAAGGGTCATTAGCTCTGTTTTGAAAGAAATGTCCAACTCGACGAGGTCTGATCACCACTTCAGATGGAGTCCAAAGATGGTCCAGCCTAACGCCGGCACATCTGTTCATTTTCATGCAGCTTGCTGGAATATTTTCATCAGTTGTTGTTTTGCAACCTGATCCTGAAATGTTAGCATGTTTTCATCTATTCAAACTTCTCCTTACAGTTTGTCTGAGAACCAGTCCCTGCTCAGGATGCCTCCCTGGGTCAATATTTGGTTGCTGGGAGCAATCATCCTCTCCCTCTCCCTCCACTTCTTAATCCTCTACGTCGAGCCTCTGCCAGTGAGTACACAGGACACGCAGCTCTTTGAGCGTTTAAAAAAACCCAAACACTGCATGCTAATAATCCTCAGCACTGTATCGTGGCCCAGA
This sequence comes from Rhamphochromis longiceps, assembly GCF_057381845.1. Taxonomy (NCBI): domain Eukaryota; kingdom Metazoa; phylum Chordata; class Actinopteri; order Cichliformes; family Cichlidae; genus Rhamphochromis; species Rhamphochromis longiceps. The sequence goes on from NC_140566.1 coordinate 1,840,708, forward strand.
TTCACGAGCCGTGTTTTATGAGTCCGATTCTTTTGCCAGTGATGACACAACTTGTCTGTCGTCTGCAAAAAAAGTAGGATGGCCCTGTAGGTGTAATGTAATGCAACAGCCAAATGAAACTATAAGTAGCTAAGTTCATAGCTAGCGTCGTGCAAAAAGCAGATACAGAAATGCTGTGAGTCAGACAGAAGGCGTTACAAAATAAAGGTTTCCATGGCTCCACTGGATTATGTTTTCTTGCAGGCTGATGTCTTTGCATTTTTCAAAATAGTTACAAAATATTAAGCTTGCATGTTAGAAAAGGCTTCTGCTGCAGCTTTGTCATCATCGTCTGATTTCTCTTGTCCTTCAGCTCATCTTCCAGGTGACCCCTCTGCATTGGTCCCAGTGGACTGTGGTCCTGAAGATTTCCTTCCCAGTCATCCTACTGGATGAGGCTTTGAAATATTTATCCAGGAACCATCTGGAAGGTATGTTAAGTCCTACCTGTTTTTAATTTAATAAGCAATTTTTTTTCAAATCAATAAACGAATCTAATGATGCTTGTTCTGCTCTTTTTTCCTTCTCTTCTGCATTTCTAAATCAGCCTAAACTCTTTTAATCTCACCTTCTGTAAAAAGGTACCTGACTTTCTTTGTGCTGCTTTCTTCCGTCTCCATTCGAACCTGCCTGCTGTCCGATGGTTACGTGTTCTAAGCCTGTGGGTTTTTGTTTTGGCAGGTGATGAGGAGAAGAAGTATCGGAGGAGATGGCAGCTGAACTAAGACCTCTCCCTCAACACACTCACACAGTTAGACACACAGCTACCCTCTTCCCATTTTTGAGCTAGGAAACGTTTCTCTCCCCTGCCCTCGTTCCCCACTTCTGCATGTCCAACAAACCACCACTAGAAATGAGGGGTGGCTTGCATGAGAATGAGTGTGAGAAAGTGAGAGCGCTTGTGCTCCTGCAAGCGTGTGTGTGTGTGTGTGTGTGTGTGTGTGTGTGTGTGTGTGTGTGTGTGTGGGAGGACACAGACGGATGCAGACCTGTCTTTATAGTTGCAAGAGCAAGAAACAACTGCAGAAAAGAAAAATACAACTGGGCTCTGCTTTTTAAAGGTTTCTGCTCATCTTTTTGTTGTCTGTACAGTACAAACATAGTGGTGGACTTCTGGGGGGAGAGGGGAGGATGGGGGAACAGACATTGATAATACTGGGTGGGGTGGGGGTGGGAGTTGGGGTTTTAAAATCAACACAGAGACTGAAAGAGAGACTGAGAGGAGAAGAACCAGATGGACACACTGACAAAAAAGCAAAAGCATCAAGGAAAGGACGAGGAAGGTGAGAACAGCCTGGAGGCGCTGTGAGGAGAGAGCCACGGTACCCACGCGTGTCCACAGAAGCATCATTATCAGGAGGCGCTGCCCAGGCTTCTGCCATCACACTACTGGCAGTGAATTCCAGCCAGCTCTGGCCTTATCAGCACAACACAACTGTTTCTCTGGCCAGTTTGTCACAGCGCTGCTCCTTCATCACTCTTCTGTCGTTTATGCTCAGTTCCTCTCCTTCGGCCTGTCTCTGCTCTCTCTTTGTCTCTTTCTCGCTCTCTGTGTGAGGAGGCAGCTGTGGGCCCGGGGTCGTGACTGTCGGGCTCTTTGGTGGGGTTGGGGTCGCTCCGCCTAAAGGTGTGAATAGCTTTACGCTGCTTGGCTGCTTCCTTTGGCTCTAAATTCGAGGGGCTGAGGTCGGCTCACACACTGGGCAAAGAAACGAAATTTTAAAAAGTCAAACAGCAACCAAACCAGCAAATCGGTAGAGTAGTTGTGATCCAGCCCACTCAGCTGGCCCTCTTTAGCTTCACTATAATGTCCTTCTGCTTCTTTGCTGCCACTGGAAAATCTCTGCGAGTCATTTCATGTAAAGGTTAAAGGTGGATGGGAAACTGATGCTTCAGGATTCCTGCGTCATGCCTTTAATCCGCTGTGTCACACCCTGAACCAGCGCTGAGGTGTGTGTGCGTTATAGCCTTACTTGAATAAAGTTGTCTAATTTGATGTGATAGGCTTTTTTCCCCCGTCTGAATCGCACAAACGATGTAGTTTAAAGTAAGTTAGAGAAGTAAGTGGCTCGTCCCAGCGTCACGTGGACATTAACAGTGTAGATATTAAGCACATCCATGCCTTACACAGCCCACTGCACCTCCACATTAAACATGTGGTCCCGATGAATGTGTTTGCTGACCTTTAATGAGCTCGTTACCCATCACTACCACTTTGCACTCGCGTGGCCGGACCGTGATTCTCACACTGATCATGTGAAGTCTTAAAGACTCTGAATGTGGCGTGTTTTTTGGTTTTCTTGTTCTGCTTTGTGCGCTGCTCCCTCAGCTCCTCCTGCTTTCTCAGTGCTATAGCATTTCATTTGGGTGTTTTATAATTCTTAATAATAATAATGTGTTTGAATGAACCCGCACGGTTTGGATTGTGTCTTTTAAGTCTTAATTCTGGGTTTTGTGTGGGGCCCTGGTGCTCTGTGGACGGGGTCGGCTGTGTTTTTGGACTCTTATTGCTTCCACATGCTGCAGAGAAGAGCGTGTACACATTTTTAAAAAGTCTTTGAATAGGTGGAATAAAAATGGGAATCTGCACACTGTGTCCCTCATACTTATTAAAGCAATGATATGTTGTGGCTGTTGTGTGTTTAAAGGTAGAGCTGCAGTGATTGGTTAAAAACACTGAAGCACTACAGCCATTAAAAAAACAAACACTTTGAAGTTTAGCTGAGCTCCCCTTCGAGGTCATCTTGTCGCGTACCTCAGTCCCTGGAGGTGCTCTTCTGACCACTTGTATGTGGTCATATACATGTGGTGATGAGAGGTAATGGTGATCATCTGAAGGAGGACGGTAAACAACGTGAGCCGAGGCTCGTGCCGCCGCTCACCTTAGAAGCGTTTTGGCCGTGCAGACTTTGGGAGCTGTCTAAAAACAGCAGCTGGGTAGAAATGAGTGGAGGTAAACCTCATCCTGGAGCAGGAGCTCTGCAACACAGTCATCTTCTTTGTGTTCTGACCAAACAATTACTATATTCAGCAGACCTGGTATATTAAAAATGGCTTTTACTTGCAGCACGGGACTTAAGGAGGTTTGTTTCATTTTTTTAAATTGAACTGGGAGTTATCAACACAGTGTGCAGATCTTTTCCCCCTTTCTCCTTTTCAGACAGCATTTCAAACCCAGTACTTTTTTCAGTGTGATGCAGGAAATTTACCCTTCAACACAATCCATCCAGTCTGCAGCTGTTGACTGTGGCGTATGCAGCTGTGCTACACACTCGTTTTGTTGCTTGGTGATGGGGTTGTTTTTTTCTCGCTCCAGGGAATAGCTCGCCAAAGTATAGATGTTTCCAGTTTCGCATGCTCTCTGGGGTCATTCTTGGAATGCACAGTAGGAAACTGACTTAAGTAGACGAGGCAAATTAAAACAAATACACTATAAAGTTTGTTAAAACACCTCACCAGTTTTAATATCTATCTATATATATATATATTAAAAAATAGGTTTTAAGAGCAGACTAGTCCTTTAACTATAGACCAGAAGCTGGATTGTGACTATACTTGACACAAAGCAGCCTTTATGTTAAGGTTGAGCGTTTCATGATTTCCCGTCACCACCGTGTGAATGTGGCACCTCTTTCCAGACCAGCAGATTCCACATCCCTGTCCCAGATCTCCAAGGCTCTGTAACATGCTGGCACGATAGGTCTGCGTAGCCTTGTTATTTACTACTGAATCCTCAACTCTGTACAGACGCTGAGAAAACGATCGCATGGAACCTTGTTACTGTAATAATACCCTATACAGTATATAATATTTAATTTTTTGATAACTTGCATCAATGAAAACCTACTTACAACAAGAGACGGACTTACAAGACTTCCTGTTTTTCTTTTTCTTTGGAGCACATGGTATCTAAGGACCTTTGTTTCTTGTCTGTTTTGGTTTATTTGTTTCCTTGTAGAATAGAAAGGTTGTTTCTTCATGTTTCCATTTGGTTTTTACACTTGTGGGGTTTTGTGTCTTTTACTGTAGGGAGAAGAATATGATGATATCGTGTTTAGGATAGACGAGATTAACGCTTACGCTAATAAGTGGCAATGACATGGAACATTTCAGTGATAGCTAGCTGGTGTGAGGATACTCAAGAAATTGTGAACGAACAGTGTCTGGTTTACACTGAGCGATAAGCAGTGATGAATCCTGGGATATGAAGTTTCATGAGTGTACATTGAAGGGCTTGGTGGTGATGCAGGCTCTAGAGACCCCTTTCAGATCTGGGACGTTGCAAAGCTCTTCCAGCTTGGTACTCCGAGTCCTCCGCAGTCTGTAAAAGGCTAACCTCCTTTACTAACAGTGAAGGAGCGATCGGGTTGAGATGATAACAGCTGACTAGTGAACGTGCCTCTAGAGCCTGACCTCCACCTCTGAGAAATTAAAAGGATTCTCTGTGTTGCCTTGTTAATATTAATTGTGGACACATAATTTTATAAATGACAAAGACGTGGAAATAAAGATTATTTATCTTGTTATTTATTCAGAGGCTGTGGGTTTTTTGTTTAAATGGATGATTGTCAGTGCAACCCCCCCCCCCCCCCCCCCAACACTTGGGACAGTCTTCGATATGTAAATGAAAGCACGAGGCAATAATGAGCAGATGATTTGAATACTATAGCTGTGTCTCACTTCAGGGGCTGCATCCTTCGGTGGACCCGGCCCACGTAGACCGTGAAGGCCGGAAGTGCGAGGTTGTGAGATGGGACGGTCTAACCTTCAGGTTTGCGTCACCGCTGTCTCAGTGGAGTTTAATAAACTCAGCCGTCTGCTCCTTGCTATCTAAAATGTAACAGGACACCAGAGTAAACTCTTGACCATCAGATTTACTCAGGAACAAATCAAACACTGAAAAATATCATGTTTGTGCCGGGAGGTCGCTGTTCTCGCCGGCTCCAGTGAGCCTTGAACCCCAGTCAGCTATCGAGCTGGTGGGTAACAGACGTCTCCGAAAACATCGGAGCGCTTTTGCAAATGTGCGATGTCTTGATAAACTGAGCAGATATTTGAAGTTTGCACAGCTACATACTCGCCTGAAAATATCTTAAAAGTTTATTTTGTGGCCCAGAAAGAATAATATTTCAAACTTTTTAGCCACGCTCCTCAGCCATTGTTTGAAAAGTATTTTTATATTATTATAAAAATACTATAGTAATTAAATTATTATTCAAAGTATTGAAAAGAGTAATATTACAACTAAGTAGCGGCCGCCATTGTTGGAAACTGGAATTGGCTGCTGTGCTATGAATTCTGGGATATGGTGGTCCACGAAGGACACACCCCACCCATCCTCCAAATCTGGGGAAAGGGAGGACGCATTTGTCTTCGAATTGGGACAGCCTTCGGCGCATCGCTGTGACGTAATCAGCCTTCAAAGGCGGCCCCTGAATTGAGACACAGCCTATGTTTATTTTCAAAATAGTAAAGACAACATAGTTTGAGGCCAACAGGTGCATTTCAGACAAATTAACCACTCGGACGTGCGGAGAATATCCCAACCATGAGACGACCCCCTATCAGCAAGCACCCGGTGACTGTGGGGGGGACCTGCCGCAGAACCAGGATCAGGGAGGGGCGGCCATTGGCTGAGGGACATGGGACAAAAGACACTCTGTGAAAGAGATTAATAACAACTAATGATTAAATGCAGTGTGAAGAATCCTTAATCAGCCACATTATAACAGGATGGGTCAACAACGAGTTTAAATACTTGGGCCTCTGCCAGTGTTCAGAAACGAAGAAGCCTCTTGGACGGGGGTGAAATGTCTTCACAAACCTAAAACAAATCCAGTTGCCTTCATTCAAGAACGTCAAGAGCACCGTGACCTGGATGGACCCGTACGGTCAATCCTCTGAGTTTACGAGCAGCTCTTTACAAGAGTCGTGATTTATTACAGTTTACTTTTAAACGTGTCACAAAATTAAAAAAGGAAACAAAAAGTATTTATTTCTATCAGGTCATTTCTTATCATAATCTAGGAACATAAGGACAACAGCAGAATGCTGCTTCAATGACACTGGAAACACTGCTCTGATAAACCCGTGTGTGCCCTTCACATGCTTCACATTCTCACACAGTGAAGGAGCTCTGCCAGCAGGAGCGGCTTTCTCTTTGCCGTGAACCGAAAGCTCTTGTTCAGTTCAACTCTGCAAAGATACAGATGTAGTGGCCATGATTTCAAATGCAGTCAAATCCACTGATTTTATTATTATTGAATTTAAATCAGTGGAATAAAACTGAAGGACAGCTATGGGACCAGCAGGGGGAGATGTTGCATCGCATTCCTAGTGCATCTGTGCTGTTTACTAAGTGGGCCTGTCAAGATGCTATATGTAGCTTTTATTCTGCAGCAGCTGCACTGATTGTGTCCTATAACACCAAGGGAGAAAAAAGACCCAACAGGATGAAATTAAGTTTCTCCATCACACTACAGCCTAGCAGCACTTTCCACTTCTCCAGGAAACCTAATCACCTGCACACACGTGCCAGATATGCTTTCTCAGACCTCCCATGTGAGAATGGCACACATGCACGCACATTGTCTCCAGAGGGGGAAGTTCCTCTCAAGGGCCGCAGAGGAGGATCTCATTAGTATTAGGTTGTTTTTTCCAGCAGGACAGATGCAAGACAGCATTCAGCAGAGACGCTGTCCCAGTGAAAGGCAAGTAAACACACAGGCCAAAGATAGGAGTTGGGAAAACTAATGGAAAGACTGCAAATTTTTAGAGCTGATAGCAAAAGGTGTTTGAGGAGAATTGTTGCGTTTGCTTAAAGTGAATCCTGCCAGGATCCTGTTGCTTTCATATCAGCAGGAAGAGAATGTCCGAACTGTGGTTTAAGACGTCCTGTGAGACGAGACCACAGCGTTATTGCTCTGAAAACACACACCTCTGCTTTCATTCTACATGTCGGCATGAAAACTGAATAAAATGAATGTCTATGAAAGAAAAAGCAGGTGAAATAACAGCACCCCTGAGGCTAACTTGTAAAGCATCAGCAGAAAGAAGGATGAAATTAAATATTATTCTACTTCAATGTCCAACTGACTCACACACTTTTTTCTTTTTTGTGTGAAGCTGTTTCCAACGATTATGTCTTTGTGAAAAAGACCATATTTGTTAAAATGCAACCATGCAAGACAAGAAAAAATAAATAAATCGCTAAGGCTAAACAAGCTCCGACTCAAGCAGGGATCCCTGACCTTTGATAATGATCTGGTCATGCCACATGCCTTCTTTGAACTCGTTTCATACGCTCAGTCCTGTTATGCACATACAAGGCTGTGCTGCGGCCGATTTGCACCATGACTCATTTGAAAACAAGCAGATGCTGCTCACAGTCCAGCAGGCTCTAAAAAACAGGAATGGCTGGGAAAGACTTGAAATTTGAGGAGCGATTGCGCTGCGAGGACATTGTGCCCCTTATCCCATGGTGTCAGCCCGTGTTGTGCTGTGAGGCTGGAGCTGTTGCCAAGAAACCAAATTAACTTGCTGTGAACTTCCACGCGGCTGTGACAGAGAAGTGAAGAGCTCAGAGGCTGTGGCACATGTGCACCACTTACTGCAGCTTTACAACTCAGAAGCCTCCAATGTACTGTACGATACAGCCGGCTGCAGTTTAAAGATCGTTTAAGATTCTGCACTGAAAACATAAGAGATTGGAAAATGAACTGACAATTAATATCTGTTTAGTTTTAATAGTTCCAGCTTCTCAGGTGTAACAATTTGTGGCTTTTAATTGAAACTATTTTAAAATAATAATAATTTAATCATTTATTAACTAACGAATTAATAATAATTATTTTTATTTGGCTTTTATTTATGTCTTATGTGATAGTATTATTTATGTACAGTACTGTGTGTCAGCTGTTTGTTTTTAAAGTGCTTTATAAATAAAGATGATGATGATGAAAAACATATGGTGTTGATTTTACTTTAGCCCTCTAACACTGTCTGACTCCATGCATTTATATTACCTGCAGTAAATCCCATCAATCACTGAACTAACCAAGAACTAACCAATTCATGTATAAAATAGCTAAAAGTTTTGATTTATTCTCATCGTGCAAAAATGAATTCTTAACTACACGTTAAGCTTCTGTGCTAGTGTGACGTTCATATTTATAGTGTGGATTTTATTTAGGTTTAGCATTTACTATCTTATACATGTAAGTAACATTTATTTTTATAGCAATTTTCTAGATGAGGCTCACAAAGTGCTTCACCACAGTCGACCAATAAAAACACAAATATTAAAAGGAAACAGTATCCACTAGTCAAAAGTGAGCCTGTGCGAATAAAGCTTGAGCTGCTCACAGGTCTCATAGTGCGGACACCATCATCACACACACTTTCTCCTTTAGTTTTCAGCCAGTGAACAGAGAACAACAGCTGGTTTGGTCAAAAGATTTCAGTGACCTGCATGTTAGCTGTGGCTCTAAGACACAGGTGTCCAACTGCAGGCCTCGAGGGCCAGAGTCCTGCAGGTTTTAGACGTGTCCTTGATCCAACACAGCTGATTTAAATGGCTAAATTGCCTCCTCAACATGTCTTGAAGTTCTCCAGAGGCCTGGTAATAAACTAATCATTTGATTCAGGTGTGTTGACCCAGGGTGAGATCTAAAACCTGCAGGACACCGGCCCTCGAGGCCTGGAGTTGGACACCCCCGGTCTAAGAGTTTGCTATAGTGTAAGCAGGTGTTTGACCGATCAGAGCCCTGAAAGTGATCACCAAGATGTTAAACTGAAGTCTGAACTTCATGGGAACAGATGTGCAAAGATGACAAAAAAGGTGTCAGATGAGAACACTTAGTAAGCAGCCCCACAGCTGTAACTTGGACCAAAAACGCCTTACAGTGACTTACAGTAGTCTGACTGTGTGAAACAAAGGCCAGCATTCGACTGAGGCGGGTAACATTTCCTAAATGAAACAACTATTAAAATATCTTTATCAAAACGAAGAGCCTGGTCAAATGTATGTGCCGACTGCAAATACAGATTTTGCAAATTCAGGACATGTGACTCTGCTACATGTGAGCTCAGTTAACCCTGGGATTATTGCCACTGACACTGGAGAGAGATGGGATACGCCCAGAAAGTCCATCATGAGGATTGCGATCCCAAAGAATGACTCGCATCCACCCGGGCCTGCATGTTGTTAATCTGCTGTGATCCATCTTCATGCTTGCTGCAGATGTTTAAATCACAATCATTAATTGTGCCGTGCACATCTCGTGAGACTGTAGTCAGCCATGACGGCGTGCAGCGTCTTCCATCGCTGCTGTCACACAACTCGGACACATCTGGTGATGTGTGAAGACAAACACAGAGGTGATGTTTGTACTGTGTGTTCATCTATTAGTAGGTAGTTAGCAGAAACAGCTGACTTTAAGCTGCCTGATGGAGTGTCTTCATGAAGAATTTTAGTGATGATATGAAATGAAAGTGTGAAGTTGGCGCCAGCACTTGTTTGAAATCGCACCTCCTGATGCCAAACTACGTCACACAGATTCCTACTGCAGACTGCAGTAAACTAAACATCCATTCATCAGACTGACACGTTTCAGCCTGAGCGAGGTGTCTCGACTGAGATAATAAATATTTAAAGTCCTCCTCAAACGTGTGTTTGACTTTGTGCTACACCACTTTGATGTCTCGCTTGAATGACGGATGTGCAAAAGTTTCACTTTGTCTTTTAAATACGTGTGTCATCACTCTGGGCTTTTTAAGAAGGAGAAAGGTGTAAATGTTGTTTATTCCATGCTCCAATCCAGCTCCGTGAGCTCAGGCACGCTGACACTCACCACAGCTCTTTTATGATCATGTAATCAAAGGTTCTTCAAAAACAGATGTTCTTACATTCAGACTCTTTGACTGTAATATAGGGTGTACGGCACGCATATGGCACACAGTATGTGCAGTATTTGGCATTAGACTTAAACATATTAATTCATAAGCCATCCAGAAATGTTCCTCTTTGCTGTGGAGCGTACTCGTTTGATATCACCAACAGCAGATGTGTGACAGGTTTACGATAAAGTCCTGCTGGTTCAAGTTCACACAGCACTGTAGCCACGCGCACATCTGCATCACAACTGCAAAGACAGGACTAAAGATTATTTAGAATTGTTAACGTCATGTATTTTTTAATTGTGTTTTCTGCAGTCTGTGTCGTGGATCCTGGGTTTTTGTAAGCGTTTCCTGTGTACTCTCTTTGTGTAGCAGAGATTTCTCGACTGGTTTCTTTATGGTTACTTTGTCAGTGTAGTTTTGCTACGTATTACAGTCTAGCTTCTGTTTTTGTTTTAACTCCGTGAGTTTCACTTTGTCCTGCTCCCCCGTGTGTCTTCTTGTTAAGTCCCTGTCTCTATGTTAGTTTTCTTTTGTTGTGTTACTTCCTGTTTTATTTTGTTAGCAGTCGTCGCCTGTGTCTTGTTCCTTGTTTTACTTCCCCCTTTCTTGCTGTCCTTGATTAGTTTCAGCTGTGTTTAGTTCCTTGTCGGACCTGACCTGGTTTGTAAATGCTCTAAAAAAGCTGCCTGTTAGTGTTTCCTTTGGAGGTACAACGACAAAAAGATGAACGCGAGCAAACACAAAAATAATGTTTCCTGCTGAGTTGAACCCTCTTGTGCATTTCCCTACCAGTACTGCTATTAAATGAAGACTTACGTCAGCTTAAACGTGTCTTAGAGGACATGATGGATCCACTGCAGCAAAAGGCCTGATACCAATTCGATGGAAGGCTGAGCTTTGCCCTGCCAGCAGTGCACATAATTAGATATATTGATTATGGCGTTATCTGTGACTAGGAGGATCACTGGGTGCACATAGGAAGCAACTGCAAAGTGTTTCATTTAATAAACCTTTTCAAAGTCTGTATTACACAGTGATGCTAAGCTTTCTAAACACCTTGAGTCTCAACAGGAAGGTCAGCTGGGCTCTGAGTGCTTATGCCAGATGCACATTTCATGCCTCATAACATGCTCCATATAATTTTTACCAAAATATTAGGAATGATTTTATTACTGCACTAATACTTCACCCCTACTATTTTTGACATTACATAACAATTATATGGAGTATCTTATGGGACATAAAATGCACATATGGCATTTTACTATTTCTTTCTAATATTTCCCTACTGGTAGCTGCATTGTGCTACATCACACACCATCTCTCTCTTCTTCCACTGGCCACCTGACCTCCTTGAGACCATTCGATGCTATTGCGGTACTGAGCCAACTCATTTTTTAATATTTTGCTTCCAAGGAGCCAGACGTGTAAGTTCTTTAATGCTGAGCTGAAGCTCTTCAGTTGTTCTTACTGTTGTTTGTTAATCCACTTAACACTGACTTCAGAATTGTACAAAAGGCGTAAGACTCAGTGGATGAACCAGTGATAATGCCAACCATCACAGTTAACAGGCACGAATAGTATGTTTGCATAAACAAGATCATTTCTAACAGCTATTAACGTAGGGCGGCCATATTTTGATTTCCAAAAAAGAGAAAACTTGGCTCACTCATGAAGAACTTTCTTAAAGAAACATAAAATCGTTCCGGGCATTTTGACTAGAGACCGGCCCCCCAGGTATGAAAGCCATAACCCTAACCCGCTGTGGTGACAGTGATGTACAGTCTTGTTGGTATATGTGTGATTTCTATACATTTTACATCAGATAAAAACTTTCAGATGATTATTTATCAAAAGTGAAACATTTTAAATGAGAATAAAGAAAAGTATTTCTGAGTTATTTTTATACATCGGCGAGCATCTGGCCAATCCACCACCTTTCATTGTTTATACCGTTTATACCGGTATGCCCGATGGCCATGTCAGCTATGGTCGTTAGGAGGGAAATTTCTTTTGCAGTGAAAGAAGGACTTGCGCTTTGGGGTCGTTTAAACATCATTTGGCGCGTTCCTGTGCGCTGTCTGTGAGCGCAGAGCACGCGCCCACAAAGCAAGTTTGGGGATGACGTCACACACGGGTCCTCTGGACATTTTTATCAGTCTCGAAAATCCCCACGGACAGAACGTGAAAAGAGGACATGTCCGGGGGAAAGAGGACGGTTGGTCAGCCTATATTAACTGAAAACTTGACATAGTTCACCACTGTGTGCAGTGCGTCTTTTTTTTTAGTTGAGGAAACTGGACAAGTAGAGGAAGAAAAAGAAGAAGTGGCAAACCTTAAAAAACCCTCTTTAACAGTGTCTGCAAGCCACGTCCTTAAGAAATGGGGAAAACATCCGGTAAAAACCCGGACACAGAGCCTGAGAGCATCCAGTCCTTCAGCTGATCACCTGCTGTTCACTGAAGTGCTCTTAGTGATAGGGAGGCATTTATTTCATAGAATCAGCCAAAGAAATGAGAAGAGCTGGATGTTTTACCAGCATCCGGTGGAAAATGTGGGCCAGCAATTAGACTGTTTCACCGACTGCTTCTCTTATCTCCACTAATGAGTCAGACCTTCCCTGAATTTTGTTTCTGGGGAAACGAAGCAGGATGGCCAGCAGAGGCGCTAATCACACTGCTGTACACACAGTGTTAGATGGATGGATGATTATGGCAGCTCCACATCTGTGCTTATAAACCCGGTGATCTAATCCGGGACACACATGACGCTTTATTCTATAACGCCAGGAGTCTGGCTGCTTTGTGTGAGGTGAATAGTGACCAGTAGCGCCAGTATCGGAGTTTTCCACGGCCGTCGGCACCGACTGGCCACGCTGCGGGAACAGGGCGGATCTTAGGACCCGCGCTTTCATTCCTCGTCGAATAACAAAAAGTTAGGGGGGCGCTCGGCGTGCTGTGGACGTGCTACACAGCAGTCAGAGTGTGTCAAAGTGTCTGTGGTCAGCCCCTTTGCTGCTGCTGTGCTCCCATTGCAGTGGTGCAGCAGCAGTCAGCTGCAGGGCTGCGTGTGTGTTTGTGTGCGCGATCTGCCGCGGGGTGTCTTCACTACTCTGTGGCTGCACTGTAAACAAACCGAGGCGAGTGTAGGCTGGTCCGCCCGTGCTTTCCGGAAACGATGGTGCAAAACACGGGACACACCTCGGGTCAGCAGCCACACGCAGAAGCCCGACGAGGTGCCCGTCTGTGAACAAAAGGCAGCGAAGAGAGCGACTCGAACAGGCACCGCGCGTCCGAACGGGACAACCCTCTGAATCCGGGGCTCGAGCACGCACCAGCGCTCTTTTTCTGTTTTGTGGGTAAGTGAAACTTTTTCCTCTAAATCCTCGCGTGGTGTGTTCCCGTCGGGTTTCAGGGCAGTCGCCGTGGTGTAACACAGGTACGCTGGTGTTGTTGTGCAATGCAGATGGAGCTCCCCGCACGTGCTTTCTGACCGTGTTTTAATGATGTTCAGTGGATCGCTCGCGTGGGTCACTGCAGTTTGTTGCACTGAATTTTAAGCGCTTTTGCGCCCTCGAGCTGGAAGCTGCACCGAAACGCAACGTTGCGTGACGTGCCGCTTATTTATGTCACGCACCTGGCAGAACATGATGTGGCCTTGCACCAGACACACGACGTTTGTCAAGAATCTAACTGTGCAAACCAGAAACTTAGATTCCAGGGTTACTGTGGAGGGCCCGGTTTTAGCCCAGTTCCACACTGGTATGTCTCATGCGATCACAGATTTCCCTCTGTGAGCCACAAGCTGTAATTATTTATTGATTAGAGAGCCAGCAGAAGATGAATCCTCGAAATGAACACGTGTGAGTTTGAAGTCCTCATTTGTGGAATTTAAGGACTAAATTTCACTGCTTGCAGCCTCTCAAATACGAGGATCATATGTTAGAATTCAAATGTCATTGAAAGGACAAGCTGACTAAATGTGAACTTTGTCCTGCGGTTAATGATATAGTTGCAACGAACGGTGCTCAGCAGGGCACGTCTGCGTGGATGAGACAGGACCCCACTGTCAGAAGATCTCATTTTAAGATCATTAAAAGATTTCAATCTCACCTGTAGCTCAGAGTTAAACTTCTCCCAGTTTTGTTGGGTGTGATTGAAGGAGCTTCCAACTGGAGCGCAGAACACTTTGCATTGACAAATTATGAGGTGGGAAATCATCTACTCAACCAGAGCTGAGGAACTTTGAGCTACACAGAGACTGGGCTTTCTAGACACATTCATTTTGACCTGCCTGCACTCGGTGTGACTGTCGTACCAGCTCATAAGGCTTGTTCTGAGATCTTATCCCTAACAGCAGGGAGCCACTCGGCTTGCCCGGAGAAGGACTGTTTGCTCTCACGCTTTGAGGCACGCACCTGAATTTTTGAAGTCGCTTGAAGGATAGCTTCCAAATGAACAGACTCATTCGGTGGTACACCTTGGAAAAACAATCAGCGAGTGGCTGAATGACACACAAATAGTTGCAGAGTCGTCTCTGACTTCCTTCCTAACCCCAGCCTAAACAATTAGTCAGGCATGGTGTTTACTCAGCGCAGAGAAAACCAGTTTCTGTTTGGCTTGGTCGACACTATGATGACTTGAATCCCCGCAGGCACAGTAACTAAAGTGACTTCAGCTGAACTGGCCGGAGGCTCTGTTGCAGCGGTGCTGACGTATTGCGAGTTTGGTTCCTGAGCAGCTCAGCTTCCCTCTTTTGGGCTTATTTAGTGTTTGTTTTTCTATGCAGCACTTTTTGCACTGGATCCCAGGAATGGAAGCTGGAAACAGCTTTTTAAATGGTTCTCCAGTTTGAACAAAACATGTGCACAGGTGATGGCTGCATTTTGGTCTTTGTCAAGTGATGTGCCCAAAAATGAGCCATGCATTGCCAAGAGTTGTTTGTTTAGAAGCATATTGCAGATATACTTTGATTAAAACAAGATCTTATTTCATTATTTGCTTTTGCATGGATTGCTTCGGTTTTCCTTGCACCCTGCTTTTTTCCCCACTGAAGGTGCCGATGGCTTAAACTGGAACCATAGCAGAGACACAGCTCAGTGACTAAAAAGGAGGACATGTCAACAGCTCCCAGCTCCTTCAGCCCCTCTGGGAAATTACTTGCATGAGGCTGGGAGGAGAAAGAAATATGTATTTTTTGTGTGTGTGTGTGTGTGTGTTACCATTAGTGTTTTAAATAAATCTTAAAAAGATTTACATAAAGGCCTGAACATCGTTCTGCGTCGCTCTGTGACTGCTCGCAGCTGGTTGGAGATGACGACCACTTGACCCTGCAGCTCGTCATTTTGGATCATTTGTGGTCATTAAGTGTCTGTAGCATCGTTTGATCAAATCAAGGCCTTTCTGTTTGTTTGCATGGTGGTGTGTCTGCTGCTCACTGTAAGAGAGCCCGGTGATCATCATCAGGTGGAGATGAGCTACACCTCTACATGTTTGTGTGTGTCAGCCATGAAGGTTCACAGATTTGGATCCAATTGGAAATCTGTGCCTGACCTTTGACCTGGACTGGTGAGACATTATTCTTGGGATTTGATGCTTTGATATTCAAATAAAGCCTCTATGTAATACACGAAGAAGTTCAGTTACACACAGCCTTTGTTCTTGGGTTGTTGGGTCTTTTAGGAGACATCAGCCATAATGAGTCATTTTGCAGGAGATGGAGCTGTATAAATACTGTCACAGATAGTGACAGTAGTCTTCCTCACCAGAGATATAAGACAACTCATTACGTGCATCTCAAGTGTGTTTTCCAGTCTGGAGAGTGACGCTCAGGCCTATTTGTATCCACGCCAAAGAGCGCTTTATTTGATGTCTCGCAGGCTTTCATGTTACAGCTGTGAGGAGCGAGCAGCAGCTGTACTCGCTGTAGTGATTCTGCCTCCTTTGTAGAAGCTCCCGGTGTAATGTTGCAGAGTTTCACTCTGTCAGAACGACTCTAGCGGTGTAGGATGAATAGACGCATGAAGTAATTGTAACAGGTGAGCTCTCCAACAGGGCTGAGATGACCGAGTTAAAGCAGGTTAAGACGAGTCTGTGTCCCGCTCTGTTTTATGTATTGTTTCCTGTTCCTGTTGATGGTGCTTTCTGGATATTGGTCACTTATCAGCGCGGTACAACGCAGGGCGTGGTCTATATCCTGCTAATTCATATATTGAAGATTCAACTTACAAGTCTGAACAATGAAGCCAACATGGAAACACTAATGACTGCAGTTCCTCCACAAAAAGTAAGTCAGTGCTCTCAGACTCCATGTTTAGGCTAAACTAGCAGTGAAAAACATCTTTACTTTTACTCTCTATACCTAACTGTGTATGCTGCAGTATTGTTTGGTTTGGTCAAATTGAAGTATTCAATCATATTGAAAAACAAATCGTTCCATATGCATCTTTATATGCTAAAACAGAGTAGCTCCAGCCCACAGCTTGGTACTTGCTGGGTTTGCAGTTTGTCACACAAACTAATTAGATTAAAAACGAGGAATCTCCATATTTAGGATAAGTGCTCAAAATCAGTGAATGATGACATCAAGCACAAACTTACAGGCAGCCTGAGCTACATTCTTGTGTGCCGAGCTGGGCTGCTCAGATCATGATGGTCTGCACAGAGTCAGTCAGAGAACCAAACACAGCTAACACTGAATAAAAGGGTGGGTGAGGTAAAGAGACACCCCCCCCCCCCCCCCCTTTTTTTTGCTTTATCCTCCAGATGACATTTTAAATGTCAGCCAACCTAACAGAAAGATAATTGTGAAACTTTAGGTGCAGGTAGCAAGTTGTGTTATTTTACTTTTTAGAGGCGAGAGGTGTAGAAAGTGAATCCTCATTAGTTCATTCTGCACCTGGCACGCAGCTATATCTGCATATTGGCCTTTATCATTCAAAGCACGATCAGTAAGGACTCCGGGGGTCCTCAGATCTCTCAGTTAACCTCATCCAAGTGCTAGCCTGTACTCCACCCCACTTGCACTTCTCGCTCGTTCTCATTAGTCTGTGTATGAGAGACAGCGGCACATCTTAAGACGGCCAAAATTAAAGTATTGATTAGTATGTTTCTGTGGCTTTCCTGAAGCTTTGGCTGCGTAACCACATTGTGATTTTACAGAAATCCATACGGTTCGATATAGTAGTACTCTTAGAAAGACACGTTGTTGTCAGACTGGCAGTATGACAGCAATGCAATAAATTTGTTTCCTAGAAAAATAACACAAGTAGCTCTTAAATCCCTGTAAGTTGTGTCTGTATTCATGTCCTGCTAACGTCGTTCTCTCGCACGGTCCCAGGGCCGGGGAGCTAACTGAAATAAATGTGTGGTTGAGTGTGTGCCTGCCCTCTGGAGACGCTGATCTATGCTGAAAACTCCCCTGCAAACCCCGACATCGGCTTTCCCTCTGCAGCACTGGTCACAGCGAACACCTTTGGGTTTAGCCTTACCTGCTCTGAGCACTCACCACCTGTTCCATATTTTTAGCTCACTTCATTTCCTTAAAGAGGGCCTGACAGTACACAGGGAGATACTCGTTTAAAGTGAAATGGTACAAAGATAAAAATAGTTAATGCATATCTCAAGTTATTTCAAGTGAATGCCCACACACTGGCAGAAGGTTCTGTCACCCAACCTACATGTGGCAGCTATGTGAAACATGTAGTAGTAATGAGACGGGCTTAAACAGATGGTATTGTCTTTGTTTACATCAATTTTCAAGTGATACATGGGTGGACTTGGGACCAGGTATGTTTTGCACTAAACAGGGGGTGTTTGGCATGCTTCAGCTCCTAAATAAATGGATTGGTTCCATGTCGATATAGATGGAAGTGCCTGCTTTGCAGTCCCTGATCATTAGCGATAGCACAGTATATTAAGATACACGGTCCCAATGTGTAGTAACTGTAATCTGATTTTCAATCTTTCAAATTAAGTAATAGTGTCATTTGCACATGCTTCTGGTCATGCTATCACTGTGGCTCGTGGGATAGCAATGTCAGTCAGTCCGTCCACCACACCAGTGAAGACTGGGCTGTATTCATTCCTTTAATTATTCCTGCCTTGCTGAGGATTCGAGTGTTTGCTAATCGACGGTTGCACAGAAGTTTGGTTCAGACATTCATATCCACCGTGAGATAAATTGTATACTGTAATTCTCCCTTCCACCAAGATGCAGTACTTGGTTTACAGTTACCGTATTTTTCGGACCATAAGGCGCATTAAACAAAACCAAACAGTCAGATAAGTCAAACTTTCCTCAACTCATTCTTCTTGCTTCCTCCACTTCTGTACCATTGATTCATTAATGCTGAATCCTCTGCAGCTGCTCTATTCCCATGTTGTTGCAGTATATGAATGACTAACCTCGTATTGTGGATGGATTATCTCAGTTGTTCTCCTGACTGAAGTTTGGTCCGTTTACAGCAGGGGTGTCAAACTCAAATACACAGTGGGCCAAAATTCAAAACTGGAACAAAGTCGCGGGCTAACATTAATATTTATTGAAAAAAAAATCTTCCTCCAGATATAAGAATGAATCTTTCCTTATGGACTCAAATACGTTTTGCAGGGGCCAAATGTAATTAGGCTGCGGGCCAGAGTTTGACACCTATGGTTTACAGCATCCTGCCATGCGATTGCATTTGTCTCTAACCATCGGGAACCTTCACGTTAACTTTTATCGAGTGGAAAAAAAGTTAGCGTTCATCCTCCAGCTTCACTGTGTTTATGCTAACATAGCTGTGTCGCTAGCGATCACGTAGCACATCATTATATACCAGCTAGCCCAACTTCAGTAACCCTACAAACGTCACTGCTGTTTAGTTTCCTGTCTTCATTTATGTTGGAAGTGATAGCAGAGCTGTACGTTTGAATTTGTTTCAGAAACCTCTCAGTCAGAACATGCTATATCATGTTTAGGTGGAAGCTAGCGAGCTAACTTCCTGCTAACTTCCAACTCTGTTAAGTGTAATAAATCCTGTTTTCATGGATGCCTGGATGTTAAACTTAATTGTTACACCTGGTAAAGCAGCAACACTGATGATTTTATTAAAGATGAAAGGATTTAGACAGTTTTTAACTCTCAGTGATGCTGCAGTGTTCGTTTGACTTTGGGACCTGAAACAGACTGAGTTTAGGACCCAGATTCCTCTGCGAGGCTCCTGACTACAGCCGTGATGTTCCAACAATCCATCACGCGGTGCGGCTTCATAGCTTAGCAAAGTCGTACTAAAACATTTTTGTCAGATCTTTGAGCGCCGTGTAGCACATAAAACCGGTTCGAGGTCAGTGAGCACAACCAGAATTCACACATAAGGCGCACTGACGATTTTTGAGAAAAATAAAGGATTTTAAGTGCGTCTTATAGTGTGGAAAATATTGTAATGTATCTCACAGCATGACAACATCAAAATCACAAATGAACACATTACAGAAGAAGTATACACCTTTCCTGCTGCTGTAAATTATCTGTGCAGACAGCAGTGGAGGTGGGGGCATTGCAGGTGGAGGAATCGATTCCCATGGCCATCACAGTTGTGATTTCAGCCGAGTTCTAACAAGGCAGCTTAAGATCTCCTCTGACAGTACGCTGCTCTTCAACTTCTCTATATGATGCTCTCTACTTTTTCCTGCTCTGGTGCTTTTGCTGTACTGCTGTATAAATATAATTCTGCAGGAACGATGGACCTACATGAAAGAGCTGGTAATCTTTTGATGAAAACCTGGAGGAGGAGCAGCATGTAACCCTGGGCCAGCTGACACCGGCAGAGGGAAGCCTATTTTTGTGAGAGTTGCAGAGAATTGACCAACCTCAGCTCCTCTCTCCAGACTACTGCATCAAAATTTCTCTTTGTAGCTGGCATAAGGGTAGAGAATAGCAGACTTTTCAATGCTGCTGCTAACGTTACTTAAAAAGGAAGAGAAAGGCTTACAACCCATAGGGTTTCTTACATTTCTCGAGAATAAACTGGCTCTGATATCAGTGGGATGAAGGATGTGGCTGGCACGATGGAGTCATCACTGATTGCCATCAGCAAATGTAAAAAAGAAAGTCTTCTAAAATGTTGTTTTTATGTATATTGCCAGTTCCTTTTTTCCACTGCGAGGTTTCCTAATTACAGTGGCTGTGTGTGTTTCAGTGGCAGCTGTAACCTGCTGACAGATTCAGTTTATAAAGATATGAAGCTGAAACACTTCAGGTATGTTTGCCCAAAACTACCACTTAAAGGATTCATTGTTGAAATCGTTGCAGATGGTTCTTCTAGGTTTCGAGTTCATACCATACAACTGTGTCTTTGGTGACTTTGATTTGTCATTTCTTGTCTTTTAAATAATGTGTGTTATCTGCCAGTTTTCCACAAAGACTGAAAAATGTTGTAAAGACCCTCTCTGGGCGCGCCATGATTAAGTCATCGAGGGCTAAACATTTGCTTCCTGTCTGATATCAGCAGCTTGCTCGTGGCGCTGCCGTCGCAGGCCTCTGCCTGTGACCTTTCCCCACACAAAGAACATACCCACTTGTTCCTGTAAGGATCTTCAGGCCAGCTGGGGTCGTCTTTTTTTTCTTCACACATCAAATGCACATTAAGAAATCTGTTCCAAAGAGATAACAGCTGAACAATTGCCTTTGTTACGATGCTTACAATCCTGTGAAGGCCATATAAGCTTGGAAAAATGTCTTTTTTCCCCCAGCGAGAATTCTCTGAAATGCATTTCACAAAGGAGCTTATTGGCAGAGAAAGCCAAACCTGGTCACAGGCTGGAACGACCGTTACTCTCCGTTACATGTCAAGTGTAATGTGCAGCTAATTGCATTTATTAGATCATTATCCACAGTTGGAGGCCATGAACGTTAAGTCATGTTGTCACTGAGACGCCTGTAATCTCCACCCGTTCACACTGTCATGCTCATTAGACCGTAAAGACACACGTGCGCGTGAAACCGTATCGATGCGACCGTGTGCCGTGTAAGGAGAACACTGTCTTCACTTAATGCGCCGCTGTCTCATCTCAGAACATCAAGCCTGCACAAGACCTCTTACAGGCTGCCGCATATGAAATTTACACACCTGACAGCCATTCACAGCACAAGCACGATAACCTTTCTGCCAAATGGAAATGTCAGCGTCTAGATATATGCTTTGCTCTAAGGGAACAGGAGCCTGTAGTTGTGGGTGAATCAGATTACTGTCATCATTTTAATGCACATTTTTGGCCTTGCTAGCAGCGTAGCCAGACACGGCCAGACTGACATCATGTAAGTCTACGAAAACATCCAGCAAAGTTTTATTAGCTGAGAATCAAATAGCATTTTGTTTGTGTTTATTGTGTTTCTAATTTCAGCTTTTGTGTTGTTTTGGTAGCCTGTCCAACCAAGTGTGCGTGTCGGTGCATGCGAGTCTCCCTTCCCTGACTTTGGTTAAACGTGGACTAACAGTTTCCTTTTCACCTGCGTGTGTGTGTGTGTGACATTCTGTCTGCAAACACGAAAGCTTAAAAATGTTGAATGATTCCTGTTACAATGGTGCAGAGTGGGCTCGTGTTAAGAATCCATTCAAATGTGGTCTTCGAGGTTAACTCGATGATTTATTTTATTAAAAGCTTTGTAACCCAGAAACTACGATTCTTGTGAGTTTGCTTTGCATCCACCTAATAGACGTATTTACACGTTGCATAATTCATTTACAAGCTTCCTGAATTTTTTGGGAAAACAAAATAAACTTGTGAACAGAAACCTTTCTTACTTTCAGACATACTGCTGCTAGTCTTGCTGGACATTGCTGTTGGGCAGTCTAACATTGTATTACAGAGTGCATAAACTGATAAAAGTAAGTGAATAACGTTGTCGTATATTGTAACTGCTGATTATCTCATAGTGATACAGGTCATATGATCACTGCTGTCCCCGAAACAGCCGACCTGCTGTCAGGAAGGGTTTTCCTGTGATCGTCCTGGCACTGGGGATTTGGGTTCGGGTCCTTCCAGGCTGTAGCAGTCCATGACTTGAATGGTCTGAAGCCGTTTTAGCAGCAGGTGAAGGAGTAAAAGCATATCAGGCAGAGGTGGCAATATACACTTCTGAATTTAGGTTATCTCTTGCTCATGTCTTATGCGTTATTGACTGTAAGCTGCAGCCTCACCAGCCACTGTGCATCAGAGCTGACACAGCAGCGTCCCTTCCACCTGACCACAGGGTTCCAGCAGCAATGAGAATGGATAGAGATCACCGGGATATTGTGGCTCTTTGGGGGATTTAGTGTATCACTCTCAATGGGAAGGATGGATGGCTTCTCATTCTGCAGCAACACATTAATCCTCTGCGGGTTCAAATCATCACAGATTACCAGGATCCTCTTGAGAGCCGTAAGTGGGAATTTTAAGAGTCTGCAAGAGATGGATAACACTCGGTTTGTCTTCTGTATTAACCTGCCGTCTCCGCTGGACTCAAGCCTGTGCTAACGCTTTCTAAAAGTAGGTCACCAGCTCGTAGGTTGTGCCACTGGTCAGCCTGAGCAGTGTCACGAGGACAGAGGGTGGAGCCGGCCTCACCTGAAAAGTCCTCTACAACACAACTCTGCAGATCAGGAGGGCGGGGTGGTCCCATTCCCGTCTGTCCTTATTAGAGAAACCCCTGTCGGGTAACATTTTCAAGATTCCAGGAAGGTCAGGCTTGTTGCAGGGTGCCGACTCATGAGTGTGAGCACAGGAGAAATAATTGGCTCATCCAACTTCCCTGTTTGGAGTTTCATATCCCGTGTAATCCTGGACTTATAATGCCTGAGGTAACCAACACTGGAGAGGGTGTCCTGGATTTGTTTGGGACTGTCCCCCGGTGTATTTCTGTCCACTCACATTGATCGTCGCCCGTGGATCCCAGGGGCGGAGCTTCCTGCCCATCGCATGGGTGGACAAGAACGTGTTTAACAGGTTTATGGTTCCAGCTAATTGTGTCTCGTACAGGTGCCAGATAATCCTGTGGATTGAATGAAAGAGTTCCGGGGATTAGTCTGTGCCGGGCAAACACACTGCAAAGTGTGCAGCAAGTGTCAGCACCTGTGTGCAGCTCGAGTCTGTGACTTTAGTTCACACATCTGAACTTCCTGTGCTGAACTGGATATCAGAAATATGAACCTGTGAGTCTTTGTTTGGGAGGACGTGGTCTCAAAGGTCTTTGTTTTGTGTAATAAGTTACATCCTATAGATGATGTTTGTTTATTTTTTGTCATTTTCCCATCATGTTTTTTCATCTACATACTGAACAATTTCAGTCCCCACACACAAACCTCACAGCCCTTTGGTGCTTTCACTGGTTTTAATTCATGCCTAAATGTACACTTTATTTTTTTATTTACAAACTGTAATCATTGAAGTTTTCATCAGGTCACAGTTTCTCAGGGGGGAGTGGGGTGGCTCATTGCAGCATTTGGAGCTGTGGTTTGCAGAGTACTGCTGACTCTGAGACGTGTAGGAAACTGTCATCATTAGCTGTTGTCCCCCAAGAATAAGTCGTGTTTGACATCAAATACATTCATCAGTCATAGAGATGAGAATATCCCTTAAATGTTCCCCCAGTTGTTGGCTGACTACAAAGTACTCTTGCTGTTTCCAGAGGCCCTTAAGCTGCTGCAGTGTCAGTTGATGCAGATCAGTTCCGATGATTAGACTGTCACCACCAACCTCTAGTTGCACAAAAAGTGGAACATGGGAAAAGCCAAAAAAGCCAAATTCCTTTTGTTTAGAGAGCAACCAAAGTATCCCCTAATGCTTTTTCAAAAAACAAAGTGTGTGTGTGTGTGTGTGTGTGTGTGTGTGTGTGTGTGTGTGTGTGTGCGCGCGCGCGTGTGTGTGTGTGTGCGCGTGTAGACACAGAAACTATGTAAAATCCACACTGTGCCATAGGCTTGCTCAAAGATTCATCAGTAGCAGCCAGTTCACCAGCCAGAGACCTCAGGGTGCTTTATATTGTAAGGGACAACAATACATACAGAGAAAAACCCAACAATCATATGACCCCCTATGAGCAAGCACTTTGGCGACAGTGGGAAGGAAAAACTCCCTTTTAACAGGAAGAAACCTCCAGCAGAACCAGGCTCAGGGAGGGGCGGGGCCATCTGCTGTGACCGGTTGGGGTGAGAGAAGGAAGACAGGATAAAGACATGCTGTGGAAGAGAGACAGAGGTTAATAACAGATATGATTCAATGCAGAGAGGTCTGTTAACACAGTGAGTGAAGAAGAAACACCCAGTGCATCATGGGAATCCCCCAGCAGCCTTTAGGAGAAAGGAAAGTTTGAAGCCTAATCTTAAAGTAGAGATAGTGTCTGTCTCCTGAATCCAAACTGGAAGCTGGTTCCACAGAAGAGGGGCCTGAAAACTGAAGGCTCTGCCTCCCATTCTACTTTTAAATACTCTAGGAACAACAAGTAGGCCTGCAGAGCGAGAGCGAAGTGCTCTAATAGGGTGATATGTTGATGTTGATGTTATCCACCCGTCCTTCATTTGAGGCAGATGAAATGTGACAGGAGAATACCTGATCAGCCTGTAGGCTCATGGATAGTAGAGCAGCAAGGGAAGAACCTCTTTAGTGTAATATGAGTTGTACTCATTTGATGTTAAGTAGATGAATGTATTGATTTGTACTTATTGCGGCCTTCTATTAAACATGGGATAAGGCCTCGTGGCAGTTAAAACCCTGGAGTAAAAATGTGTTTTCTTGTAACAAGATTCTCACTGAGTAAAATAATGGTACTAATAGAGATTTTCTTACGACCGAACCACATAAAGTCAGTTTCTTCCCGCTCACTGTTCCCAGTCCTGGATGAGGAGCACAACATTGTTGCTGTTTGAAATTGACTCAACACTAAATTGGTCACAAATTAAGACAAAATCTTGCCACAGGCGTGGTCTTCATGATATTTATGTCAGCAGCTTGGCACTGATGGCTAACTGTGACACTAATGTGCTCAAATTGTCCATTTAGTGATTTCATTTTACAAATGAAGTTAATTTGATTTCAGTGCCCTTTTAATTAGACACCCAGTTATTACTGACATTTGTCTTTTAATCAGCTCTGAATG
Source organism: Rhamphochromis longiceps (assembly GCF_057381845.1). Lineage (NCBI taxonomy): Eukaryota > Metazoa > Chordata > Actinopteri > Cichliformes > Cichlidae > Rhamphochromis > Rhamphochromis longiceps. The sequence continues at coordinate 1,865,764 of NC_140566.1, forward strand.
CTTTTTAATGGTGTGAACGTTGACAATGAGCTCAGTGTAACGCTCCTCCTAGCACTGATCTCAACTTTGATTAGGACCAGATGCTAATAGCATGTAGCAGGATCCAAAGCAGCAGCATATACAAAGATGCAGCAGTCTGATGTGCACGCTGCTCTCAGCTCTGTGAGCGCAGGAGGCACCAAAGTTCAAAGAGTCAACTTGTAATTCACAGTCTGAGATAAGCCAAAGCCCGTTTCAATTGTTCTAATCAGAGAACCGACTTTGTTGTTAGTTTAGTTACAGCCAGTTCCAGTCCCGAGGCCACAGCAGGAGCACAAAACTGCTGCAGCAAAGAGAACGTGTTTGCTGCGCTGCAACAGAAAGAACTGTGTTGACCAAAGATAAATAATATCTTAGTCAGCCCACAAGTCACGGCCACAGTCGTGCTTAGTCATGCTAAAGCTTGCTAAATGAGCTTTGTGCTACAAGCCTGCTGCAGACTGTGTTACTCGGTCTCAGTGCACCAGCCTATACAGATGCTTATATATATATTTATATTGGCTTAACTCCAACAGCACACTGCCGTCCCTTTAATGTCCATTGGAGGCTCCAACAGCGAGCCGTCCCCGGTCATGTTAAAAACTGTTGCTTCCATCTAGTTTTGCTTCCTCTTGTTATGTTGCAGGCTTGCAGTTACACTTTATGTTCCATCATTACTGTATGTGCTCTTTGTTTCTCACCATACCACCGCATGGACGCAGCAAACACAGCGGTGCGCGTAAAATCAAGCCGTTAATGAGTGATGCAAATGCCAAACAAGGCGAAAAAGATTGAAAGATTGTCCCCCAGTTACATTTGCGTTTTATCCTGACGTGTTAACCGAGGTTTTACTGTAGAACAGAGTGATCGATCAGTGCTCCGAGACTTGAAACCCGAGCCATGGCCCCTGTTCTCACTGTCTTCTTGTATATTGTGAGTTCTACTGTATGTGTAAAAGTGTGTTTTTCAGAAAGCAGCCTGCTGGACAGGGACCATGCTGTGTCCCTGCACTCCACAGAGACCTCAGATGAGGTAAAGAGGGGGAAATAGCAGACCCAGTACATGAAAAACAACATGTGAGCAGCTCCTTGGATGCCTTAGTTTGCTCCACACGCTGTCTTCTCTTTCTTTGAATGCAGGATTTTATTTTGACTTTGGCCTTGATGTCTGTGTTTGCCGTCTACACGAATGGCACAGGAGACAAATTGAAGGCAGGTTAAGGGTGAAAGTGGTTTGCTAATGGAAGCCAAATGGATTCATTTGTTCAGCCGTCTCCTTCCTGCTGTAACTGGCTCTGCTGAAGCTGCTTTCAGTCTAAACTGAAATGAAAGAAGGCTTTAAAACCTTTGCAGAGGATCTCAAGCTTCTTTCTGGTTTCTGTCTGTTTTTCCTATAATTGTTTACCTGATGACAAAGATACTGTTTGAGCTTTAAACATTAACATTTGCATCTGCAGCAGAGCTTTGAATGAAAGCATTGATCTCTGCAGAACATGGTACACATGTTGTTTTCATGTTGCTGTATATATGAAATTATTAACATTTTCTATAATTAAACTATTATGATTAGGAAACTGTAATGTCAATGTAGTTTTTCTTCATTTTTCTGATGAAGAATTTCATTTTAAAACATGTTCGACATTGTGAAATTTAAATATAGTACACGTAACAGGAAACTGGATGCTGACAGAAGAGTATTTGACCTTATATACGTCCAAACGCTGGACGTAACATTTTTATGTAAACTGAAGAAAACGAATGATTTGAGATGGAACGACCCTGTAACTGTTAACAAGCTGCCATGTTTACATGCACAGTGAGATTTGACAAACGTTACACTGGAAACAATCATCCGTCCAGCCCTTAGTAGCAGAAATCAACCACCTCTCTGTGGCTTGCAGCAGACTTCAGCTGTGCCAAACAAAAATCAAAGGCTCCATTTCTAAATCTTTTCCCACCCTTGAAATCACCTACATGCTGAAATTTCACTAACGGGAGTATTTTATTACAACAAACTGAAACCTGACTCTAGCAAACAGGTTTGCATCGGCTGTGCTGCATGCACGCTCCTACATGCATCGTTTCCATGCTCGGCTTGTTCACGATGTGAGCTCTGCGACGTCATCAGAGTCGCTGCTGCAGTTTGACTTTCTTTACTGAAGGATTTACAAACTGCACGCTTTGCACAGTTTTCACAATAATAGCTGGTTTAGTGGTAATCAGTACCTCATTTCATGGTGCATTCCTATTGGTTGGGAGATGCTGATCCAAAACTTCTGGTCAGAATCTGGTCCCAGGCTGTCTTTGAGCACTGCGGCCAGCTGTGAAGCTCTTGCGCTAAGCAACAAAAGACAAAGTTTTGAAGCCATGACCAAAGAGATCGGCCTGAATTTCTTTATTTGGACTGGACAGTGTCCACGCCGCTTTGTGACATCACGCTTTGAAGGAGAATTTTCAGCATGTCGTTCCTACATTGTTGCTCTCAGTATTAAAACAATAGAAACTGATGCAGCAGAACCAGATATGTCATTCTTCTTCCCCACATCTTACAGTAACTCTATACCTGCAGTATATAGACATGTCTCGTTTGCTTCCTGGGGTTCAACTTTAGCTGTGTCCGTCTTTGTGGCTTGATCATGCAGGAGAGATCGGATTTTCTTGTACCAGAGAGAAAGAATTTGCAATATTCAGAAAGATGAAATTGAAAAAATTAAATAATATGTAGGAACCTTGACCTGTCAGTGTGGCAGTCACAGCGTCTCACAGCTGTGCTGTGAAGAGGAGAACCTGTCCTCTTAAGCATTTATCTGTTGAGATGAATGAGAGGAAATATTAAACCTAACAGCATATTGTCCTGCGTTACGGAAATGTGCGGTTACCTGCCTCTGTGAACAAATAAGTCGCAGTGCAGCTAAAATGAATAACCAGACCACTGCTTCTCCTCTGCCTCCCACTTCTGCCAGGCTCACACATGCAGCGTGTTGAATGCTGCTGCAGTGGAAAGAACCCGTTTCAAGAGACACATAATCACTGGCTGCGATAAGAAATAAGCAAAATATGACAGATCCTTTTTGTTTTTCTCAAATGAGTCAGGAGGCACACAATGCGTCTCCCATCTCTGCTGCCAGTTTAAAGGTTGTTTTTTCTTATCCAGTACTTGCAATTTACATAGCATGAATAATCAGCATTGGAAATATGCAAATAGAAGAGGGTAAATTCTAATGTGCAAAGTGGTCCTGACACATGCTAAATCGATATAGACGTCATTGACATTCATACTTTTGCATGAATAGTGACTGTTACAGAGGAGTCCACGTAGGGGGTCCCTAGGATCCAGTGTACTGTACTGGTGCTGCAGGGAAAAATTACTTTCCCAAACATGACTCCCAAAATGTTCCGGTCGGGTTGTTTTCTTTGGAGACCGGCTGCGGTCGTCTCACTTTCCCTGAATTGTGATGAATTAGCAGGTTAGTTAAGGATGCTTTCCAATCCCCGGAGTATAAAGATGGAATAAGGCATTCAAAAACTAATCCCATTACCTGTGAATGATGTTCGTGTGGTCACGTCGTGCTGACGTGTCATCAAGCCCTCAGGTTGCTGCAGTAGCTAAAACTGCTTTAGGACGCGTGTCGCAAACCCTGACAAACAGGAAATGAACTAGTGTAACATCTCTGAAATTTAAACAAGTCTTGTATGTGCACAACTGTCTTTCCACAGCATGTCTTCATCCTGTCTTCCTTCTCTCACCCCAACCAATCACAGCAGATGGCCCCGCCCCTCCCTGAGCCTGGTTCTGCCGGAGGTTTCTTCCTGTTAAAAGGGAGTTTTTCCTTCCCACTGTCGCCAAAGTGCTGCTCATAGGGGTCATATGGTGGTTGGGTACCTTACAATATAAAGCACCTGGTGTTTTGTAAATAAAGCTGCATTGAATAGACGTTAGCACTGTCAGCTCGGTAGCTAATAGCTTCTATTTGATGCAAAAGCGCCGCATCAGTCCCGTGGTAAAAAAGACCACAGGGTCTGAACCAAAGTGATGAACCAACAAAGTGATGCTGCCATCCCGCTAATTTATGCGTTAGTGCTGAGCGGCTGAAACTGAGACCTGGCAGTGGGATGACAGGAACCAGTAAGACACACCTGGACAAACTGGAACACGGTGTTATTTTTGACTATGAAGCTTCTACCTTCCTGACACACTTCAGGAATAGCATTACACGGCCCATTTACTCAACACCTCAGATGTGACTTCCTCATACTGTGTCTTTTCACAGCACACATACAGACCCAGGTGGTCCATTTAGGATGAAAGCACTCTTGATTCCTGCTGTTCATAGATGGTGTTTGACGGCTACGTGCCCTTTAGCTTCGATGGCCGGGCTAGGCGCAGAACAAAACCTGAGCTGGGTGTACTGGGGAGCTATTTTCTGTTTGCTGCTAATGGTGAGACTTTGATTAGAGATGAAAGAGGAAACGCAAAGTAAACAAATTGCACTAAAATGTGTGGTTATGCACACAAAGCATTCAGTCTTTTTTTTGTCTGTCTTTTTGTCTGTTTGCATTTTTTGCCTGGGTCCGCCTACATGCATCTGACTGAAAGCATGAAGCATAATAAGGCTTTTCACTAACAGGGTTGGGTTTTCTAATGAAGACATTAATTTGAATTTGTAGGCTCATGAACCACCAGGCCACCCGCCCACGCAGAGATGACATTTCCTCTTTGAACTGACTGATTACGTTTAAGCGCTTTTTTTGCAGCCGTGTTTCGTGCAAACCTTCAGCAGCCTCCAAAATCTTTGATAATCCGGCTCCCTTTACTAAGACTGTGAGAAGGCTTGTTTCTAAAGTTTTCAGCAGCCAAAAAGGGACTAGCATGCAGACTTTCATCGTTAATTCAAGAGGCTCAACAACAATGCTTCATTAACCATTTAGAATTAAAGCCTTTGGATTGTTTATGGCCAGTTTCCATATTGTTTCATAAATGAATTTGCATTTGGTATCAATTCATTGTAGCTCTTAATTTGTGGATAAGGTCAACAAGCTGAACCAACCACACGGGGCTGGCTGCAGCTCAGGAGGCAGAGCAGGGCTTCTGCTAGGCCAGAGTGTCCCTGTGGCAACACACCGACCCCCAAGACGCTCACGCACGCATCCATCGGAGTGTGAGTGCTAGACTGAAAGCACTTGGAGGTGCTCGTGTGAATGTGGGTGTGAGGGGCAGCAGTCCGTTTAGTGTTGACCTGTCGTGCAGATCTGAATGTGTTTAACAGACAACAGTCTGCAGGTAGAAGTCAAAGGTAGAACGTGGATTCCTGTTCTGAATATATGAACATGTGATGTGACAAATGCTTATAGTTCCTTGCAAATGCTTATAGAGATGCATTTTTATTAACTCCTCTCTGCAGCATATTGGCGAATAAACAGATTGAAGATTCATTTAGCAGAGATAAATTGGAGAGTGAATCATCCTTAAAGCAAACCAGGTGCATGCATAGTGCATCTCACTGAGCTCAGTCTTTTTCCCGTCTCTGTCTTTCCAGCCGCTGAGACCCTGAGCGTTGCACGCTGGCCCAGGCCACATTGATGCTGGTGGGCACTGGCCTGTTCCTCTCCCTGCCACCTGCTTCTCCACAGCTCCCACGTCTTGAGCCATCATGGCTATGAGCCGTGACGCTGGCTGTGAGAGGCTGGACCCGAACTCTTCTACGCAGACCAGCGGTCTCACAGACATCATGGCCGCCATGACAACAAAAGACTCGGATGGCTCAGCCGCCAGCGGCGCGAAGAACGGTGGCTCCCAGCAGGACGTGGCTCAGGCCAAGCGGCCTCTTCCGACGCGGCCTCACCTGACTGGGAGGAAGCTGTCTTTGCAGGAGAGGACGCACATCTCCCCTCGCAGGCCTACTGTGGAGAGTAAACGGGTGTCCATATCTGACTCCCAGGTGAGATTGTTATCGCCTTTCAGCTTCAGTGTAAATATGTGACGTTTCCTTTCACAGCGCAGCAGTACCAGTGTGAGGTTCATTAAAGACATGAAGCTAGGTGCTAACCACCTCCTGGCCACATGCAGTCTTTTCTCCTGCCATCTACAGCTTCTGATTTGGGATAGTGGGTTTCTGAATTTGGGTGTGACAGGTGGCATCATAGCAGGGAGTGAGGTGCACGCTGACAGACGGCAGCTTGTCCTGCTCATGACAGCAGTTGTCAAAAGTAGACACCACCAGCACATCCTGTAGGATGGTGCGTCTGTTATTATAGGCGGTGTGTGAGTGCGACAGTGTTCCAGCTTTGTCCCTGAAATGTAGTCTGGACTGGTCCACGTGTGCTGTGATAATATGTTGGAGTGTTGGGGCAGGAAAAAAGAAGCAATTTTATCAGATTAGATGGACACGACGTGCTTTCAGGCCTGCGTCGTGTTGCTGAATGCACCAGAGGAGACGTAGGGTCAGCCTGGGAGCAGCTAAACATGTGACCCGTGTGTGCACTGTATGTCGAGCCTCGGCCTCAAAGACCCCACTTTTACGCTCTGTGGTTTCACATTTGTGTAGGCACGGTAAAGGCTCGTCGTGCTGTTTTACAGAAACCTTCAGGTTGCAAACGACCTGCTTCGTTGTCTTCTTCCCGGAGCTTCAGGGACATACGAGTGAGCAGCAAACCTGCAGTGATGCACACGGCTGCTGCTGCTTCACGTCTGGTACATTCAGTGCGAATGGAGAAGAGCACAAAGGTTAACTGTTACAAACAATGGAAGCTAATGAATCTGTTTAAAGTGCATGTTGTTACTATCAAAAACAGTTTTGCATCTAGTGTGTAACGACTGATTTACCGAATTATGGCTGATTTACATTTCTGTGGGGCGTCTTTGTAGCAGTCGTCCACTCGTCGGTGGAATTTATCCTTGATGCTGGTGCGGTGTGTGTTAATTATCATGTCATTGTGTACCAGTGTATCATATGTGGTGCCAGCTCCACTTCTGTAACTGGACACATACAGGAACTACTGAACAGGTACTGAGCTGGCCAATCACAGCAGCTGCAGGCTGGGTCAGCGCGATGTGTGGCTACATTTCTGCAGAGCTGCAAGTCTGAACCAATGCTGAAGGTTAGTCGCGTGGTTTCAAAGGGATTTGCAGTTACATCTCAGGTTAGAATGTAAATTTCCTGCTGAAGCATAAATTGAGCCTCGCATGTCAGGAAAGTCCTGCCTCTGGGGCCACAACAGCTTTCGCTGCTTGGTGTATTTTATTAGTTGAAGTTAACAAAGTCACGTATCCTGAGGAAATGGCTGCATACATAATTGCCTGTACTAGTTAGCTTTGCATAAAATCAAGCTAGCTCTGTGTGCGCGTGCATGCGTGCGCGTGTGTCTTGAAATGTGAAAGAAAGCAGCTTAAACCTGAGTCTCTGACTAGGGCTGCTCGATTATGGCAAAAATGATAATCACGATTATTTTCACTGAAATTGAGATCACGATTATTTGACGATATTTATTTCGTCCGCCAGAGCTTATATTATTTTTTTACATGCTGTAGTGCCATTTGTGGGAGCATTTCAAGTTGCTATACATCAATACAACTGTTATAGCCCATATTTTAATAATATGTATGCATTAAGTCCATAGTAACTACATTAATTGCAAAAAAGTGCAATAAACTACAAAAAAATTGAAAATCGTTTTTGTTTTTACATATATTTCTACTTGGAGAAATTTAAGAGGTTTATCCCTCAAAACTTTAAATACAAAAAAGTTGCAAAAAATAGTTTACAACAACAGGAAATTTATTTTGAGTGTCTTCATAGTTTTATTTTGGAGATACAGCAATTTTTATACACTGCAGGAAAAACAAAAAACAATCCTATGATGCAAATTTGCAAAGCATGTGCATCAAAATAAACTATTTCCAGCAGTGCAATTCGAGTTCTAAGGCCTACAAGTAAAAAACTAAATTTTCCGCAAAAATGACGTCACTTGCGATAGTTCACGTTGACGTCTTTTTCAATGTGGGAAGTGTTAAGAACAGCTGATCGGATCGGCAAAGCGTGTTTCTGGAATATTATGTTTTTGTTCCTGCAAGCTCTTTTTGTGCAATTTTTGCAAAGCTTTATGTGGAAGGAAACCGTGACCGAGGACAAGCTGATGGCATAAGAAGTAAGTACAACTCCTCTGGTTTCATATGCAAAAAAATTTATTGTGCTAGCTTACACGGTTCAGGTTCTACAGGGATTTAAAAATAGTTACACAAAACGAGCATGCTGCTCTGACCGGCTTTAAAGGTTTAACAATAACAATGTATTGAATAATGACTTTAAAAAATAATATAAAATAGTGTGCAAATACTGATAACAGTGCAAATGTTTGCAATATAAGAAATAAATGAAAAATGTGAACTTTGCAGTGTTGCTCTGTGGTGCAGCTACGACACCATAGCAAAGTTTACACACTGTGTCTACTTGATCCACGTCTGACTCCGCGAACCCATAATGTTTCCACACCACTGAAGGTTTTTTTTTTTTTTACCTCTCTTTTCAACCAACGGCAGTCACTCTCCTCTCCAAATAACTTCTGCTTAGCTTTCCGAGCTTCCCTCGGGTCCTCTTAATTGTTGTGACGCGTGTTCGAAATGCAGAGCGGTGCGCTTGATTTGCCACATGGAGCAGCGCGAGAGTAAAGCATGAGGGAGGGGCTAATAATCGGCTCAGTCATTTTTAATGATCGTTGAAAGCCCAGATCGTAATCGTGATTAAAATTCGATTAATTGAGCAGCCCTATCTCTGACAGCAGTGATGCTTTTGTGTCTCACAGTGTTGACTCTCATTATTTGTCACCTGTTATGATTTCGGGGCCTTTATAGTCTGTTAGACCGGCTGCCAGTGCCGTGTGGCTCTGGGTGACTCTCGAGTCTCCTCTCTGCTTTTTCCAATTCAGATTGAACATAAAATATTTATGACAGCTGCCAGTACAGGAAACCCCTCTGAATTCATCACATTGCTGCCACAGCCTCGCAGACCTGTCATTGTGTCCATTCCTATCTGCAAATGGAGTTGCAGCTCCTGCACTGAACCATGAAAAAGGGCTCGTGCTGCTCGTATTTCAGCGTTCGCGCTGGATGTGCAGAACGAGGGTGGGAGAGAGGTTTGCTACGACTGGTAAAAGCAGACAGGAAGACGCAGCAAACACCTTTGTAGGCTTATCAGAATGAGCCAAATGAAAGAGGTTGTCTAAAATCTACATCCTGTTATTTCCACTTCAAAAAAAGACGTCTGTTGGTAAATTAGGAAGTCCTGCATTAAGTCAGATGATGAAACGTTGTCACCTTCCTCCTGCTGTCTTTTCTCTCTGTACTTGCAGTCTGTTCATAATGTGTTCCCCGTGCACCGTGGGAACTTTTAAGAGAATGATTTGTGTTTTAAAGTTTGGAGGATCTGAAGAACACTATCAACAGTAAGGACAAAAACAGGCATCATTGTGAGACGGTGTAATTGTACTTGACATGAGTGTCTATGGGCCTAGAGATGCAATTACACTGACTGCAGTAAAAGGAGGAAACTAATGCACCGACCCAGTCTGCTGGAAGAGTTGATGCAATGAGATGAATGCACCCGGCAACAGTGCATGCTAACCTAAATGCCCCCCAGTAAAATGTTTCCAAGCAGGAATACTGCGTGCTGGATTCGTGAGTGGAAACTGTACGTGACTCTCGGGATGGAGTTTGGCAGTCTTTGCTGCTAAGTATCTGCTTGTGTTTGTCTGTGCAGCGTGATACATTTTGCAGGCTTTTACACCAGATTACCATAAAAGCTGCTTTCTTGTATGACTACATGTACGTTAATGATGTTAATGCAGCAGCGGGGGGAGCTTGGAGTAAAGAACCAACGCAGAATAAACCCTCTTACTCTAAATTCGTCTCGCTTCACCTCATCTGCAGTTTTGTCCAAACAGATTGTAAAATGGATTTTTGCACCTTCAGGCTTCGGATGCTGTTTGACAAATTCTCCTTTTGGTTTTAATATTACGTCCTCAGGCTGCTGACTTTTAATGCCTGGTCATTGATTTCGAGTGTGTATTTGTTATGCACTGATATTGATCAGCTGTTTAGCAATGAATGCAGATGACGAAGGACAGGCTGAGGTCTGCAGGGAAACCGATGACAGCTGGGGCAGCCGTGTGAGTGTACGGTGACAGCCCCCCTCTAAAGATTTAGCGTGGGGCAGTGGAGCATTTCAGCTTGATATGTGCATGAGTGGCAGATGTATTTAAGGCTTTCTGCATGACCCTGTTTCTCCATCAGCCCTGACAGAGTATTAACTGCAGCGCTGCATCCACTGAGCATGTGCAAGCAAGCTGGGAATCCAAAACAATCCCTCCTGCTGCTCTTTTCTTTGGAATCTCTTCATTTTCCCTCTGATCCTTGACTGCCCTGTTTTCATTTTGTCTTTTTATCTCTCTTCAGCCAATCACAGCACTCCTTTTCTGAGTTGTACCCAAGCCTCAGTCTTCTGTCCCCTTCATAATAGTCCACAGTGCTGCACAGCGGCAGCGCATCAGCCTCACATCTCCTGCCGTGCCGACGCTAACATAACCAGCAGTGATATTAACCCACATTATAACGTTTTCTAAAATACGTTGCCTGTCCCGTCCTGCAGCGTGAGCTGGTGCTTTCGTCCTGCACGCTAACATCCGTGTTCTGCTACCACCTCTCATTCTGTAAACACGCCTCGGGTGACTGGGCTCGCTCACAAGCCGCCGCCCCCCCAGCTGTAATGAAATAAAACGACTGCTTTCTCGCACGCACATACGCATGCACGCACGCACACACACACGCACACACAGAGCAGTGATCACCTTTTGATTACTGACTCCACAGCCTTTGTCCCCACACCCCCAACCCTCACCTTGCCCCCTCCCCTCCTGTGCCGTGCCCCTGGCTAACTCTGCTGTAGCAGTGGTTGCTATGGAACTGCAAATCAGCCGTTTAAGCAGTAGCACTAATGGATCTGCAGACGGTAAACACACTGCAGACTGCATCGTCACCTACGGTCAGGAATAAATAACTTTCAGTGCACGTGTGAGCACACGAGCAGGAAGAACATTTTGTTTCTTCTTTTGCTTTTAGATGCTGAAATGATTCCTTATTGATTTTTCATGTTTGTCTGCTTTGCTTGCTTCTTAGGACTGTATCCAGTTGAACCAGTATAAGCTGAAGAGTGAGATTGGAAAGGTGAGTACCATCCGTGCCCTTGGCCTCCATTCAGTTTACAAAGCAGCAGTAACTGAGGAGAGGTCGGGCTGCATGTGAGGAAATGGACAGCGCAGAGCGTGGCCCATTTTCATTTTGTTCTGTACATTCCTAAATTTGACCCATCAAATTACCACGTGTGGGTTTATTTGTGGTTGGGTGTTGTTGGATGTTGCATCACCAACCAAAGGCCTGCACAACCCAGTTTCAGCTGGTGCATCACAGCCCAGGAGGGCCATTACATTTTTTTATCCTCCATATTTGTACATTTCGGCTGTGTCGTCTTTTACAGCTTTTTAGAAACAAAGAAAAACATTTAAATTTGTGAAGCCAAAGTGCTGCAAACAGCCCATTTTTTCTAATAGCCAACAGGGACGACTCTGTTTGCACAAAGACGTTCAGTCAGAATATAGAAATGACCCAGCTGCTATGGGATAAAGTCATTAAAGCCTTTACTCATTTATTAGACGAGAGCCGTAAAGCAGGAGGAGGACGGAGCTTTAGGGTGAGCACATGCCTGAAGCCAACACTGGACCACAGATTCATGGAGAAGTCACAGACTAGCACTGTTGTACTGAAGCGCTGCAGTATTTGTCGATAACCGCTAACATTGGCTTGCTAGCAGATCCACAGTGGCTTTAGCATGTTAGCATAATAGGACTGTCCAAGCAAAAACAAAGAGGCTGTAAAGGAGAGACTGGGTGGTTAAAGTATCCTGATTACTACACATCCCAGAATTTCATTCAATTATTCCTAAAACCAGACTTCTGCTTTATAGACACGTTGCTAAGGCGACTGCCTAGAAGGACCTATAATGACCCCTAAAATGAATTTAAGCTCAGATTAAAGTGATGTCAGACTTATGGGTTGTTGATACCCTGATATGACAAAAGCACACAGCAAAAATCAAAGTGCTTTCAGGTGTTTGTGTTTTGAAGCAGAAATGCATGTAAATGCAACATAAGAGCGTCGATATTTTCAGGTTGCACAGAAAGTCGCGATTAAAGAGAAACACTGTTGTGATTTGGATTTGGAGGAACTTGTCGTGTTGGGAACAGAGCAGAGGTACAACTGAAAAACCAAATCCAGTTGTGTGAAGTGCGCATTGTAGCCGGCGAGGCTAACCGTCTCAAACAGGTTAGAGAGGGAAACAAATACTGTCAGACTGATATTTGCTGTATATTCTCTTTGCGTGCTTTATATGCGACTCAGCTGCAGGCCACACGTCCAAGTTTACAAGCAGGAAGCTTCACTCACAGTTGCACTGTAAAATGCAGCGAGCAGTAAAATTGTGCATATTAAATGAGAAAAATGTCAGTTGCAGCTGCAGCGGTGCGTATTACAGTGGATTGCATCAAAGTCCTGACTGTTAACTTTTGAGAACAAATAAGTGAGTAAGTGGCGCCTTTAAGCTGTCCGGGCATCAGAGTCTATATATGATTACTGAACCTCTCTGAACATTCGGTCGGTTCCTCGGTGCAGAGCGCTGGCACTAAACACACATCCTCGGGTAGCGTGTGTGTGGGAGGACCCATTCTGTGCTGCCAGAGAATAAAAATGTTGTCTTTCAGTGGAAACGGTGCTGCCTCAAACATTCTGTCAGTGTGGCGCTGCCGTCTGCTCCGAGCGATGCTTTAGGAATCTGAACAGATTCTCTGAGCAGTCCTGCTCACGAGCTGCTCTTGTTTCGGTGCAAAGCTGAAACTACAAACTCAAAGTAGAGATTTCATGTTTGCAATGCTCGGCTGGTCTGCCTGTAAATGTGTTGTTCTGTTTTTGTATTGCAGGGCTCCTATGGTGTGGTAAAACTTGCCTACAATGAAGATGATGACAAACATTATGTAAGTTATTTGGTGGGAGCTTGTTTTACCGTCAGCATCCTTTAAGCTTTCATCAAGCCTCTCTCAGTCTGCTGCCTCCACCGAGGACCGGTGCTATCGATTCTTTTATTTTTGTTCTCCTTGTTGTGAATTTCATCCCTTAAATTGCATCAGTTGCTGTGGAAGAAACTTGGGAGTGAGAGTGGCGTCTGCTGCCATTTAAAGTGCATCTCAGGCCCTTTTATCTCCCTTCAAAGCAGCTCTGCTCTGTGGCCAGTTCACCAGCAGAGTCTGCATCGAGCCAGCACACAAACACGAGCTTGTTTTGGGCCGTTCCTGCCAGGTGTCCCTCCAAGTGTAAGCTGTTACCTTAACATAACTAAGCTGCCCTGTGCAGCAGGATCAATGTCGACGGTTTAAGATGTACTTTTGAACCAGAGGCAGCAGCAGCTCACTGCTAAACACAAGTCAGGAGTTTGTCCTGGTGCTGCATGGTAGTGAACAGGATGTTTATCCAAGGACACAGGCGAGCTCTATACAACAAGGAAAATAGTCAAACAAGGCAGTGCTCAAACGTGGCTCTTGAGACGGTAATGAAATGCAGTTTTAAACAATGTCCAGTGTGGAGAGCTGCAGTTTGTGTCCAGCCTCCTGAAAACTACCCTGACTGTGTGAACCTGTGAACTCGACGTCTAACAAGCGCTTGCTTTGAAGACGGAGCCGGTCTGCAGTTGCATGTGATGATACTGGAGCTGTATTGGTAACTGAGATTCGTGTTAACTCCTCACACTCAGGTCCAGCACGACTAACGTGTTTGAAACAGACTCTGATTATCACACGCTGGCCGTCTGATTCTTCAAAATAAATAAAAATGAATGAATTAAAAGCTTCCCGTGTACCGGCGGGATTTCTACATACGTGTGGGAAAGGTCTAATTTTTGTTGCACACGTCTGCAATTCACTGCGTTCTCGTGTTTAACTCTGATAGTTGAAACTGATGGAAGCGCTTCCTGCGCTGTGGGCCGATGCAGACTGGCTCACACGAGAGGCGCATCTGAAATAACAATGATGGGAATCAAAAGAGGAGGAGATGAGTAATGGTGACATGAAGGGTGATTATATTTCCTGGCAGTCTGAATTGGCAGAACATTAAACTGATTGGATTTTTCATGGAGAATGCCTGAGCCCACGTACAGCATGCACACGTCACTCGCTTCACAGAGGACAGATCACATCTCAACAGGACGCGCTGTCGCTGAGGACAACGAAGTGTTTGCACTCGTGATCAGCCGTGGTCAGTTTAAAGGGAAGTAAATGCATCATGTACCTGATGTTCAGTATGCAGAAAACAAACTGTGTCATTTGCATTTTTTGTGTATGTTTCTGCAGCACCCTGTGTCCTCTGTATAATCACTGTGCTCCACACCTGATGGGCAGGAATCCGAATGTGGCGATGCTGTTTGTCAGGGCGCCAAAACGAAGCAACTTCCTGCCTGGAAGTTGGGAGCAGTGAATTTGAAGAGCTAATTATTAACAGATATTTGATTTGACTAAAGGCAGAGGAAGCTCCAGTTTGTTGTTGTTTGTGACACAGAAAGAAAAATAAGCTGCGTAATATGATGTCACTGTGTCGTACACCAATCCATCAAGTCCACAAACGATGACGTAATTGTTGTTCCTTTACCCCACAACCATAACGTTAGCCCCCTGACCCCCACACCTCCACCCCTCACCCCCACCTCACTTTTTTGTATTTTGCTTTTTCCATGTCGCAGAACTATGACATCACAACAATGTGATTGGTCGATACTGAACCTGGTCCAACTTTAATTTTGGCGTTTCAGGACCAACACGGTGACATCAGCTGCAGGTTACAGATGATGAAGTGTTCTCGTCCTCACTGAGGATGAGACTGAACTCTGCATCATGTCAGGGTCAAATGCAGCGTTTGGTGATCACAGCAGTCCCCATGTTTGACATTCTGTTAGTTGTCCAATGAACTTGAAGCCTTTAATTGCTGAAGGGTTCATGCAGCACTTTTATTAAACCCTTAAAGTGAAATAAAGCTGAAAGTCTCACTTCAGTCACGTACTTGTAGTTTGATATAAAACCCATTGGTGTGGTGTACAGAGGGAAAACTGCAGGAACCCAAACACGTGATGTGCCCGTAGTCCAGAAATGTGCAAAAACAAAGCTGTGAGTGGTATCGGTGAATATTACGTGGTGCATGCTGCTAATTCAGTTTTTGTTTCATCAAATTGCAGCATGTTGCACAGAAAGTGGAGTTTGCCCTGCAGCTCATCCAGCCTGTCAGTAAAGATTACCTGATCCAACCTTTCTGCTCTTCTTATTTCATCTGTTAGCAAAGTTAATGTGTCGCGTGTTTACTGAAAAACCTACAGATCAGAGCGCTGAAGGCTCTGCAGCAGGCTCAGTGGTGCAGTAATGGGAACGATACGATGCCTTAAGTCATTTGAACCTTCTTATCCACCTCCTACTACATCTATTTGCTGCTGACGCACTTTTGGCTTCCTTTGATCGGCGCCACACATGAGTCACGTTGCCGCCTCAGTGCACAGTCCATCTTCAGCCAGGCTCGCGTTACATTTTGATTGTGTGTTTACGCACAGGCAGAACACCATGTAACTGTGCACAACGCAGGATCTTCTTCTCTGCCAAACCTCGTTTGTGCACAGTTAGAGCCATGGCGACCAGTTATACAAGAAACCAGCAGGCTGTTCATCACTGTCACAGTTTGTGGTGTAGAAATTAGAGATGGCACGATACCACTTTTTTATGTCCGATACCGATATCATAAATTTGGATATCTGCCGATACCGATATGAATCCGATATTGTGTTTTTTAATCAACAAAACTGTTTTTTAAAATATCTTGCTGCATTTTGCAAGTCTGCAAGTTCATACTCAAGTTTAAAACAACAACTACACTAAAGCTATTCTGTTATACCTGTATACAAAAAAAATATTTCATAGTTCAGCAATACTGATCAATCTAATAAACTTAAACCTACACCATCCTCCCTATTCTGGTATTTTAAAGAGTACTTAGCATAAATATTAAGCAACCTAACTAATAGGGTTCCAACTCCCAGCAACAACAAAAATAAATAAATAAAAAATAGGGAACCACCCCTCACGCTCCACCTCATGATGCTTAATCGACGTAATCAACCTTAATTTGATGCAGTGTGAAAAAAAAAATGCACAGAAATCAATTATTTTTCAAGAAATATTAAATAGATTCAACATCTTTCTTCAACAAAATTGCAGACTGCACAGATGGTACCTTCCCAAAGGACAAAGTACTATAGCTTACTAGGGTATATTAGACTTAACAGTTACTATATACAGTAATGGACTTCTATACATTTTACATCAAATTAAAACTTTGGGTGTCAGATAATTATTTATTAAAAGCTAGACATTTTAAATGAGAATAAGAAAGAAAAGTATGTCTTTGTGCCCCCTTTTCCCTGTTAATGCCCTATCGGCCCCCCTGGCTAAACTTTGCTAGATCCGCCCCTGCACAGTTACCAGCGTCAGCTACGTAGAAAAAGATCCTCGAGTAGAAAGTAATATTAAATAAATTCTAACAACAGCTGATCAAGCTTAAACGTGCTGCTGTTGTTCAGCCGCTGGTTTCCTCTTTCTGGTGCAAAGTGGGCCAAAAACAAACAAGAGAGACGGACTCGTGACAGAAAAGCCGATCAGCTGATCATTAAGCAGTTTCATGATTGAAGTAGCAGCCGGAGAGCGAGAGGCAGTCGCTCGTTAAGCTTAACGCAGGAATGCTTTACAAACATTCAGAGATGGACTTACACACTTGCTTTACTTCTCTCGGGGATAACTTTGTCGGAGATGAAATGCCGGGTTGCTAGCGAAGCTCCAAATGCTATCCAGACCACCGACAGGTCCCGCATGCCACAGCTGCTCTATCACGTGATGCATACTGCTCCGACGTGCTAACGTTCTGAGGTGAGTTACGGTGTGTTGCAAGTTTTGTGAGGTGCTTTCGTGATATTTAATGGATCGGATTACATTTTTTATTTTTCTCCGATATCCGATCCAGTAATTTAGGTCAGTATCGGACCGATACGTAATATCGGATCGGTCCATCTCTAGTAGAAATAGCAGAAAATGTTCCTCCTGCCACAAATTACGAATCAGTGGATTCACATTGATATTGTGAGTGTCTGTTAGAGAAACATCCAGTGAATGTTATTACTTTCCTTTTCCTTTGCATGACCAGTTCCTTACAAGAGGCCAGGATCACTGCGACACGACGTGCACACACTCAGCTGTGCTCCAGGAGCCGCTTGGTTTTTCCATGAAAGATTCCTCAGATCTGCTGAGAAACGCCGCCTTCACTTCGTACAAAGAATTTCCTGCTTTGATGTTTGTGCACGTTGGGGCGAAGGCGGCGTCCACACGAT
>NC_140566.1:1888287-2033926 GCF_057381845.1 Rhamphochromis longiceps
AAAGTCCGAAGTCTTTATATTAAGGCCATCAGTCAAACAATACTGTTTGCTCTGGGTCTAAACAGAGCGCGTTGTGTGTGACATCTTCTTTTGCGCATGCGGGCCGCTTTGAGCGTTCACACTAGAGAGCGTTTGCTGTCGCATTTTATTTGTAGTGTGAACGAGCAGACAAAAAAATCGGAATTGAGCATTAAGACCTGCAGTGTGAACGTAGCCAAAGTTTCCCGTCTATGAATTCTGAGCTTCAGTTCTTTCCACAGACTTGGATTCAGCTCAGGTGATTGGCTGGGCCGTCGCTGTCCTTCCCTGGAACGCGCTGAGAGTTTCTTTGGCTTTGTGTTTGACGTCATTGTCTCGCTGAAATGTCCAACCCTCGTTTCATCTTCATAGGCTGCAGCAAACCTTTACCAGAATGTCTCGGTACATTTTTCCATTCATCCTTTCTTCAATTACAAAACTCGTGCCAGAGCCACATGAAAGCCGTCACCATGATGGTTCCCACCTCCAAACGCCACTGTTGGTGTTTGAGGTGTTTGTTCAGGAAACGTTGAACGTGCTTCAGCGTGCTTTCTCCTGTGTGGTGAGCGCACAGGTCACAGGGGCTGAGCGCATTTTCATCGTTTCCTTTGAAGCAGTTGAACTTACTGATTCTTTCTGTAGCTCTGCACAGGTGGTCCTCGTCACCTGGACACTTGGAAATCTTTTGCATAGTCCCAACAGTGCTGACTGCAACCTTCATCAGTGTGCTTCAACAATAAGGCTGCAAAGGAGACCTCGTCGGTTTTACCCATCATGACGTGTGTCTTATGGGACACCTTGTTAATAACGCAGCTTTAGGGACTGAACCGGCTGATATTAATTCACACCGAGTGGCAGGACGCCCTGTAACTACTGCCAGATCTCAGCTGGTGTCGGGGCTTTTGTCATTTGTCAGTATCCCACTCGTTGAACGTGTGGATTGGATATGTTGTTACCGACGTCTGGTGAGAATTTCATGTCAATAACACTATTAGAGACCGAGTTACTTGGTCAGGTGTTCAGTACTTACTTGCCCGCTGTATAAAGCACCAAATCACAGTCGCGGGCTGCCTGGGGGGCGGGCAGACACGCGGGGCAAAAAGGTGAACCAAGAAGTTGTGGATTTCTGTTTAAACACAGACTGCAGGTGAAATTACTGCGGCTCTGCTTGTTTTCATGGCCGAGTCCGGATCGTGAGTCTCCATCCTTACTGTGTCAGCTGTTGGATTTCTGGGAACATCTCCACTAAAGTTTAATATTAACATCGATCTCACGAGCCATAATTGAATCAGTATTGATGCAAGCGTTCCTCTTTCTTCTGTTTTTTCTTCCTGCTGCTGCTTCGAGCCTGACAGACATTTTGGTCACAGTGAGGAACTAATGATTGTACGGCTGTTTAAAGTGTCCCAGTTTGCCATTATATTGAAGTAGTGTGCAAACAGAAGAACTCCCGTAAGAGGAATGCAGGCACCAATAATAAATCTTTGCCTGCTGTGACAAGTCAACATGAGAAACGTCTGTTAGCTGCAATAAAAGACCATTAGCACCAGCTAATGTCAGCTCAAGCTGCTAGCTGTGAGCACAGAGGGCTACCGAAGTCCTCGAGCCGAGGCTGTTTGTTTCCCCTCTGTCAACAGTGAATAATGTCACTCTCTGCACTGACGCATTGTTTGTAGTCTCCTCTTTCAAATCTTTACATCGCAGATTTTGGGGTGGATACTGCACACCAGAGGACGTCTCACTTTACTGGGAAATGGTTGCATCAGTATAGAAAGAGCTGCGCGGGTTCATTGCAGCCTGTTGCCAAATATCCCAGAGTCCAAACGTTATTGGACAGATGCACATAAAAAATACCCCAAATCTGTAAACTTTGTTGTTGCTGCTTCGGCCACGTTGTGATGTTGTCCTTCTGAATGATGACATGTCAACATAGACTGGAACAGCTGTGTGATCACCCTGCTGATGCCGGCGTGCCTCAGCGATAGCACCGCTACGTTCGACAGACGAGGGGGGGCTGTGACTCCTGAGCCGCTCCTTTAATTCTTCACACTTTCTATTATTTATTTCTTTCTTTTTAGAGAGGTTGACCTTTCATGCTTCCACAGAACTTTATTTCACGAAGCTGCTGGGTTTCTTTTGGGCCTGACCTTTCTGTTTTTAAGGCTCAGCAGGGGGGGTGCACGTCCCATCCCCGTGCCTCTGAAGCCTGTACTGCTGCCACCACTGAGCTCTCGTTATGTTGCTAATAGAGTCAGTCAGCGATGTAAGAGGCAGGTACCGTGAAAGCTCTGTGGTGACGCGCAGTTTAATCTGGGAAAGAAAAGCGTCTGCTGAAGATGTTTCATCCCAGAAGCTTCTTCAGTTCTACTGATGAGCAACTGGTGGAGAGTCCCAGATTCAAACCCTGTGGGAGTGGCCCCCCCAGAGGGTCACGGACCCCCTATTGATCCTCTACGTAATCACACGAGCCAAGCTGTGAAACAGGTGTGGGTCACAATCAGCCAAGGTTTCACCAACCGTCTGCCATCTACAATCCACCCACTCACATCCTTCTGACCTCAGCGAATCAGGTGGCAGGGTGGGGCCAGGTTGGCTGATTGTGTGAAATGGAAGCATGTCAGAATAATGTTTTATTCTGGTGCTCGTGCAAATAGTTTAAAAAACATCATGTCTTCACGTATCGTTCTCAAACATGAACGAACCTCAGCGTAACATCTTCTTTGTCATCCACTCATCGTCTTTGAGCTCATTTGACATTTTGAAGGTGGACTAGTTTTCAAAGGCACGCGTTGTACCTGTGCTGTCTTGTACACAGCTCAACCTTAAAACACTTAAAAAAGGCTACACGGAGCATTGTTCCAAATTGTCATAAGAATAGTCAAATACAGCTTTTGCAGCGATGGCGGCCTCTGCCCGCGTTAATGCGTCCGTGGTGTTGTTCAGTAGAAAAGGTGTACGCAGCTTTTCAGTCAGCCTGTGTACCTGGTGAAGCGTCGACTGCACAGATATCATTTTTGTGCAAATGACGCTGAGCCACTGTTTTAAATTGTAACTCCTCAACCTGCTGACTGCCGAGAGTTGCAGGAAGCTTTTATGGTAGCAGACGAGTTGTGCAGTGAGTCAGTGAATGCATGCTGTCAGCTCTTTAAATGAAAGCACTGAATGTTTTTATGTTGCTCACCATTTACGCTGACTGTGTTTTGATGCTGCAGGTGCTGGATGATCCATCGGAGGACAACCTTCACATGGGTATGCACGTCTTTGTTTTATGTGTCCAGATACTTTTGCTCTGTTCTTGCCCTGTGTCTGTAAGCCTGTGGCGTTCGATGCGTATGGCGCCGACAAGTGTACGTGTCATTTATTCAGAGATGGTCGTTTCCCTGCAGACCTGCTTAGGGCTGGCGCGTTATGCAGAAGCTCTCCATCAGCAGTGCCGCAGTCAGGCTGTAGAGTAATACGCAGCCTGGTGGCAGCAGCGGTCACAAACAGGCCGAATGAACAAAAGAATGAAATATTTGGTCTCACGTGTTCGTGTTTCCTTCTCCCCCTGTTTCTGACAGTGTTTGAGCTGATGCGTAAGGGGTGAGTAGAGAACCCGTCCTTCTGTCTCTAAATAATTTAAGGCTCACCCACCCACCTTCTCCTCCTCATTTCTCCACCCTTCATCCCTGCCTCGATCACTGCTGCGCTCTTCTTTCATTACTCTGAGCCGTACGGCCGTTTGTTCCACCTCAGGCTTCAAAGGGATTCGTCATTTTCTTGGGTTTTCAGTTCTTGGCGCTGAAAGCGTTTCACATCCTCATGCATGAGCCGCTCCTTGCTACAGTGCTAAAGACATTATGATGCACAACCTTTTGCTGTTATAACCAAATTGGAGTTGAAGGGGACGGCTGGTATCATCCACATGTGCACGTCCTTCTCAAAAAAACTAGCATATTGTGATAAAGTGCATTATTTCCTGTAATGTACTGATAAACATTAGACTTTCACATATTTTAGATTCATTACACACACCTGAAGTAGTTCAAGCCTGTCATTGTTTTAATATTGATGGTTTTGGCATACAGCTCATGAAAACCCAAAATTCTTATCTCAAAAGATTAGCATATTTCATCCGACCAATAAAAGAAAAGTGTTTTAATACAAAAAGAGTCAACCTTCAAATAATTATGTTCAGTTATGCACTCGATGCTTGGTCAGGAATCCTTTTGCAGAGATGACTGCTTCAGTGCGGCGTGGCATGGAGGCAACCAGCCTGTGGCACTGCTGAGGTGTTATGGAGGCCCAGGATGCTTCGATAGCGGCCTTAAGCTCATCCAGAGTGTCGGGACTTGCGTCTCAACTTTCTCTTCACAATATCCCACAGATGCTCTATGGGGTTCAGGTCAGGAGAGCTGGCAGGCCAATTGAGCACAGTAGTACCATGGTCAGGAAACCATTTACCGGTGGTTCTGGCCCTGTGAGCAGGTGCCAGGTCGTGCTGCAAAATGAAATCTTCATCTCCATAAAGCTTTTCAGCAGATGGAAGCATGAAGTGCTCCAAAATCTCCTGATAGCTGCATTGACCCTGCCCTTGATAAAACACAGTGGACCAACACCAGCAGCTGACATGGCACCCAGACCATCACTGACTGTGGGTACTTGACACTGGACTTCAGGCATTTCCCTCTCTCCAGTCTTCCTCCAGACTCTGGCACCTTGATTTCCGAATGACATGCAAAAGTTGCTTCCATTCGAAACAGTACTTTGGACCACTGAGCAACAGTCCAGCGCTGCTTCTCTGTAGCCCAGGTCAGGCGCTTCTGCCGCTGTTTCTGGTTCAAATGCGGCACCTGTAGCCCATTTCCTGCACACGCCTGTACACGGTGGCTCTGGATGTTTCTACTCCAGACTCAGTCCACTGCTTCCGCAGGTCCCCCAAGGTCTGGAATCGGTCCTTCTCCACAATCTTCCTCAGGGTCCGGTCACCTCTTCTCGTTGTGCAGCGTCTTCTGCCACACTTTTTCCTTCCCACAGACTTCCCACTGAGGTGCCTTGATACAGCACTCTGGCAACAGCGTATTCGTTCAGCAATTTCTTTCTGTGTCTTACTCTTGAGGGTGTCAGTGATGGCCTTCTGGACAGCAGTGAGTCTTAGCCATGATTGGGGTTTTGAGTAATGAACCAGGCTGGGAGTTTTTAAAGGCCTCAGGAATCTTTTGCAGGTGTTTAGAGTTCGTTGATTCAGATGGTTAGGTTAATAGCTCGTTTAGAGAACCTTTTCATGATATGCTCATTTTTTGAGATAAGAATTTTGGGTTTTCATGAGCTGTATGCCAAAACCATCAATATTAAAACAATGAAAGGCTTGAACTACTTCAGGTGTGTGTAATGGATCTAAAATATATGAAAGTCTAATGTTTATCAGTACATTA
Organism: Rhamphochromis longiceps; assembly: GCF_057381845.1. Taxonomy (NCBI): domain Eukaryota; kingdom Metazoa; phylum Chordata; class Actinopteri; order Cichliformes; family Cichlidae; genus Rhamphochromis; species Rhamphochromis longiceps. The sequence goes on from NC_140566.1 coordinate 1,893,720, forward strand.
CAGGAAATAATGCACTTTATCACAATATGCTAATGTTTTGAGAAGGACGTGTATGCGTAAATAACTTTATCCTTTTCATATGAAGCTGTTTTAAAGGATGGATTTGCTCTCTTACTGCCTCTGAGTCGGCTGCTGTTAGCGTGAGCGTCGGGCAGCTTGATGTTCACTTCATAGAGCTTACAGTCACGCTGTTATCTTTGCTGTAACAGGCGATAACAAAGCAGCTCGTTTCACCCATGCAGTCACTGCTTTGCTGCTCTGACATGAAGCTGCATTTAAAAGCCTGAGCAAATGAACTGTAAGCAGAACAAACACGGCAGCAGCCGCTCTGTGTGAAAGCGTCATGCTGCTGGTAATGTTCATAATTTGGTGCTGCAAAGCGTCACCTCCTCATTAACAGCTCTGAGTAACACGTGGAGACTGGTGTGCAGCTTTAGACACACAGAGGCTTTTTAAAAGCATCCAAAAAGAGAGCACAGACACTCACACACAAAAGTACAATGACATTTGTGAATGTGTTTTCCCACACACGTCAGTCATTAATGAGCAAAAATGATATTATGATGTATTTGTAAGGAACAAAGTCATTTAAAAGTATTTGTTGACGTCTGTTTCATTCATTAGAGACAAAGAGGCAGAAAGATTTAAACGTTTGGTGAAGGCAGAAGATGTTTGATCAGATCTGTGATTATTACACAGAAGAGTCAGCTGTTGCTTTGTTGTTTAAATTGGTTTTTAAAAATATGGATGATGCTCAAAGATAACGTTGGTTCTTCACATGTGAAGGATTTAAATGGATCCTCTGTGGAGATGTCAACCAGCCCTTTCACAGATTTGTTCCTTATAAATGTGCAGTTTGAGATGGGATGAATGTGAATTCAAACTTAGTGATAATAAATGTTTATAGAGATATCTGTCTGTATGCGGTGTTATCCATCGGTATCAGTGCGTGATGGAATACGGAGCGCGACGCAGGAAAATGCTGGGATGGTTGGGATGATGTGGCTCCCAGCACCGTCTGCAGCGTCACAGCGTTGTTGAAATTACAGCGAGGGCTTCGTTCGTGTCCTCGTGTGTAACTTGCTGTCATCCAATCAGACGCGTAGCTGCCTGCTGCTGAGCGTCGGAGCTTAAATCTGGATCCCATCTCAAAGTCACATTTAGAGTCAACAGCACAGCTACCAGTGAAACAACTGTTACACATAATCTGCACATTTGTCTGTCACGCTGCCTGTGTTGTGTGTGTCTGCGTGGATTTGCAGCCCAGTGATGGAGGTGCCCACAGACAGTCCTTTATCAGAAGAGCAAGCTCGCTTATACTTCAGAGACGTCATCCTGGGTATCGAATACTGTAAGTACCACGCACCCTCACAAAGTGACTAAAAGATTCAAAGCAGTCATTTTAGCGCCGTGTGAGATTGGCGACCTGTCCAGCTCTGCCTCTCGCCCTGTCGCAGCAGCCCCTCTCCATCTTTGAGCCTCCGTCACTATCCAGCTTCTATTAAACGATACAGCTTTGCCCGTGCCCAGGCCTCGTGTGTTGCAGGTGATTAATTTCAGCAGGCGATGATCTTAATCGTTTAGGAGCAGTGCCGTGTCATCCTGAGCTCCATGGTGGTAACAATGGGACAAAATGGAAAAGTACAGTCACCAGTAAAGCCCAGTCACCCAGTGCTAATGAAGCAGGTTCCTCTGATCACACAGCTGTTTGCTAAGCATTAGGGTTTGTTCCCACTTTAAGTAATGATGGATTTCAAAAGTCCAAATTGTTCCAATTACAGATCAGTTCAACCTGCTTCTGCTGATTATTTCCATTTTTTAAACCTTATAATTAAAACCTGCGTTTGAAAGGAAAAGCTCTTCCCGTCACCATGTTCAGCTGACAGTTATAATTACTCGTTAGTGTTCATGTTGACATTTAATTACAAGTAATATTGAAACATTGTTTCAGTACCTAAAATTACCTAATGGTTGTTTTTTTGCAAATCCTGAGGTGGAACTTTGGAAACTGATGAAACAATAATTATAATGAGCTCATATGTAACACTTTGTTCTGTTGTGTGTCAGTGTCTGTTTCTCTCTTTATGTCTACAATGTAACGTAGCATTTCTTCTACATGATCCCAGCTGTATTTTAGTGTGTTCACGGTTGGCAACAAGTAACATTAAAAGAAGTCAAACGGAGCGAAATTCATTGGAACCAGCTGCTGTGGTGAAATCGTTCACCAAACAATATTTGTTCAAATGCAATATTTACAATTTGTGCTCATGTTTGTTTGTTTGTTTGTTTGTTTGTTTGTTTGTTGTTATTTTTGTTTGCTTTACATTGCATCCACCATGGCAGGCGTTTACACCGCCATCCAACCAGTGAAAGGTCACTGGTTCCTCTTTGAGCTTGAGCCACATAATATAATATTAACCTTTATAATGCAATGCTTTGTTAAAGATTGAAATAATTCCCAACAATTTTGGCTTGTTCTCGAATTTGGGAACCTCCCATTTGCTGAGAGTATTTATTTTCCTCCAGTTTGAACACCAATCAGGACGCAGGCTGAAGAAGCGCAGCTCTGCCCTCATAATGACACAATCACCACAGTCTGGGCTTTGTTCTTCCCCATGAAGACGACATTTCACCACCTGCCCTCTGCCCTAATGACATGTTCTCAAACCTCGGTGTATACGAGTAAAGATGCGACCTGAGGATCCTCAGGCTGCGTTCCGGGTTCTGCGTTTTTCCAAGGATAGTTCCAGTTTGTGTTTAGAAGCTGGAAATATTCCAGAAAACAGAAATAAGCTTCCACGTGTCCAAAGGGGAAACTTGCGCTCTCTTCTTTGTGTTTTCTTTTTTTATCCCAGTGCACTACCAGAAGATTGTCCACCGCGACATCAAACCCTCTAACTTGTTACTCGGGGACGATGGCCATGTGAAGATAGCAGACTTTGGAGTCAGCAACCAGTTTGAGGGCAACGACGCTTTGCTGTCCAGCACTGCTGGCACTCCGGCTTTCATGGCACCAGAGACGCTGTCAGATGCGCGAAAGAGCTTCAGTGGAAAAGTGAGTGAACTCGATGAACATGAAGAGAGTTTAAAGTGTAGTGTTTGATGTGACCCAAACTGAAAACGCTGAACCCGAGCCTCCAACTCCAAATGACAGCTGCTGAGCTACAATGAGTTTCTGGCGTTTAGCCGGCCCAAGAACAAGGAAGTGATCGACACCGGGATAACGACAGTGGTCTTGTGTTCAGTTTCCATCGAATGAATCAGAAATGTTTCACCTTGTTATTTCCACAGTTAGACGATGAGCAGTTCTGTCTATAGCAGATAAGCTTCCATCTTTTTTATCGTGATGAGGCTGAATATAACGCACAGCCGCTGATTGGACAAACCACACACTGTATATCAGCACAAAGGCCTCACGCCAACATGAGGACCTGACACTTGTTGGTGATCCCACGCACAGCAGCAGCAAATCAAACCGAGTCCAGAGTCCAGACCTGAACCCGGCTGAGGTGGTGCGGCGGGATCTAAGAAACTGATGAAGCCAAACAGAAAACTCAGCATTTGTTTTGGTTTAATGACATTGTGTGTTTTTTATTATGTTCTCATACGAGAAACCTTAAAATTGTAGAGGGTGGACACTTTATGAGACACTGCCAGTCCTTTAGAGATTTGTATAATAGTACTTTGATGGTCCTGATTGTTGCCGTAGTCCTTATTTCGGTGAAATAAGCCAATTGTTTTTAACGTAACTAGCAGGTGGATGTGAACGTCCACACGCTGGAGCTGCTGCAGGGAGGGGTTAAGACATCAACATCACCAAATCGTCCCTTTTCTCCCCTCAACCCTCCATCACAGACTTTGTCAGGTTATATTCTGCGGTTATCTGAAAGGACAGACTGGTGGATTCGCTCAGACGCTGACCATGAACGAGGGGCCGGAGCAGCTGATTACAGACAGAAGCCATCAGGGTGTAAGAGTCACCGGAGTGCCTCCGTCTGCTGTTTGGGGGTTTAGAGCATTTTAAGAGCTGCACTTCTAGTTTCTGCCTGATGACTCGGCCTCTGTAAAGATGTGATTTGGCCAAACTGTTTTCAGAGGATGTGCAAATCAGCAGACAGGATGCTTCATGTCACGTCTGCAGCAGTGTGGCTGAGATATTGCACAGGTTCAGAGGGCTGCTTTAATCATCCGTATCTATCAGGGATCACAAATAGATCCGAGCTACAGGGAGCGAGGGGTGGGGGGCACATGTGCCGCTGCTATGTCATCACATAAATTCATCTTCAGGGTATCTGACAGTAGCTGCCCCCAAACAATAACCTTAAAACGACTCTTGTCCTCTACATGTTTCCCATTTATCTGAATATAATGTCACTGCTGGAACTGTCTTACAGGCGCTGGATGTTTGGGCCATGGGGGTTACCCTCTACTGCTTCGTCTTTGGAAAGGTAAATGTGACGTCTGCCCCACAAGTCTTCGTTTAAAAGCATAGAAGAATGTGGGAGCGCAGTTTTGAAACAGCAGCTTTCTCGTGCTGTCGTTGAATGTAATGAATCCAAGCGGCCGATTGCTGCTGTTGTTCGTCTCGGTCGTCTTTTCTGATATTGGCCCGGTGCAGCAGTCATCGTGCATGTGTGTTCTTGTGGTTTTCACCTCCTTTCTTCTGCTCTTCCTGCAGTGTCCCTTCATTGACGAGTACATACTGGCGTTGCATAATAAGATAAGGACCAAGCCTGTAGAATTCCCAGAAACGTAAGTTTCCACTTTATTGAAATGGACAGTCATCATCTTCACTTTAGTTATCCTTCGTCTGCAACGCGGTCACGAAAACGTCTTCTTCTGTTCTTTTTCCCCAAAAAGCTTGGCAGGATGAACGTCACCAACATGTGAATCAAAACGAGCTGAAAAAGCAAACGGAGGCTTCAGTAGCTACATGAATACAAGGTCAAAGAAAAGCTGGCAGGCCTGCTCACTGTAGGGGAATATCATAGAGCGAATAAAAGACAGATGTTAGGCAGTGGTGGAGGAGGACACGCTGAGAAGGGAGAAGAAGTGAAGAAGGGCGGTGTGAGGAGGTGTGAGGACAGGGCTCAGTGTTGGTGTTGGACTGTGCCTTCCAACAGCCGCGTTCATTAAATCCACACATATCTGTTCTATTCCAACAGAATGTAGCAGATTATTGTTAGCTAAAGCTACTTAGTATCGTGCGTACCTTCCTTTTTTAAATTTGTGTGTGTCATAAACTGTGGAGCATGCACGTCACGCACCGCGGCCTCCATCTCTTTTTTTAAGCGTCTGTGGCATAAAGACAATAAAATGCAATTAGTGAAAAAGTCTCATCATTTATTCATCTGAACACTTGAGTACATATTTTTGGCTAACTGCTTCTAGCATTAATCCAAGCTGACTATATATTTTAACAGTTTAGCCCTTTTGGCTAGCTAGTGCACTTTACCAGCTGCTGCTTGTGTCAGCTGGTTACTTCTAGCTGCTAATTTATTTTTAACTAAATGTGGTATTTTTGTGTTGTGGCTGATCAAATATAAATATAATTATGTCTGTTTGTCTATATGACATTACTGGCATGCAGTAAGCCTCCCTTTCAGTTACAGTCACCCCCTCAAACAACAGCCAAAGCTGCCTGAAGGAAAAAGTCTTCATACAAATACAGACCATTTACCGTTTTCAGGGCTGCTTATAAATTTCTTTCACTTAATAGAAAAGCCTTTTTTTTCCTTTTTTTTTCTTTTTATTTTTTTCTAAGAGCGGTTTGGAATATGTGGGAGGAGTTAAGTGAGCATTTCTTACAAAGAGCAGAAATGACAGCTCTGTTACACAAAGGGGCCAAAATGTTTCTGCTGGCTTCACTTTGTCCAACATGTGACGACCTGTTGGCAGTTTAATGCCGAGCCTGTGTTTAGACTTCATGTGACCAAATCTTCCAGCGGTGAATAAAAGTTTTGATTCGTTTTTGGGGACGTTTTTTTTCCCACAGCGAGTCCAAGAAATGAGTAAATGATCTTTTGCATGTTAACAAACACGGCTTGATACAGGAGACAGCAGAAAAGTCATAATTTCATGCTGTTCCTGTTGAGTGTGTCTCATGTTAAATACAATCATTCGATTTCCTCCTCAGGTAAACATGATGGAAACATGTGGGTCAGAAAACTTTTCCCAAATCGTCATTTTGTTTTTTCTTCAGGCCCAAAATCAGTGAAGAGCTGCAGAAGCTGATCTTGCAGATGTTGGATAAGAACCCCGACAGCAGGATCAGCATCCCAGAGATCAAGGTACCAAACTGATGGATGATAAGAAAACCAGCTCAGATTACTGTCCTTCAGCTTTAGCACCTTCTTCATACTTATAAAGCATCGCTGTGATTTTCTCACTGCTGATTAACACATGAGATTGTGACCTCGCTGTGTTCCTACAGAGTAGTTCTTAGACAAACTGAGTGTGTATTAGTGCCGTGGATGGTCCACAATCATGGCCCGATCACATTCCCACGCCCCACTGTGTCTCCATCACACAATCTAGTCATGAGTCATGTGACTCTTTTTCTGTGTGTTCGTGGAGATATGGAGGCTCTCGGGCGTCGTGCACGTCCTCGTGCACAAACACACGATGACTCAAAAACCAAAAAAAGCATTTTTATTGTGACCTTGCACACAGCGTTGGCTCACCTCGTATTTTAAAAAGAAGAGGCTTGAATATTTCCTGTTAATGCAGCTGTTACAGTCGCATGTGTCGTGTGAGATTTGCATTACCTCGGAAAGTCGGATAAATCTGGGACAACCTGGCATGTGCATCTGCCTGCAGAGCTCTCAGCTGTGAGCCTTCAGCAGAGTCAAAGGAGCTCTGAGTGCAAACAAAGCAGGCCATCCTTGGGCTGCTGGAATCAACTGACAATCGGAGACAAACATGCGGTGAGCTCAGCTGCAGAACGGTGTAGTAAACGAAGTGCCGTCATATCCAGTCAAAGGCTGATTCAACAGTATCTAATTACAAAGGCTGTAATCAGCCTGAAGAAAAGAGGCTTAAATATACAAATACACAGGCGTGACACGGGTATCTGTGAAGCACAGCAGAGGCATCACATGTTCCCATTGGGTCACTAATGTTTGCTAATGTTTGACAGAAAGAGCCTGTTTCATTCGGCACATTTAATCAGCTTATATTTATATTCAACTTTTGTAACTGTCTAAATGTTTGGCACACAGTTGGAGAACTTGGCTTTCTTGCACCTCCAACATGGAAAAAGGGAAATGCAGAGCAAATCCATCCCGCCCTCTCTGCAGCCCACAGAGGGTCTCGTTGCGTGAAGTGGAAAATGCGCAGCAGTGATTGGTCAGTGAATGTCACTTAGGTCACACTGATGCCTTGAATCACCTACGACGTCTTACCATGTTGGTTCTTGCAGAGTAACACTTGTAATCAGTACTGAGGACTGTAATCTGAGGACCGCGCAGCCTGAAACAAACCTTCCTGTAAACGTAGGAAAGCTCGCGTTTGCCATTAAATCATTGCTTGGACACAAGCTGGTAAACTGACTGTATTTACTGCTGTGCGTTTCTGTGAACCTCTGGGTGTCAAGTTATGAAAGTGCCCTATTTCACTGCGGTCCATGCCCTTTCAGATGGACCCGTGGGTGACCCAGGGAGGTGCTGACCCCCTGCCTCTGGAGGAGGACCACTGCTCTGTGGTAGAGGTGACAGAGGAGGACATCCAGAACTCCGTCAAATTCGTTCCCAGCCTCTCTGCAGTGGTAAGAAACACAGAGTGTCCTCCGTTTATCAAACTGCTGCGTGCAGCAGCACTCAGACTAGCTGCTCTTAACAACCACAGCCTTCTGTCTGTTAACCAAAGATGTGACAAAGCGCAGCCAGACAGAGGGGCGGGGTTTCATCACTGTTCAACCATAAAAGAGCCAAATGAATGCATTTGAATGTCTCCATTATGTGTCTCCTTAAATGCACTAATGTTGCATTCATTTGAAAGCAAGCTCACATAATAAGCTGTGCAATCACTGCAGACCCTCAGCCTGGGCTTCTGTTAACTGTGTTGGACATTATTAGTCTAACGAAATGAATTGAATTAGGGAAGCTGAGGACGGTATACTGCACACCAAGACCAGAGTCAACACAGAATAAGTGAGAAGTTTTCCAGTTTAAAAAAAGCTCATTACAGCAGCAGGTTACGTTATATGTATACAGTTACAGCAGTAACACAAAGTCCTCTATGAGCAAGCACTCGGTAACAGTGGGAGGGAAAAACGCCCTGTTAACAGGAAGAAGAGGCAAGACGAGACACGCTGGGCAGGAGAGCCAGAGATTAACAACGAATGATTAAATGCAGAGCGGCGAATAAACAGAGAGTGAAGACGAAACACTCAGTGCATCATGGGAAACCCCAGCAGATTAGGCCTGTTGAAGAATGAAGATCACCTGATACGTCGCCACAACATTAGTAACAATATTAGAGGAACATTGTAACCACTTGTCTGCTCCACATGTTGAGAACAGTGTTTCCCCCTGCATGTCTGTAACAGTACGGCGCCCCCTGCGCCCCCTCTCATGTAACTCGTGTTCGTCCCGTGTTTGTCTGTTTCAGATCTTGGTAAAGGCCATGCTGAGAAAGCGCTCCTTCAGTAACCCCTTTGAGTGCCCAAGCCGGCGGGAGGAGAGGTCCATGTCTGCACCTGGTAGTCTGCTCATGTAAGAGTTCAGCTTCCTGATTGTCTGCAGCTCAGTACTTGCTTATCTTGTCTTTGAAGACGATCTTTTTGCTTGAGATTCTAACGTAGATCTTTTCTCCACACCTGTCTCCTTCTTCTTCAGGTTAAATAGCGCTCATTTTTTGCAGCAGCAGCTGCTGCTTCCTTGTGTTGCCATAGCATCATAATTCACTCTTTCATTGTATGCAGTGGAGCTTACAGCTTGTATAAGTGTTTCTTTGTGTGTTGCTTTTAGCTCTCAAGACTAGAAGGACTCAGCGTGACGCAGAATGAGCTAGTGCCTCAGGCTGAGCTTGATTTGTCAGTAACGTGGATTCAAAGTATCACAGGTGTCAGTGGCCAATCGGCTCGTCCCGTCCCCGCTGTGCATTTTCAACTTGTATAGCCGAAAACAAACAGGCGCACGCACAGCTGTTAGCAGGTGTGTCGTGGGCACCGTGGGACTGTCTTCTGATGATGAACATGCTGCTGCTCGTGGACCGTTACACGCTCGGCCGTCAGAGGTGGAGGTGTTTTCACAGCATATGGATGTTTGAATAATACTGCCCCCTGCTGCACAGTGGAAATCCAACTATATGGCTATCATAGAGTAATGAATACAATTCTGAGTGAGTACAATATGTTTATGTAAAGATGTCAGATATTATTTTATAAACATATGGACACATAACCAAAAACCACTGGAAAGCTCTGAGAGCCTTGATTTCCTCCACGTCAAAGTCCAAGTGGAGCAGAGCTGGTGGGATATTTTTCTCCTTTGATGAGGGGAAGCAAATGAATGCTAACGGCTAATGTGACTGACAGATGCTACCAGTGCCAGACGCTTTTTTTCACCAGGATTTGTGGGGGAAAGATGACGTAGCCGCTATTATATGTTGTCCTATTTTGATGAAACATCACAGGTGGCAGCTTCTTGTGTCCATGGTGACTGTATCCAGGGAAGCTCTGCTGACTCAGCAAAGATTTGAGTTTCTCGCTAAGCTACAGTTTCTCAGGCTGGAATTCAACTAGAAAATTTCCGGCCTGCATGTTTGAAATTGAATGCACCATTAACACCAGTGTTCCCATGCAGCCCACCAAAGTATATTTGGAGACAAATTTTCCCCTTTCTTTCATCCAGGAAAAAAAGAAGTTCATCAACAGCCAGTTTGAGTGGAAAGTCCCGTCGCTTTATTTTGAAAGTTCTGCTGCAGCTAAACCCAGCCTTTTGTGGCTCGTGCTTGTCTATCAGGGTCATTGTATTGACAGTTGTCAGTATCATTGAGCTGCTGCGCTGAGCTGCAGCTGCAGACAAAAGTCCTTTTGCTCTGGTTATCGGCGCATCCTGAGTCAGAGTGCGGTTTTCAGATTCAGCCACAGGGAGGCCTTTAAAAATGTGTTATTTACTTTGCAATGCTACGATACAAATGAAACTCTGAGGTGTGTGATCATTTTTGAAAGATGCTAAAAGTGCAGCTGGACCCTACGTGGTGGGGAGGCGGGTTTCCTCCCACGGGCCTGCGTTCCTTTGTCCTCTCATATGTGACTTGTCCATCTTCTCTCCCACTTTGCTGCAGGGACTCGTGGCCCTTCCGGCCCTCTTTTAAACTTCAGCCCTCACTCAGGTAACACTTCGTGCGAAGCAGTCCGGCCTCTGTCTGTCCCACATCCTCCAGCCGCTGCTCCATCATCATTTTCGATCCTTAAACTTGTGCTTGTCCACATCACGAGATGTGATGGCAGAGCAGCCTTCCCCTGCTGTCGTGTCCCTGCTGCTGTCATTTAAAAGCCATCCTACGTCCATAAAGCCTTCTGTGTGTTTTTGATATTCATCATGCATCAACAACATCCAGACCTTCTCTAATTAGCAGGCTTGGTAGTGTCAGCATTTAGATAATTCCCTCTCTGCTGCTGTCCAACCTCGAATGATCATAAGAGCTGTGACCCGTGTTTGTGGTTTTTCTTGTCTCTTTTTAGAAAGGCCAGCACGGGCGATGGACCCAGAGAAGGAGAGCTGGAGGACCTGCATGAAGATGAGCCCTCCTCTTGAGTCCCAGCGACCCTCCTGCGTGCGCAGCGTCCTCTTTATATCCACTTACGCCTTCATTCACACCTCAAAGTGGTCACACAGTGCAAACGTATCATTCTGCACCTGAAACACAAAAACTCGAGGTTTTTTGTTTTGTTTTTTGGGGAGAAGTTTGTCATGTGACGTACACGCTTGCTTCTGCGCTGTGGAGCTGTTTTATCCTCAGCCGATGTGAGGAACACGAGCACGTCTGTGGATCATCACCGGTTTATTTTGCTGGCCTGAAATTGTATTACAGGCAAAGACAGACGAGTTTTTCCCATTGTGCATGGCGAATATTTAGACCGCATCTTCAGCCCGTCTGCAGCCACCTGACAGGAGGAAACAGACCTCAGCATGTAAAGGACACTGCACTGTCTCCTAAGTGAACTACGAGGCTTTCATTTCATCAGTCACTGTAATGTTGTACATACGTGTCTTGTGGTATCTGCTGTGTTATTGTGAAGACCCTTTAAGCATATCTGTGCCAACCTTTATTCTGAAGCAGGTGCTTCCTGCGCTGCCTTCAGACACCTCGATCGACTGCCTGGCAGTGATCGCAGGGTGACTGCGAGCTGTGTGTTAGTCTGTCCTTCACGCTGCTTCTCCTAATGCGTCGTCTGTGTCAGTCTGGTGGTTCTTGTTTCTTTGATGCTCTGCTGTTGGATGTGTTTGCGATCGGATGGGAAAAGTTTTTGGATGGTGAGAACGAATGTAGTGGAAAACTGATGTTACTCTGTATATAAGCACTGTTCCAATTTATACGTTATTTATAATATTAATATATTGTAAAGCTCTTGGATGCAGAGCTGATTTTAAAGCATAAATAATCTGCATACAAATGAATCACTGAGTGCTTTGTAGAAGAAATCGAATCACGTTGTTCGTTATTATATTAAGGAGAAGCGTCTGTACCCAAATCATTTTAATGTGAAATGATGCATGCACCTTTACTCTCAGGAAACACTGACCTGCTCTCTTTTTAAACAGTCTGTCACCTGTGTTGAAGCGCATTCACAGAAGAGGAAAATAAGGAAACTGTGCTTCAGAGACAATCATCAAGGATCAGATACATTAGTGATCGTTTCCCCTTCAGCTCTGTCTAGTGGACCATGCAGAGCTGTCACTGCGGCGTCAGGCTGCTCCCACATAAAGCCATGAAGGAGCAGAAAATTCATCCAGAAGAGCTTCAGGCGGACTCTGGACAAAGAGCAGCAGACGGAGGAGGTGCTGGAGCAGAGCTGGTGTTTGTCCATCCGCAGCTGATGGTGTCGTGTTTTTGACTTCATGTTTTCATTTTGTTGTTGCTCTTGTTAATTTGAAGTTTTGGTGAGCTTTTAGAAAAGGACCGTGTGTTTGTGTTGGCACAACGTGTCAGTGCAGCCGCAAACTTCTCATTATAATAAATGGGAACACAGATAATGCACGCGCTGGCCACCGCAACATCACTGTTTCCTGTAAACGTTGACATCTGCTTACACAGTGAGGAGGAAGAAAAATATAAAGCATGGCTGTCCGTGAACACGGAGTTGTGTTCTCGTGATTTTCCATTTGATAACCTGTCAAAGTGCCAACAGTAGATGCTGACGATGGCCAGTGAATCAGCTGTGCACATGTGAACCCTCTACAAATGTGGGCGTGGTGGATAAAAGAAAGAGAGGCGTGTCCATTTAAAGGCGCTTGGTTTAACAACGTGTCCTGGTGTGTTACCCCTGTGGGGGGAGAGCTGGGGGAGCGCTCGGAGCAGCGTTGTCCTCTGGCTGGTTGATGCAGCTCGTTTCCTCCAGGGAAGGATGCTAGCTTAGGCTCGAGGCGTGCAAACGGGATTTCAGGCCGTGTTGTTGAGCCGGGGGACATGACGTCATAACTGCTGTGACGTCAGTCATAAACTTTATCATCATCCTGACGTTTTGATGTTCAGCTCTAAATGCTGCACACCTTTAATGAAGGCAACCAAAAATGTCACATGACGTCTTCTGTTTGACGTCACCTGTTTAAACGCTCGTCCTTCTGATTCTCGCGTTTTTATTCTGGGTGTTGTTGTGCTGGACGTTTGTGGGTCAAAGGTACTTTATTGTTGTCTTTACAGCTCTCGACCTTTAACCTGTGTTTTTGTTTATGTTCAAATTCTTGCACTTTTCCACTTAAGTATGTATAACGTCATTATTGTGAGTACGTTTAACACTACTTCGGCCATTAAACACTGTACAGTTTGTGTGTGTCCACCTGTGAAACACCGTATGTGCTTGTTGTCTAATCTCACTGCTGACAACATGCAAAATAGTGAAATACTGTGAAACTGTACGGAGGGGGCAGGTGTGCGCTCAGGACATTCTCACTGATCACTAAATATCACAACAACAATATTTAAACCGTGGGATTTTCCTCTGTGGCCATTTCACGGTGGAAACCCTGAACTCCAGCATAGATTAATCCCAAAATATGTCAGTTTGTTCATACGGGTCTATTTCTCCACCAGAGGTTTCCTTCCTTTTAGATGTTTTTCATCATTCAAAACCCTTGAATGATTTAAATGGCCATGAATCAAAGATCACCTGTGCGTGACCTTTGAAACCCTGCATAATTGGAGTATATCGGTTTAAACCAGGCGACCCTCCCGTGGATTGATCAGACCTGCTGCTGTTGCTGCAGTGACACAGAAGAAAAGTCAGTGGGTGTGGCAGCACAGGAAGTGAGTGGCATGACTCGTTTTATTGTGATTTCAGGTCATATTTAGATCCAAAGGACGGAGACTATGGTGGAGTGTGTACATAATATGAAATCCGGGACTATGTGACTCTCCTGGTCTGTGCGCATGCGCGTGTGCCTGTCTCAAAGGCATCCGCCGTCTCGTGTCGTCTCGTGCTTTTCTCTGACTGTACCCACTAAAACGGAAGCATGGCACATCCATATGGAACGTAGTTACAATGTAAATATGTACCGATATATATAAATGCGCTATTTTTTGCATGCTTTTTGTACACATACTCGAAGAAATAAAGAAATCTGAATCATTTCAACATTTTTCTCAGGTTCTGTTCGACCAAAGCAAAAAGAAACTGCGCTGATGTTACTGTACATGTTTTTATTAAGTCGACAGCCGATCACAAGGTGCACACGAGGGACGATCACTGACAGCAGCGCACCTACATGTTTCTTTTACAACGACGGCGACTGAGGTAACAGAATTACAGACAGAGGCAACACCCAAAGCATGAAGACAAGCAAACAGTAACACCCAAGAAAGTACACACACCGCCGAGCTTGGCTGCCTCTGACTCCACATACAAGCGTCACAGATCCTCAGGATGACTAAGCTGCTGATGGGAATAACGTGACTCCATCTCGCTGTGCTCCTTTCTGTTAGTCCAGGTAGTGTCTGAAGGATCCAGGCTTCCAAAAGAGGCGTGGCCTTTTGGCTCGTTTGCTCCCGGGTCACTTCTGCACGAGAAACAGCAAATGAATAAAACATCAGTCATTAAAACAAGTGAGACTCGTGGGAGTGATTGTTTTGGAAGGATACGACGACGCCTTACTTTAGACACATCAGTCTCTGTGCTGCCTGCCTCTGAATCAGGATCCTGTGGGACAGGAGACATTCAGATCATGTGCAAACCACGCTGCTGCTCATCAGAATCAGAATCGTGTTTATTGGCCAAGTATATGTGCAGACACATACAGGGAATTTGGTTCCGGTAGATGGCGGCTCTCAAGCACAGTAATGTAAAACAAACACAAACACACACAAACACACACACACAAACACACATCTATATATACATTACACATGCATACACATGCATACACAAGCTGTGTAAACCAACTATAAATAACGAATCTAAACTTGTATACATGAAATACAGAAATCAATGAGGTGGAATGAATACTACAAAATGTACATAAGGTGCAGCTGCAGTCTGGCAGTGGGAGCAGTGTGACAGGTCAACTGTTTAGGAGGGAGATGGCGAGGGGAAAGAAACTGTTCCTGTGTCGGGTGGTCCTGGTCTGCAGGCTTCTGTACCATCTGCCAGAGGGCAGCAGATCAAAAAGTCTGTGTGCAGGGTGTGAGGGGTCTGCGATGATTTTCCCTGCCCGTTTCCTGGTTCTTGAGAGGTACAGATCCTGGATGGAGGGCAGGGGGGCGCCGATGATCCTTTCTGCTGCCCGTACAGTCCGCTGCAGTCTGCTCCTGTCCTGTTTAGTGGCTGCTCCATACCAGACTGTGATGGAGGAGCACAGGACAGACTCAATGACCAGTGTAGAACTGGATCAGCAGCTCCTGTGGGAGACTGTACTTCCACAGTTGTCTCAGGAAGTACATCCTCTGCTGGGTCTTTTTGAGGATGGAGTTGATGTTGGTCTCCCACTTCAGGTCCTGGGAGATGGTTGTACCCAGGAACTTGAAGATCTTCACAGTCGACACAGGGCTGTCTGATATGGTGAGGGGGAGCAGAGTTGAGGGATGTCTCCTGAAGTCCACTGTCATCTCTACAGTCTTAAGAGTGTTCAGCTCCAGATTGTGCTGACTGCACCAGAGTACCAGCCGCTCAACTTCCTGCCGGTATGCAGACTCATCACCATCCTGAATGAGGCCGATGACGGTGGGGTCATCTGCAAACTTTAGGAGTTTGACAGCCGAGTTCTTGGAGGTGCAGTCGTTAGTGTAGAGGGAGAACAGTAGGGGTGAGAGGACACATCCTTGAGGGACCGAGTTTCAGAGGTGATCTCCCCCAGCCTCACTTGTTGCTTTCTGTCTGTCAGGAAGCTGGTGATCCACTGACAGGTAGCTGGTGACACGCTGAGCTGGGAGAGTTTGGAGGAGAGAAGTTCAGGCACAATGGTGTTAAAAGCCGAACTAAAGTCCACAAACGGGACCCTGGCATAAGTTCCCGGGCGGTTGAGGGTCCAGCTGGTGGCCTGTAATGTCTTTCAGATGGGCTAACACCAGTCGTTCGAAGGATTTCATGACCACAGACGTCAAGGCGACAGGTCTGTAGTCATTCAGTCCTGTGATGGTGGGTTTCTTGGGAACAGGGATGATGGTGGAGCGTTTGAAGCAGGAGGGAACTTCACACAGCTCCAGGGATCTGTTGAAGATGTGGGTAAAGATGGGAGCCAGCTGTTCAGCACAGGTTTTGAGGCAGGAGGGTGAGACGCCGTCTGGTCCGGGGGCTTTCCTGGGCTTCTGTTTCTGGAATAGTCGGCTCACATCCTCAGTGTGTATTCTGAGTTTCAGTGAGGAGGAAAGGGGGGTGAGAGGTGTGGTGGAGGTCGTTGAGTCTTTGTTGGGGAGGGGGAGGGTAAAGGAGGGAGAGGTGGAAGGTGTGTTGGGGGTCAATGTCTGAAGCAATGTCCCTGGGGAGGGGAGGGTGGGGCGTGGGAGTCTGTCTGTCTCAAACCTGCAATAGAAAGTGTTTAACTCGTTGGCCAGGTCTTTGTGTGCTTCAATAGTGGGTGGGGGCGTCTGTAGCTGGTGATTTCCTGCAGGCCCCTCCACACTGACGCAGGGTCGTTGGCTGGGAGCCGTTCTTCCAGCTTCTGGGAGTAGATGCTTTTAGCTGTCTTAAATCTGCCGCGCGATTAGGCTTAAAATAAAAGAACCTGCTCTACTGCACAGACTGCCTCCTACTCACTTTGGACCGGTCTTTGCCTTGAGCCTGTTTTGCATTTGCTTCGAGGGTGTAATAGACGTTCGTGTCTACACCAACCGACTCGCTGTCCTGCTGTAAAACAGAAGTGAAAGAGGAAAGCAGTCTAGGTGGGACGGACACAGATTTCATCTTCCATCAGATAAACTGGCTGCTCTGTACTAATCACAGACTCTCTCACACGTTATGGGAATGAACACAGCAATAATCTGATGGTAAGTGAAGGTTACGGCTTCCGTGTGAAATGTATGGCTGGACGTGGTGAAGGAAAATAAGCTCCAATGACTTTCTCTGATTGGTTGAACACCTCTCTGCTGCCCTCTGCTGTTCAAAGAGAGCACAGACTCCTTTTTGAAGGTCTTACCTGTACTTGTGTGTCCGTGTATTTGAATTTCATGTTCTTGTAAAATTCTCTTTTCGGTAGCAAATAGAGCAGCACCAAGTCACACACTACAGTCGCCTAAAAAGAGGAGAAAGAAACAACTGCGTCATCTCCTGTTGGATTACAACACTGTGCAAAAGTCTCGAACCACCGAATATTTTAAATCTTTGTCATTACCTACAAAGAGAACACCTCTGCAGACTCTGGACACTCACTGGAGCTACTTTTAGCTCCTCATCAGCACAGCAGGTAGCGCTGCGTGTTTGTGTGTCGCTGGCTAGAATGAAACCAGCAACCTCTCACCTGCCACACAAATGTGTAAACTACCACATTATGGAGCCTCACACACTAGCTACTCACTAGTAGGTGCAAACGACCTCTGATCTCAGCCAAGCCAAACTAACGGAGCCACTGTTAGGCTTTTACAGTGTTGGGTGGCCGATTGCTGAACCAGGTGTGCACTGGCACCTGAGGGGAAAACTGGTGGCAGCTGAGTTCAAGGAAGACAAAATAGTACACAGATATAAAGGCCTGCTTTGTCTGCAACACCAGGAACATTGGACATGTGGTCGAACGTACAGTTTGTTTAACTGAAACAAGTCTTTATTCTTCAACACAGCCTGAACTCGTTTGTTGTCATTTCTCTTCAGGAACAGTTCTCCAGACTTTTTGAAGGACGTTCAAAGCTCTTCTTTGGATGTTGGCTGTTATTTGTCCTGTTCATTGCTTCAGTAATGTTGAGATCTGACTGATTGTGTGTTTGTGTATCCAGGTATGCCTTTGCTGCATTGTGTTTGGGATCATGGGATCATTGTCACGCTGAAGCTGTCACCAATCAGAAGCTTTCCACTCTTGCTGCACCGCGGATCAAAATCAGATTTTTGTTTTTTTCCATCAGTTTTGACACGACCTCCAACACCACGACATAACCTGCACCACATTTAACCGCGGTATGTTTGGACACAGTCCCTGGAGTTAGGTGCCTCAGTCATTCATATGTCAGTGTCCAAAGAGGCCTTCAGAAAACCTGGAGAACCACTTTAAAACTTAGAACGGAGCCTGGTTCCTAAGAGTATCAAACACAAGGGCCGACTTTTGCACAGACGTGTGGAATATGTAAGTAAATATTTCAGCTTTCAACATACCACTCCAAAAATTCCCACTCCAGAGCCGATGGCTGTGAGGGTAGGGATGATATCAAATTTCCGCGCCTGTGAAGAGCAGAGTCATATCAACTCCTTTGGTTTATTCTTCCAGTGACAAAAGCATACTTAAGATAAACGTGTTACTCACAAGTGACTGGACGATGATGTCAAACCTGATGCCAAACACTTTCAGAAGTGTTCTTTTCTGAATTTTGTCCTCCATATAATGCCTCGCAAACCTGCAGACAGACACAACCACAATATGTTAGCAGGCATATGAAATACGTTTCAAAAGCATTTGACAAACACGTCATCATCCGTGTATTTACTGAGCGAGCTGTGAAGAAACAACAAGAAAAGGCAGTTGAGACAAGTCAACACTGTTTCACTGAGCAAACATCAGAAACTTCAGCCAGTCGACTTGGCAGATTCAGCGGAGCTGAAGCAGCATTAGGAGCAAATAGCGAGTGAAGCCGATTCCATGGAAAATGAACAATAACAGTGACAGAACAACATTTCTCCATCAGCCAGCAGGTGAACAATGAATAACAGAGCAGGAGCATGCATGTGTCTGTGGTGCGCGAGGAAGCAGAAATGAACTGCAGTAGTTTCAAACACTGAGCCAATATGTGCGATGTTGTCAACAGTTTCAAAGGTTAGATGAGAAGAGCGAGTCCACGTTATCATGAAGTTAGCGAGAGCTCAGCAAATGGAAGTGTAAAGCTTATTAATTAATATATAATATTAATAATATTATTAACATGAGACCTTAAAAGTGCTGCAAGCTAAAATTATAATATATGCGCTTCAGAGGTTTTCTGGACACAAACTAACAGAAAAAGGAACAAATCTCTCGCTGAGCTGTTTTTCACACACCTGAAATTGTAGCCCACTGAAGAGCCTTCTTTGCTTCCATAGAGTCCATGAAAGGTGTACTCTGGTTTACAGTGTTTTACATGCACGTCAAAGTTACACGTCCAGTCGACCACGATCCCGATGGCTCCTCCCTGTCAGGACACAAACGCCGTCTTCATCACAGCAGGAGAAGAAGAGAAGCAAAACACGGAAACATGACAGGAATTTCAGAAAGAAGCAGAAATTCAAACTCACCACTTTAGCTACTGTTTGAAAGTTTAAGCCAGAAAGTTTAATAATGTCTCCCAGTTTGAATATAGGGCACAGGGGAGCGCTGAGTGGATGATACAGGCAACTGCTGATGTAGTTGGAGTCGACGTCCTCCACTAGGTTGCTCCTGAAAACGAAAAAACAGTGAAATATTTGACACTTTCTGTACTTTTACCAAAATGAGTGATTAGACTTGTGGTTTGATTTAGAAGCTGAAGATATAAGAGTTAAAAGAAGAACAGAGTTTACTGTGTAGCTCTGTTTGGTTCAAAGCTGTGTTTCATTTGGCCAAAGGTTACAGAAGAAACTGAAATGTATAAAATCATTGTGATTGTTTTTATGACATCATAGAAACGTGAACAAATATCTCAGTAAAAACTGAAGAGTATAAAAAACAAATTTGTGCCACTGACTGAAGATTTCTGGCCACAACTGTTTTATAAAGTTACAATAGTCATGCCAGAGCAGGACACACTCATCACATCTTCTGAGGTAAATGTGTCTCCGTCACCTCGAGACGCCGAATGCGGGGAACGTGACGGAGTTTTTGATGAACAGAGTGTAGTTCTCTGCAGACAACAACAGCGGAGGACTGAAACGGAAACAAGATCAGATTTCAAATGAGCATGTTTGCTTCCACAGATGATTGTGTAATCGCACAATCGTGAATAATTCAGTTTGTCTGCGTACTCTGGTACGTCGCGGTCGTCCTCCACTGGACACCAGGCCAGCACTTCACAGGTCTTAGTCCTGTTCACGCAGACTCCGGTCATTTCTCCTTGATACAGAAACAAAGAGTTAGAGTCGATTACTCAACAGTGAAACAGGCAGCAGCGTGGGCGTTGGCAGCAGTTTCAAACACTTTCTTGCCTCCACTTTTATCTTGAATTAGCATCAACAGCAGCGTATAAAAGCAAAGCAAACGCTGAACCAGCTCTTTCTTTTAGCCTTAATCCCAATGTTATCGCCTCCCTGTGCGTGTACAGCTTCGCTGCTATCGGTCTCTCATCGTGCGTGTGATGAGCTGGCAGACAGTCTCCAGCAGGCGCCCACTCGGCTTCGGCCCTCTGACCTTTGTGTTTGGCTGCAGGACAGTCCCGCGTTTACTTGTTTTTAAGCGTGGAGGCTGAGCGCCTGCATGTGACTGGTGTGAGCCAGACAGATCTAAAGCTTCGGTCTGATTGAGGGCGACGTGGAAAGGCTCTGAACTGAACTCTGGGACGGATGAAGGACAATAAGTTTATATAACTGTTCTTAGAACCAGCCACACATTTGGACACATTAGAGCTCATGTGGCTGTGTCTTTGTGTGCTTGCAGTTTATATTAGCTGGCATGCATGCAGTTGAGCGTGCTTATATATACATGCATGTATGTCTGTTTGCTTAAGGCAGAGTTTCAGCTGCTTACTTTAGCGGACAACAAGCCGTACTACAAACACACACCAAATGTTTGGTTGCTAAGGCCTGGTTTGTTGAGATGAATCTGTTTCTTCTTCTCAGCGCCGGACGAATGCAATTCATGAATTCTGTGTAAATGTTTACCTCAGCAGCCGTGACTCATATCTGCTGTATTTATATAGATGCTGTTGCGTGAGCCTGTCCTGTCACAGCTACGGCCCACTTTGCAAATACACTGCTGCTCCATCACCTGACACCATCCCCGACCTCGCTCAATAAATGGCTTCAGTGAGTTTCAGAAGGCTTCTCAGCTCCGGCGAAGCAAAATTACATAACAAGAAGCACAAAATCTGGACTGGTGTGAGTTGGCAACAGACTCAGTGAGGACCGCTGAGGTCACACTCTCAGCCTGTCAGGATTTACCGTTTCCCGTACGTTTGAAACTCCCTCCTTCACAGTCGGCGTCTGTATTGCAGTTGTGTTTGCCCGGGAGCTGTTATAAAGAAGACACTGGGGTCAGTCTGTGTACACAAGTACAAAAGAAGGACATGAAGAAGAAGACAGGAAAACACCCTGGGAGTGTGAAAGAAACGTCTTGTTTTTATAGTCTTACATGTATGGATCCCACACACACTGCTCTTTGGGCCATTAGGCTTTAAAAGAGCCCTTTTCTGCTATACAACTTTCGGACAATTACCCAATTACAGAAATAGTCTTGGAATGAGATACAATTTCTGCTCGTTTTACTAAATATGGAAGCGCAGGAGGAAAGGAAGGAAGCAGGAAGAGGGAGGAATGAGAGAGAGAACCAGTGCTTTTTCACCTACCTCTGGACAGGTTCCCATTGACTGACCCTCAGTCATGATATAGTTTGTCATCACTACAAATGATGAGTCTCCCTGAAGTTTTAAAAGAGAAGAAGCAATGTGTTTAAAAGCAGTGAGCACAGACCTTAAAGCAAACTTCTGCGAGCCATGGCTCGTTGTATTTAAGATAAGATAAGATAAGATAAGATAACCTTTATTAGTCCCACACGTGGGAAATTTGTTTTGTCACAGCAGGAAGTGGACAGTGCAAAAGTTATGACGCAAAAATTAGAATACAATAAGAATAAATACAGTACACAGCTGTACAGAATAGAATAAAATAATATACTATATACAGTAGAATAAAATAGAATAAAAATATACAATAAGATAAAAATAGAATACGAATGCTATATACAACTCAGTAAAAATACAACGATGACAGAAAGGATTATTGCACTTAGTGTTATTGCACATGTGTGGATGTGTGTGTTTGTTCAGTTAAAGTCTTTGTTGTGGAGTCTGACAGCAGTGGGGAGGAAAGACCTGCGAAATCTCTCCGTCCCACACCGTGGGTGCCGCAGTCTCCCACTGAAGGAGCTGCTCAGTGCTGTCACAGTCTGCTGCATGGGGTGGGAGACGTTGTCCATCAGGGATGACAGCTTAGCCGCCGTTCTCCTGTCACTCACCACCTCCACTGGGTCCAGAGGGCATCCTAGAACAGAGCTGGCCCTTCGGATCACCCTGTTCAGTCTCTTCCTGTCCCCAGCAGAGATGCTGCCGCCCCAGCAGACCACACCATAAAAGATAGCAGAAGCCACAACAGAGTCATAGAAGGTCTTCAGGAGTGGGCCCTCCACCCCAAACGACCTGAGTCTCCGCAGCAGGTACAGCCTGCTCTGCCCTTTCCTGTAGAGGGCGTCTGAGTTATGAGTCCAGTCCAGTCTATTGTTCAGATGAACACCAAGGTACCTGTAGCTGTCCACAGCCTCAATGTCCATACCTTGGATGTTCAGTGGTTGCAGTGGAGAATGCTTGTGCCTGCGGAAGTCTACCACCAGCTCCTTGGTTTTACTGGCGTTGATCTGGAGGTAGTTCAGCTGGCACCAGTCCACAAAGTCTTGAGTCAGTCCTCTGTACTCCTTGTCGTCCCCATCAGTGATGAGGCCGACTATTGCAGAGTCATCAGAGAACTTCTGCAGGAAGCACTGGGTGGAATTGTGGGAGAAGTCTGCAGTGTAGATGGTGAAGAGGAACGGAGCCAGAACCGTTCCCTGTGGGGCCCCCGTACTGCAGACGACCCTGTCCGACACACAGCCCTGAGTCCTCACATACTGTGGTCGGTCGGTGAGGTAGTCCAGGATCCAGGTAGTGAGGTGATGGTCCACTCCAGAGTTCTCCAGCTTGTCCTTTAGAACCGAGGGAAGAATGGTGTTGAAGGCACTGGAGAAATCAAAGAACATGATTCTCACAGTGCTTCCAGCGGTCTCCAGGTGAGCGAGGGAACGATGTAGGAGGTGAATGACGGCATCATCCGCGCCAATGCCAGGCTGGTAGGCAAACTGAAGTGGGTCCAGTGATGAGCTTGTTAGGCGCCGAAGCTGAGCCAGGACCAACCGCTCCAGGGTCTTCATCAGGTGGGATGTCAGAGCCACCGGCCTGTAGCTGTTGAGGTCCTTGGGGCGTGAAGTCTTTGGCACTGGTACAACACAGGAGGTTTTCCAGAGCTGTGGGACTCTTCCCAACCTCAGGCTCAGGTTGAAGAGGTGCTCCATCACCCCACACAGTTGGTCCGCGCAGGACCTGATGACCCTCGAGCTGATGCCATCTGGGCCCGCTGCCTTCTTGCCATTAATCCTCCTCAGTTCCCTCCTAACCTGGGTGGTTGAGAGAGACAGGCTGGAGCCTTGTGTTGAGTGTGTATTGGATGCTGTTGTTGGGGGTGGGGGGGAGTGAGCAGGGTATTTCACAGGAACTGGAGCAGAAGAGCTGAAATAGTTGCAGAGCAACAGAAATCCCCTCACAGGAAGAAGGTTGGGGTGGATGGATGGGTCAACACGGCGTTCGACGGTCAGGATCATTGCACAATCTCAACTGTGAGACTATTTACAAGGCCGTGATCATATTTACAGTACAGTGATAAACGATATGATTGGACCGGTTCGTATATAACACCTTTCTACTCTAACACTTTTTACAGTGCGCCTCATTCACCTTCGGTCCAGCACCGACCCTCCTGGAGGTGACGTGGGTTTCAGCATCGTACCCACGGATGCTTTGACACGCAGACTCGAGCAGCAAAGGTTCGACCCCCCGAGCGTCTGCAGTCACCCTGAGCACACACGTATGTGAGAGCTGTCACGCAATTTGTGTGTTGTGTAGCGAATGTCCTGGTTCCTCTGTGTTTCCAGTTTGTGATCTAAGCCAATAGAGAACTGTAAGCATCTTTATTATACTGCGAGTTGAACTTTTGGCAGGTCAAATGCCATATCATTAGGCAGTAGGAGGGGGTAAAACTCTCTTTACTTTTGCTCAAAATCACAGTTAAATTAAAATGTTCTGTATAAGTTCATTGTGACACTGACACATTCCAGGTTGTTTTTCTTCTCTTTTGCATCTCTGGTGGCTTCCTGTGTTTCCTGTGTCTCTCGGTTTGTCTGTGGAGCCTTTCAGTGTCACTCCTTGTTGGTATTTCCTGCAAGGTTACCTACTTGTCTTGTGTGCTCGTGTGGTTTTTCTCCTTCGTGATTGCTGGCTCCGTCCTTTTTGCTTCACCTGTATCTTGTTATCCAATCAGCTGTTTTTAGTGCAGCCCTGATGCTGGGCTTCAGTTATCGCCGACACCCTTCCTCTTGTGCTTTGCCTTAAACGATTGCATTGTTTTATTCATATGTTGTTCCTGCCAATGTTTTCTTTCTTCCTTTTTCAGGCCTCTCTTTGAACCGAACGTCGACATAACAGTGAGGTCACGTGACGATTACTAAAACAATGACCACCTGACAATAAAGTGCATTTGATCAACGTGCGTGATGGAGAAAAGTGATCTTTTCATTGTGTAACACTGAAACCACCTGTTTGCCTTGCTCTGAATTAAAGCCCACACCCACACCTCAGAGCAAACATGGCAGCCTACATTGTGTCTTCTTTTTTCTTTCCCACAGTTAACAGGACACAGCAACACTGGAGGCAAACAAAGTTATCTATTTGATCAGTGTCCCTGCTTTGCTCTCACATGCAATAAAGCTGCAGAGTCGCGTCGACAGAGGTGGATCGTCACCGGGGTGAACGTTACAAACCTCTGCTTCTTTGTCAGCCTTGAGTTTTCTAGCAAACAGCAGTGACACGTTGTCCTGCTCAGCTGATGTTTCCTCACTCTGACAGTTGATTTCATCAAATCTGCCTCTGGTGACCGACTTACATCAGGTGCCAAACAAATTACCGACCACTTAGGAGTCACGAGACGACGACATATCAAATGTTACTGGGGGCACGAAAGGTCACTGACCTGTGAAGGGAAGACATAATCAGCCACGTCCCAGACCCTCTCTCCCCCGCTGTTGTTGGTGTAGCCCACTCCTTTCATTTTGGTGAAGACGGAGCTGACGGCCGTGTCTGTGGACTGGTAACCTTTCTCATAGATGAAAACCCACCTGTGCACGAAACAGAGAGCATTCTGTTCAAAATCCCACTTCACCCCAAAGCAAGGGCTTGCACAAGGACGACACCGGCACTGCACACAGCCATCAGCACAACTACCAGGACAAACGTGCCTGTAGTCATGCAACGCACTGGCTCGTGTTCTTGTCCATTCAGCACCGCAAAGACACAGCAGACGTACTGCATCTCAGCTCCAAACTATCACAGCAGCTGCTGAAAGAAAGCAAAGGTAAAAGTGTTCGTGCTGAGCATTAATAGGGGCGATCGGGGCTCAAGAGTTGGGAGTTCGCCTTGTAATCGGAAGGTTGCCGGTTCGAGCCCCGGCTCGGACAGTCTCGGTCGTTGTGTCCTTGGGCAAGACACCGTTGCCAGTGTCCAGCAGCCTCGCCTCTGTCAGTGCGCCCCAGGGTGGCTGTGGCTACAATGTAGCTGCCATCACCAGTGTGTGAATGTGTGGATGACTGGGTGTGTAAAGCGCTTTGGGGTCCTCAGGGACCAGTAAAGCGCTTTACAAATACAGACCATTTACCATTATCAGGGTCCTGATCAGTGTTGACAGGATTTCTCCAGAGTCTGTGTCACATTCAAAGGTCAGCTTTTGTGTGGATCTGCAAACACGTCAGTAACAACTAGTTAAAAGTTATTTCATCTGTTTGTTAAACCTGACTCTCAAATAGGGAATATGACATTATCATGTCCTTCACAGCTGGAGTGAGATGGACTGCATCCCAGCTGTATAGTACTATAGATGAGTCCGGTCCCCAGACCTGTTGTCAGCAGGGACTCCTTTAAGATCTCCGAGTCTTCCCACCTAAGACACATTTCCCCTTCGGTACCCGTATGGCTGCCGTATATGCAAACTGCTATTTTATTTCTTTTGTTTTAAATTTGTCAGAAGGTTTGAAAAACACTACAGTTTTTAAAAAGTTAGAATTTTTCATGGTTCGTGCTCGACGGGGTTAAAAACGTCTTTCACAGCATCAGCACATTAACACATACAGTGGGGCAAAAAAGTATTTAGTCAGCCACCGATTGTGCAAGTTCCCCCACTTAAAATGATGACAGAGGTCAGTAATTTGCACCAGAGGTACACTTCAACTGTGAGACACAGAATGTGAAAAAAAAAAATCCATGAATCCACATGGTAGGATTTGTAAAGAATTTATTGGTAAATCAGGGGGGAAAATAAGTATTTGGTCACCTCAAACAAGGAAAATCTCTGGCTCTCACAGACCTGTAACGTCTTCTGTAAGAAGCTTTTCTGTCCCCCACTCGTTACCTGTATGAATGGCACCTGTTTGAACTCATCATCTGTATAAAAGACACCTGTCCACAGCCTCAAACAGTCAGACTCCAAACTCCGCCATGGCCAAGACCAAAGAGCTTTCGAAGGACACCAGGAAAAGTATTGTAGACCTGCACCAGACTGGGAAGAGTGAATCTACAATAGGCAAGCAGCTTGGTGTGAAAAAATCAACTGTGGGAGCAATCATCAGAAAATGGAAGACATACAAGACCACTGATAATCTCCCTCCATCTGGGGCTCCACGCAAGATCTCATCCCGTGGGGTCAAAATGATCATGAGAACGGTGAGCAAAGATCCCAGAACCACACGGGGGGACCTGGTGAATGACCTGCAGAGAGCTGGGACCAAAGTAACAAAGGTCACCATCAGTAACACACTACAACGGCAGGGAATCAAATCCCGCAGTGCCAGACGTGTTCCGCTGCTGAAGCCAGTGCATGTCCAGGCCCGTCTGAAGTTTGCCAGAGAGCACATGGATGATACAGCAGAGGATTGGGAGAATGTCATGTGGTCAGATGAAACCAAAGTAGAACTTTTTGGTATAAACTCAACTCGTCGTGTTTGGAGGAAGAAGAATACTGAGTTGCATCCCAAGAACACCATACCTACTGTGAAGCATGGGGGTGGAAACATCATGCTATGGGGCTGTTTTTCTGCCAAGGGGACAGGACGACTGATCCGTGTTAAGGACAGAATGAATGGGGCCATGTATCGTGAGATTTTGAGCCAAAACCTCCTTCCATCAGTGAGAACGTTGAAGATGAAACGAGGCTGGGTCTTCCAACATGACAATGATCCAAAACACACCGCCCGGGCAACAAAGGAGTGGCTCCGTAAGAAGCATTTGAAAGTCCTGGAGTGGCCTAGCCAGTCTCCAGACCTCAACCCCATAGAAAATCTGTGGCGGGAGTTGAAAGTCCGTGTTGCTCGGCGACAGCCCCAAAACATCACTGCTCTCGAGAAGATCTGCATGGAGGAATGGGCCAAAATACCAGCTACTGTGTGTGCAAACCTGGTAAAGACCTATAGTAAACGTTTGACCTCTGTTATTGCCAACAAAGGTTATGTTACAAAGTATTGAGTTGTATTTTTGTTATTGACCAAATACTTATTTTCCACCCTGATTTACCAATAAATTCTTTACAAATCCTACCATGTGGATTCATGGATTTTTTTTTTTCACATTCTGTCTCTCACAGTTGAAGTGTACCTCTGGTGCAAATTACTGACCTCTGTCATCATTTTAGGTGGGGGAACTTGCACAATCGGTGGCTGGCTAAATACTTTTTTGCCCCACTGTAGTTACATTTTTGTGATGTTGTATTAGCTCTAAGTTTGTGAATGATGGTCCGGTCTTTCCACTGGCTGCGACAATACAAAAAAGCTGCAAGATCCACGGCCCACATCTCGCTGCAGGCACTTTCACTTTGTAAAGTCATTGTTAAAAACATTGAGTCCTCACAGAAACTGAGTGCTGGGTTTGTCACGGTGAAGCTGAAACTTTGCTCACATGAAAGGATTCCAGTTCAGCAAAAAGCAGCTTTACACTTGGGGTGCATCACCTTAAACTCATTTACTTCCTCTGCTTGCGTGTCTGTGTGTGCGTTTGTAGCCACGAGGTAAAGGCAACAGCTGGTGTGCACTGAGCTGATACAGTGTGTACACACACACTGTGACGCATGTGTAGAGCTATTTCATACAGGCTGTGAAAAAGCAATTAGCCCCTGGCAGGAAGCCCACAGGACAGCGTGTGGTGCAGCATATCTTCATTCGTCTGCAATGAAAGCTCCTCAGAGCGGCGAACGAGAAGAAGCATCTTTCAAACTGCAGAGTGAAGTCGTAAGCACAAAAGCAGCAACGTCTATCAGCATGGCAAATCGAATTATATAGGTTGGAGGGAGCTGGTGAAAAAATGCGGAGAAACGGGAGAAAAAACAGGGCAAATTAAAGGAATAAAGAAAGCGATGAGCGTGGAAATAATGGAAGCATCTTCCAAAACAGCAGCGTAAGAGAGATGCGTATCTGCGAGCGGCTGGGAGGAGGCTCTTTGATGTTGGGGAGAGTTTCCCACCATACTGTGCTGCTGAGATTAGTTTTTATTTAAAGACAGAATGAAAAGAAAAATAAATCAGTTCAGTTCATTTTTATTTCAAACATTTCAAACATGTGCCTTCACAATCATTACAAAATATCATTCCATTATTTGTTTGAAAAGGAGTAGGCTGAATCAACCTTCAAATTAAAGCCAAAAACATAAACAGAGGATTGGGATTTTTTTTTTAGCATAAAAGTTACAAAAAGAGAGTGTGGTTTTCTGGGGCTGTTCTTTATCCCCTTCTACTGCTTATTTGAGTCCAGGTCGCAGGGCACCAGCCCAAACACCCCTCTCCCACCTCCTCCTCCAACTCATCCAGGAGGACACCAAAGCATTCCCAACACACCAGAGATGTAATCTCTCCAGCATGTCCTGGGTCTACCCCAGGGGCCTCTCAAACAACCTGAACTGTGAGGGATTTATGAAGGCCACTCAAGTGTTTATTACATGTGAAGTTTGAGTATGTTCGTCTGTTTTTTCCTGTTTCATTTGATAGATGCTTCCCAGTTAATTACCCAGCAGAATGTCCTCTATGGGAGCGCCTCTGTCTCAGCATCCATGTCTGTAGTCTGTTGCCTGCCTTCGATTCTGTTTGTCCCCTGAGCTGTTGAAGGCTGTTTGCTCAGGCTGCCTCTGCTGTGAGTCTCGAGTCACTGAATCCCTGCTTCAGCATCCGAGAGAGAGACGGGCGGACTTCTGCCCTGACCCGTCCGCTTCAAGTCTGAAGAGAGGAGACGGCTTTATAATTGCATCTCCCTCATGCACATCACCACGCCGCTTTAATGTGGCTGCAGGAGGCAGGTGTGTGTGTGTGTGTGCGTGCGTGTGTGTGTGTGTGTGCGTGCGTGCGTGCGTGCGTGTGTGTGTGTGTGCGTGCGTGCGTGCGTGCGTGCGTGTGTGTGCGTGCGTGTGTGTGTGTGTGTGTGTGTGTGCGTGCGTGCGTGTGTGTGTGTGTGCGTGTGTGTGTGTGTGTGTGTGTGTGTGTGTGTGTGTGTGTGTGTGTGTGTGTGTGTGCCATGAACTTTTTCTGATCTTGATGATTCAGATCTGAATCAGCTGTTTAAAATCACATCCCTCACTTATAAAAACCCGACTTTAAACAAGACACGATGTTAAACTTGTCTACTGCTTTTCCATTTTTGGTCACCAGCAGCAGCAGATGATAATGCGTCTGTGCTCTGTTTGGCAGTGAACTGGGCAGCAGTTGATTGTTATCTGTTTGAGCATATGCCCGGGCATATTTATCACACGCAGCTCCTCAGGTTCTGCTGTTTGGAGGTGCATGAAGGGAAACGTTAGAGTCACACAGCTGCATAAGCAAGTAACCGTGAGATGAAGTGAGATAAGTAAAGGAAACAGGTTCTCCCTTTTTCAGGATGAATTTCCAGCGAATAGCTCCGGCATGTCTAATCAGGTTAGGGTGGGTGGGTGGGTGGTGAGAGGCTGAGTAGACAAACAAGTATGCTGCAGGGGTTTTGTCCAAACATGAAATGGGCAGGAGCTCGGCTCTGTTGTGCCATGTTCACACCTTCTTTTCACAGTCAATCATAGTGATTCTTACAACTGTCATTTGTGCCTGTTTGCTGTGTCAACAATAACTGCAGTGACGGTATGTGTCCCTGCACAAGCCCAATATCTTCCTTTCACTTTCCCCCCACTCTATCCACACAAAGTGAACTCTGGGTCACTCGGGAGGGAAGTTCCAGACAAGATGAACTACACAAAGTGATGCAAACCCTTTCTCACCATTTCCTTACAGCTAAAAACAAAAAGAGAAAAAGGTGTGCAGGTCTTACCCGATGATGTAAACCAGAACCCCCAGCTGGATGAGCCGGCACACCACTCCCACCCTCCTGTTCCTCACCAGCACCTGGCGGGGAGTCTCATACTCAAAGAAGAAGTCGGAGAGGGCGCTGGTGATTTGGTTCTTCATCTTCTCTCACGGCTGACCCGCAGGGAAGAGGGTCTCTGTTTCTCCTCACTTGCATATAAAAACTCCCAAGAAATTCTTTTTTCCTTTGTTCTTCACTTGTGTCCTCTGCCTCCTCTCATGAATAATCTCTTATACTCTTCATGTGAAGTCCTAAAGTCTAAAGACTTCCTCCTCCCTTCCTCCTCTCTCTCTCTCTCTTGCTCTCCGTCTCTCCTCCTCCTCCTCTCTCTCTCTCTGCACTCGGTCGCTCTGTTATCAGCCTGTTGCCTTTTTGCGTAACTTGACCGTTTCCATGCATCTCCTGGCTTTTCTCAGGAGACATAATAAGCACAGAGACATCTGTCGAACTTTACTGTTAACTTGGTCTGCAAGTTTCAATAACTTAACAGTTGCCACACACAAGCACCGGATGCCCTCCTCTCTTTGAGCAATCAAACCTTATCAGCCACGCTGACACTCTCTTCCTGCGTGCTACACAGAGATAGAAGCCACAGAAGCTAAGCATAAACATGGTGCATCTTCCACAGTTCTGCATGTTTGCCCACTCTCGTCTCACCGTTTGTCAGGCAGTAAGCCTTCTTAACTTTTATCAACACCATGTGTGGGCGCACGCCGCCAAACACTTTGATTTTCTCATCCAGCTCAATAATTCAGGCCCCTTCTCTCCATTCTCATGCCGACGGCTGCTTTGCATTTTCTAATCTTCACAAAGGGAAGTCCAAATGGCCTCATGAAACTGTGAGGCTTTGAAAAATGTTGCTTCCACTTGTGAGCATTTCTTGCCTTCTCGCTCCCGATATAAATAAACGGGGGCATCTCGTCTGGAGTCAAATCCAAATCTAAATCTGGTTAAATCTAAAAGACACGAGTACATGCTGGGAATCGCCACAAAATGCCATGCATAGAATTTAGTGGGATTGCAAGGATTTGGAAGGATTTTAAGGATTTTGCAAAAAAAGGGCTGCATGACAATCAAAGTATTAAATGAAACGCTCTGTTAGCACAATTGGCACAAACTGCTGTTTTTATAGGCACACTGGTGGATAAATGACTGAGAAACAAGAGCGAGCGTCAGATCACTTTATAATTCAGGCACTTTTCCAGAGTCAAATGAATGTTTTCCCAGGGTGACATGCAGTGTGGCCCTGACTCCTGTGCTCCAGAACAACCCCGAGACTGAGGCTGAGCGTCACAATATGTGAATGAATGAACGCACCACGAACAGGAGGGGCTGGATGAGCCTCAGACTGACAGTAATTGGCAGAGACAGACTGAAGTCATGACTCGTGAATGACTGCGTAGAAAGGATTAGTGCTGACTGCATGCCTGAACTAACTATCTTCACTGAACTAGTTCCCGTTGCTGTTTTTCTTCTCCTCTGCCTCACGTACGTGCTGTTGGAGCAGTGAACTCTCATGAGAAACGTGGCCAAACCTTCAAATAATGAGACCAGTGCATGTAAAAGTAGCCCGCAGGGTTATGGCTGGTGATGGAGGACGCCGTGGCGGGCAGACTAACCGGAAGAAGCACAAAGACAGAAGCACAAATTCCACAAAATAGTAATGGGAGGGTGAACACGGGAGGAGGGGACAACACTGTGCACTGACAGGAGACACGTGAACCCACAGGTGGGAACGAGGCACAGGTGGGGACAGTGAGCACGGCAGCTGTGTTTCATGGCTTCCTGTCACAGCACCCGTGATGAAAGCACCACGACTCTGTTTGCTGAATGTTGCGTTATTCTGACTTCTGCTGGTTCAGTATAGTCTCAGGCTCTTTGAGTTTAGTTACACAGGTTCTGCTTTTGGTTACAGTTCATATCCAAACCCCCCCCCCACACACACACACACATTAGGCACCTGTGTGTAGGGCTTTAGTTTGCATGTGTTCTTTGTTGTGGTGTCTGCTTCTCTACCTGGTCTGGGATTCATTCATGGACTTGTTTTGTGTCAGGCGCTTGTGAAGCATCAAATAAAGGTTAGTTCTTTAACATGTTCAGCTCTTTGTCTGCCTCGTGGTCCACATTACCACCATCACGCACAGAGAAAAGGTGAAGGGTTTGTTTACAGCTGACTGTATTTAATAACTGGTCTAAGATGTGAAGACAACAAACAGGTATTTAAATGATCCTCCTTCATGTTCCAGTTGCAGCTGAGGAGGACTGAAGACAGTGGAGAGAAGGCACTAATGAGAGTAAAGCCTCCACAAAGCAATCATCAATGTAGAACAAGTCAGTGGGATAAAGTTATCCAGAGGGTAACTTTTTTTCTTGCTTGTCGGGGCAAGAGCCACGATTCGCTCCCGGGAAAGGAGACAAATTCCTTTGGGCTTGCGTCAGGAAGTGCGTCCGATTTAAACATCTACAAATCGAACATGGGAGCTGCTCGCTGTGACGACCTCTTGTTAGTAAGGGAGCAGCTGAAACAGCATTATCACACACAGCCCAGATAGCAAATATTCATTCAATGAATGTTTAATCAGCATCAGTTCAATGTCCTCCTGCTATCTGGGGGATCCATAAGAACTAGTGATGGGAATTCCCAGTCTCTTTAGATTCTTTATGATATGCTGTTCTTGCAGACTCTACACTCGGCCTCTGTGTTGTCTATAAAATTCAAACGGTTCCAGATAGAAATAGATTTTCAATCTTGAGCCGAGCCACAAACAACCTGCACAGGCTCCTGAGAACTGTCCACCCATCAGTGCAAGGGGAAGATGAAACACAATCAGCTGAGTGTGATATTAACGAAGATGCCAGTGTGTCTAATGCACCTGCTGCTGCTGCATCTACAGCATCTTGCAGTACACCACCATCACCACCTAAACCAACCCAGAGCTCTATGAGAGCGTTTTTGCAGAAGTCTGTGACCCAGCAAGACACAACTCAGCTGATAAAGACCTGAAAACGATTGCACTTGATTTCCAACTATTTTCAGTTGTGGATGATAAAGGATTCAGAAAGTTTATTCATGCACGGAATCCTATGTATGTAATTCCAAGCAGGAAAACACGCTCCCAAAAAATCCTCCCAGGCCTGTCTGACAGAGAACACACATCTTCTTTTTGTTTTGCACATTAATTTATATTTCATTGTGTTGTGGTTTGCAGTGTTTTGTGTTGTTTCACTTTAAATTTATTTAAAAGGAAAAAGCTGAAAATTTAAATGGTCCAAAGTTGAACTGTAAATAGTTGGTTTTTGTATTTTATAATGTATTTTTTTAATTTTAGGTGGAGTGAATAAATAAAAGCATATTTATATAATAAACATATATAAATAAAAAACTTTTTTTACATTAGTATTTCATGTTGTGCATATTTTTATTGTTGTTGATAATAAATTAATTAAAGCAACAAAACAACCTGAAGAAAGAGCCGGCTCTCTAAAAAAATCCCATCACTGATGTTGACATGTGTGTCAGTGGGGCTGTTCATGATTCTGTCTGCATGTTGTAATATTAATACTGACTTTAATGACTGACCACGGACTTTTGGAGCTAGAAATAAGAGTGGCACA
Organism: Rhamphochromis longiceps; assembly: GCF_057381845.1. NCBI lineage: Eukaryota > Metazoa > Chordata > Actinopteri > Cichliformes > Cichlidae > Rhamphochromis > Rhamphochromis longiceps. The sequence continues at coordinate 1,927,511 of NC_140566.1, forward strand.
GTAACCGTTTCTTCATCACACACGGACGGCTCTGGATCGGGTTTGTGTTCTTCTGCACTTTGCACAGCTCGTGTTTTGAGAACAGATGTCAGGTTTATACGGTGAAATTTGGAAGAGTGTAGTTCTCCTCTGACTGACTCCGGCTGAATCCACATGAATCTCAGCCCACAGGAAAACAGTCCCATCAGCTCCTGACATCAATAATCTGTCAGTTGACCCTCAGTGATTTAAAAAAGAAATTCCCAAATGCCTAAAAGCCGTGGTTACGTAGTGTTTTGATAAGCTGACTACGTTAATAAGATCTTGGTACAATCCTGGTTATTAATGACATGTCTTTGTTTATCAATTAATCCATTTTTACTATATAATCCACAGATTTTCATCTCACGCAAACTCGTGCTCGTAAAGTTAGTGTTAGTCTGACCTTTAGGGTGATACTAGCTGTCAGAGTTTGAGTGGCAGTAACAACGCAGGCGGTGAGAAACCGAAGGACACTGAGGAACAGTGAGGAGCGCCGCACCTGTAGAAATAAAGTGCTTTTCACCACAGGAAGTGAGTAACGTTAAAAAAAACTGTTGCAGTCGCTCCCATCTCATTTATTGTTTCATGTCCTCCAAACTAGAGTGATGTTAATGGACTAAGAAGTGTAAAGTGTGTATATATCCTGTTTTGTAGAGCACTCTTGTATTGCTTATACTGCAGTTTAAGTCACACTGGTGTCTGCTATATACTCCCTAAGACACACCTATTGCCTTGAGAACTGTTTAAACTGTGGCACAGATTCATTCCTCAGAGATGCTGGTTCATACAGACATGATGGCGTCACACAGCTGCCGCAGATTTGTCGGCTGCACATCCATGATGCCAACCTCCTGTCTTACATCATTTATGATGTAAGGAGTGGCTCCATCTTTCTCCTCTGAAATCTCTATCAGCATCAAGTCACCAGCTGCCGCTCACTGGATGTTTTGCTCTCAGCTGCTGATGCTGCCACCAACAGCCATGCCGCGTTCAAAGTCACTGAGGTGAACTCAGTCGCTTGCTGCCCTTAAAGACAGTTGAATAGCTGTACCTAATAACGTGGCCGGTGTAGTAAAGGCAAACTGTATGGATATGTCCAGGAGGTCAAAGGGCTGTGCGCCAGTACAGGACGTATGTTACTACGTGCTATAAACGCGACCTATGACGTCAAACCTCTGCGCCGACCACGTGGGAAGGTTTTTTTTGCCGAGGTAGCAAAACATCCGCAGTGCCGCTCGCTGGTCTGGCAGCGAGTATGAAAACAACTTTATTTTCTTCATTTCTGGCGTGAAACAATCTGAAAAAGGGCCCTCGGCGGTTTCGCTCCCACAGTCACTTTTTCCAGAACATGCCTCACGACCCCGACCCTCCTCCGGCTAAAAGATTCAAGCCGGGATCCGTGTTTTTCCGCCTCGATAAGAACAAGCCTGGAATGCTGCTGCCTAGAAAGGGAAATGCGAGCACTCCGATAGACGTCCAGAGGAAGCAGCTTCCCATCTATCAAGCGAAGCCTCAGCTCCTGAGCCAGCTGAGGCAGCTGCACGGTGCTGTCCTCATAGGTGAGTGTTCACAGCTACAGCCAGCCGCACACGTGAACAACACTATACTCTGTAGTTTATCTTAAACTGCCTATTTTGTGTTGGGTTTGTGGGTAGAAAGTCTGGCTAACGTCTCTTCACAGACATGTGTCTTCTGTTATTTCTGCCCACGTGATAATCAAAAGTATGCAACGTTAAATATATAAATAGAGTTAAAGTTTGCTTTGGGCTCCGCCCTGTATCTGTATGTGTCAGATAACTCAGTCCTGTGTGATCCGGCAGGTGAGACCGGCTCTGGGAAGACCACTCAGATCCCTCAGTATCTGTACGAGGCTGGCATCGGGCGGCTGGGCATGATCGCTATCACTCAGCCCCGAAGAGTTGCTGCCATCTCACTGGCAGGAAGGGTGGCAGAGGAGAAGAGGACTCAGCTGGGGAAGCTGGTACTCACGATAAACGGGATTCCCGTCTGCTGTGGACACCGGAGTTGATGCCTCTGCGTTGTTGACGTCTGCGCTGTGTTTCTGTTGCTTCCTCTTAGGTTGGCTACACGGTGCGTTTCGAGGATGTCACCTCCCCTGAGACAAAGCTGAAGTTCATGACTGATGGTATGCTCCTGCGCGAGGCCATCGGAGACCCCCTGCTGCTGCGCTACACTGTGGTGGTCCTGGATGAAGCTCATGAGCGCACTGTGCACACCGACGTGCTCTTTGGTGTGGTTAAGACGGCTCAGCGCAGGCGCAAGGAGCTTAACAAGATTCCCTTGAAGGTAGGAGCAAAGTTCACACGTGTTGTGACTTCGGCGTTTCTAGTAAACGCAGTGTGAATCGCCTCACTGCATCTGCTCTAAAGCCTGCACCTGGTGTCCTAACCTCCACAGGTCATAGTGATGTCGGCCACGATGGATGTGGATCTGTTCTCCGAGTACTTCAACAAGTCCCCCGTGTTGTACTTGGAAGGCAGGCAGCACCCCATTCAGATCTACTACACCAAACAGCCACAGTCAGACTACCTGCAGGCTGCTCTGGTCTCCATCTTCCAGATCCATCAGGTAGTTTCTGTGTCTCCTATTTCCAGTTTAGATGAAGCCAAACAAACGCACCGCTCTTCTTAGCATCATTATTGGAAACACAGGTTACGTTCTGTCGTGATGACGATTTTCCACACACGGTCATGCAGGAGGCTCCTTCATCACACGACATCTTAGTCTTCATGACGGGCCAGGAGGAGATTGAGGCACTGGCGAGGACGTGTCGGGACATCGCCAAGCATCTGCCTGACAGCTGTGGCCCGATGGTAGTTATCCCACTATATGCATCTCTGCCCCCAACACAGCAGCTCAGGGTCTTCCTGCCAGCTCCAAAGGTACAAACATGTCTCAACATCTCACACTGCTGCTCTCAGCAGTATCTTCTGATTTAGACATTCAGCATCATGTTGTAAGTCTTGCAAACGTTTTTCTCTCCAGGGCTGCAGGAAAGTCATTCTCTCCACAAACATCGCCGAGACATCAGTTACAATCTCTGGGATCAAATACGTCATAGACACGGGGATGGTGAAGGCCAAACGCTTCAATCCAGGTGAGAAGATTCAGATTGCAAATTCACAAATCACGCAGAGAGAAATACTTGTGCTTGAGTCTTTCCATTTAATACTAAGGGGGGGGAAACACGGTGCACCCGACCCCTGCAGCGCCTCCTGCGGGTAGTGGGCCTGCAGGAAGATGGGTCCGTGTCCCTTTTTCACACTGTGCCCCATGGATTTAGGCCCAGCCACCAGACGCTCGCCCGCAGGCACCCTCCCCGGGCCTGGCTCCAGGGCAGGGCCCCGGTAACCCTATCCCGGGCAGGGGGAACTGTTCCCTCGATGGGCTTCTTCTGAATTGTTCTTAGTCTGGTCCCTCGGTTGGGCTGCTGCCCCTGTGACCGGCTCCGGATAAGCAGCAGAAGATAGATGGATGGAAAAAAACCCACAAATGGGAAAAAATGTGGTTTCCAGGGTTTTTTTGCTGTAAGGATCATTTAGATGTGTAAAAATATTTGTTTGGCTTGTGACCCTTTGAAAGAAGTCGAGCCCTCCCCCGTGATCCTAAATTGAACGGCACAGATAAGGTGTTCTCCTAACAGCGCACATGATGTGACTCTCAGACAGCGGCCTGGAGGTGTTGGCGGTGCAGCGTGTTTCCAAAGCGCAGGCGTGGCAGCGAGCAGGCCGGGCTGGCAGGGAGGACTCTGGCTTCTGCTATCGTCTTTACACTGAGCAGGAATTTGACAACCTCGTCCCCACGACTGTTCCTGAGATTCAGAGGTAGGCTGTGGAGTCTGCTCTACACGCGTGATAGTAAAAATCCACCTCACGTGTCTCATTGATTTAGCTGTGTGTGATGCTTCTCACCCGCAGGTGTAACTTGGCAGGTGTGATGCTGCAGCTCATGGCTCTGGGGATTCCAGACGTGACAAACTTTGATTTCATGTCCAAGCCTTCTCCAGGTAAGATGCTGTCAGTCAGGAATCCCCTCTGGTCCTCCGGTAAGCGATGCAGAGTTAGCTGTAGTAGTGCTTTGTGTTTTCCACCAGAGGCCATCCGTTCTGCTGTGGATCATTTGGAGCTGTTGGGAGCTGTGGAGAAGAAGGACGGGCAGGTTTTCCTCACCACTCTGGGAAAGAAGATGGCGAGCTTCCCTCTGGAGCCCAGATATGCCAAAGTAAATCCTGCTGGTTCTGCTCTGATATTCTTTGTACATTTAGTCAAAGACAAAGTGTCAGCTCACAAGCAGACCCCTCTGTTTGCTCCACGCCGCAGACCATCCTGCTGTCCCCGGACTACTCGTGTTCCGAGGAGATTTTGAGCATCGTGTCGCTGCTGTCTGTGGACACCGTGCTGTACAACCCTCCGGCCCGGCGGGACGAGGTGCTTGCAGTGCGCAAGAAGTTCATGTCCAGTGAAGGAGACCACATGACGCTGCTAAACATTTACAGAGCGTTCAAGAAAGTCGGTGGCAACAAGGTGGGTGCGATGAACACAACTAGTGAAAATACATAAATGAAATCGTGCTGCTGAGCTGTCACGTGATCTCTGCTGCTGTAGGAGTGGTGTCGGGAGAACTTTGTCAACAGCAGGAACATGGGCCTCGTGAAAGACGTCCAGGCACAACTTAAAGAAATCTGCCTTAAGGTACATCTGCTGACCTCTGCCAGCACACAGGGATTCTCCCAGGAATCGCTGTTTATCCTGATCAACTACAGAGTATTTATTAACATTTAATGTGTAAATATTATTATGAATGTGCATCATCTCACAGGCTAACGCCTCCGGGGCTATTTTGAAAACAGCGAGTTGATGAATGGGTGCTTTCCTCCTTGATCTCTGCTGCACACCTGTCTTTGTGCGTCTCTGCGGTGAAGTCATGTGACCTGTCTAATAAGTCACGTCTTGTTTTCCCAGCTGAACCTGAAACTGGAATCGTGTGGAGCAGACACGGCGAGCGTTCGCCGCTGCCTTGCCCACGGGATGTTTGTCAACGCTGCAGAGCTGCAGCCCGACGGCAGCTACTTGGCTCTAGACACCCACCAGCCCGTGGCCATCCACCCGTCCTCCGTCCTTTTCCAGGCCAAGCCAGCGTACGTGGTCTTCAACGAGCTGCTGCACACCTCCCGCTGCTACATGAGAGACCTCTGTTTGGTCGACGCCGACTGGCTGCTGGATGCAGCGCCCGAGTACTTTGGCCGCAAGCTCCACCTCAACAAGAGCTAACCAACAAAGAAACGGGCCGCCTGCCACAAAGACTCTTATTGCAAGTTGGTGCAGAACGTCCGCTGTGTCGTAAACTACTCTGGATTTCACTACCTCCCAGTTGACAAGCTTTGGGCATGTGTCACTGAAGCAGAAGTCTGCATATCGAAGCTTGACTTCCTCCGGACTGTCATTCCAATTTTATGAGCTGTAATTTCTTCTTCTCGTCATTTAGCCACACGGTTGGCCTGAAAAGCCAGTTTGCTTTGAAGTGTCTTGCTTTGATTCTATCAGTAGTTGCATGCATTTACACAGCACAGGTAACCTCAAAGGAGCACAGCACGGGGCTGTTCTCCACCATGTTCTTCTTCATTGCTACCAAATAGCCATGAAAACGCTACAGCAGACAGATCAGTGGCTGCTCTACTCTGAAGGATGAGTTTTTCAGGAGCTAAGAAAAGCACTCTGATTGTTTGGGGTCTACATGAAGTGGTCTTACAGGGGTTTCTTTATGCAGTCAAAGTAGATTTGTTTCAGTCTACTGTCAGCTGTTCCCTTATTCACAACATGAAAAACAAACGCAGCGTGTCACACTGACATGGTTTCACTTACACAGCCTTGTTAGCTCGTGCATGCTCTTCTTCCCATCTGCAGTCGTGTCACCGTCCAGCATGCCTTCCTCTCCAGGTTCTGCTTGTTGCTGTTGGTCGTGCAGATGCCCACGCAGTCACCACACGTACGTGCAGACGCGTGCGGCTCCGTCACGCTTCGTAGAATGTAAATGACGCCGTGTTGATGAACAGGACGGAGTGTCTTTTTTTTACACGTTGGACTCAGGATTGTAAAATATAACCTGAATAAAATACACAGTTTCTAACTTTGTAGTCAAACGCTGAATGCTTTAGAGAATTATCAAAAGATCTGATCTGCATGAAGTTTATTGGAACGAATGCACGCCTGCCGGGGCTCCTCTCTGCGTGGATCATCTGATCCTAATACATGTTTGTTACATATTCTAATAAAAACGAATCCACCTGACTCGGCACACGTCAGTCAGGTTCTAACATGTGTTTAGTGTTGTTGTGTTATGGCCATAGTATGGTTTAAGCACTGTGCGAAAGTCTTGAGCCACCTCGTTTTTAAAAACATTTTGCTTCCAAGCAGACGACCTAAGTGCTTTTGAGCAATAGTTCTCCAGGCTAAGTTCTCCGTTGGATGCTGGATGCTTTTTCACTCATTTTCAGTTCTGACCGTTTTCAAAGGAACGTTTTGGGTTTTTTAAATTTATTTATTTATTTATTTAGGACAGTGCATGTTAATGAACATAAATGTAAAAAAAAATTTTACATGAATGTAAACATACCAGATTATAGCCAAGGGCTAATTTCCATCTGTTGTCCTTAAACATAAAAAATAGACATAATTCATAAAAATTCATCATTCATTCATAATAAAAACTCCATCACCAAACTTACACATACACACCATTCTGTTCCCAAATAAAACATTAAAACTATACAACTCATACATGATCACACACTTGATTTGTCCATAACCAGTTTTTAACCTTTGCCTTAAACAAATTGAATGTCGAGCATTCTCTAATGGGTTGAGGAAGACTGTTCCACAGATGGCCTCCTGGACAGAGAGGACGTTCTGCCCAAATGCTGTCCGTCTGTGGGGTATAAACACGTCTCCTCAGATTAAAGCTCGAGTGGTCCTGTCTGAGCTTTCTTTATGCCTAATGAACTGCTTTAGTGGTGGTGGAGCAAAGGAGTGTAAGACTTTATATATTAAACTCTTTTAAGTTTCACTAAGTTATTGAAGTTCAGTAATTTCTGTTTTTTTAACACATGACAGTGGTGGTGGGAGGTCGGTTTTTTGTCAAGTAGTTTTAAACTTCTTTTATAAATGTTTTCAATAGTTTTAAGTGTTGTTGGACAAGCAAGTGACCAGGACGTCAAACAATAGTCCATATGAGAGATGATCACTGAGTAAAAATAAGTTTTTGCAACATTCATATTTAAATTATTACGTATATGATTAAAATTTCGATTATTAAATTTAAGTACCTGGGACACTTTATGTGACTCTTGAAGGATAATGTTGGGTCTAGAATGACCCCAAGATATTTAAATTCTGGAGCTAATTCAAGCTCTGCTCCATCCAGGAATATGTTTGACTGCTTCAAGTTTAAGGGGCGTTTTGAAAAATACATACTGACAGTTTCTGAGGTGTTCAACATTAGGCATGAGTCTAATTATTATTCAAGTCTCTTAAACAGCCAACACTTTGCATAACTTTGAGGGAGAAGCCAGTGTTGTCTCCACATACAACCTGTCATATCTTTAGACGCTGTGTTACTATATCATTCGCTCCCATTTCTTTATTTGAATCAACAGAAAATGCCAAAGATGACATTTCCTCCAGGGGCTCTTGTGTTATGATGGAGTTATGATTTTGACCCACCATGCAATACTATCAGAAGAGTAGTGTGTTTGTTTTTTAGCATGATATTGGTCACAAACACTCTGCCAATGCAGTAAAAGTAGACCTGGGCCCTGTGCTTCGTACGTCGCTTACTACATCCAAGATCAAATGAAACATCCAAGACCAAACCATCGCGCTAACCGTGAGCTCGCTAATCCGGTTCCCCGAACACACCTGCTGTTGACGATTAGTACAGCTGGACGCAGTAATGTGACATCACTGGGTGTCGTAAAAGGGGCTACGCATCGATAGTAGAAACATTGATCGGCAACCCTCTGATTGGTCGGCGAAAATGTCGACGGAGCGCGCTCGGCTCGGTATTTTTCGGCAGCAGAGCAAGAACTCTTGAGTGAGGGATTTCAGGAGTTTCAGAGTTTAATCAGAACGCAAGGCAACACTGCAAAGGCTGCAAAAGCAAGGAGAGAGGGCTGGCAGGAAGTTGCTGACAAATTAAACTCGTAAGTAATTTAATAATAACAATAATAATGGAGTGGATTGATATAGCGCTTTCCAAGGCACCCAAAGCGCTTTACAATGCCACTATTCATTCACTCTCACATTCACACACTGGTGGAGGCAGCTACGGTTGTAGCCACAGCTGCCCTGGGGCAGACTGACAGAAGCCAGGCTGCCATATTGCGCCATCGGCCCCTCTGGCCAACACCAGTAGGCGGTAGGGTAGATTTATTATATTACACTATATTATCCAATATTGTATTACATTATATTATAATATGTTATATTTTATCCTCTGTCACATTAGAGCCACAACAGGACCCACTAGAACATGGGAACAGGTAAAAGTGAAATATAAGAATATTCTACAGAATGGTAATATTTATCACTTATATTGCTTTTAGTCTCTTGGAAAGAGACCCTGGAATAATCTGTTTGTTTATAACAGCAACCAAGAAAAGGGCAGAGGAAAAAAAGACAGGTGGTGGTCCTGCACCCCCTCGTCAACAAGTTGGTTAAGTGAATAATACCCTCACGGGAAAATCGATATCTCTCTATGAGCACACTGTCGCGCTGAGCTAAAGGATCCTGTCTGTCCCGCAATATACGCTGAATTCTGAGGACTCTCCTTATCAATCTTGCACCTTCCGCAATGGGTGGCTCGCGTATACGGACAGGACATGGCTGCGACAGACTTCCCAAATCCACCTTCGCTTTTATAGCCGTGGTCTCTCATCTTGATTACACGAAGTAATTTACAATTGCTACTCTGAAATATGAATTACATCTGAAATAATCACATACATGTAATAGAATGTTAATAGTACTTTTCCCTTTTTTAGGAAATGACCTGTATGTATCTGTGTGAAATCAATAAATGGATCAGGTGCTGCATTGTCTTTAGTTACATTGATGTTATTTATTTATGGTGAAACAGTGGTGGAATATCGCTGTTGCTTTCGTATGAATGACGCGGGCATACCTGCGTGGCCGCGATCTAATCCTGTTTACATAAAGTAAACCTGCTCCCCAGCAGGTTTACGCTTACGGCTCTGTTGCTATGACAGCAAGTCCCGGATGGGCTTCGGGGAACCGAACGATCCAGGATCACGCGAAATCGTCAACAATCTAATCCAGCTAACTTACTTAGCGAGGTACGAAGAACAGGCCCCTGGATAGAAAAGCACGCAACAGCGCACCATCAGTCGTGGCCTGACGTCTCCATCGCTGAAGCAGTGAAGCAGCCGACATGCAAAGAAGAGCTTTGAATGTCCGTTAAGAAGCCCGGACGACTCTTCCTGAAGACTACTCAAAGAAATGGCAAGACTTGTCTAAGAGAGTTTAGGCTGTGATGAAGAATAAAGTGTTCATACCAAATATTTGGACTTTCAAGCTCATTAGAAGTGCACAAACTCTGTTTTTGCCTCATGTATTTGCGTTTATGTTTCAATGGACTTATTTCCCATTGTAGTAGCAAAACGGAAATGAGAAGCGTCTCAAGACTTTGACTGTTCATTGAGTCACTTCAGTACACAGGATCTCCCTGCTGCCGTTCAAAGACAGGTTCACAGACGCTGTCTGCGGGCTGTTGAAACACTGGAAAGCAGCTCCATCTGCTGGCGGGAGGGATTCACATGATGCACCTGATCAGCGAAGTGTCTGTTTTACTTTGGCTGATGCAATCCCGTCCTTAGGAACCTCAGTCGATCATGTATGCACACACACACTGAAAAGGGAAATTCCTACAAATGCACTACGGTAAACCAATCGAAATAAACCCCTTCCAGCTTTTCAGTAGCAGAACTGAGGCTGGGACTATTTTATTGAATCTTGACAGTTTTTAAGCCAAAACGGGGTTTAACTCTGGAGCAAAGCCTTATTAAATCTCGCCCCTGCACGCAGATATTTTTGCACTTAATCTCCTTAAATATGTATTTGTAAGCGTTTCTGTTTTAGTGTCACAGCGTGAAGTTTTAGATTTGTAGCCACACTGTAAAAAGCTGCAGCGCCCTCTGCGCTCGCTGATTTGAACTGCAGGGGGCGCTGATGTGTAGACAATCGTCTACACACACGTAATTTTTCCAAATAACTTTAATTAGTTTATTTATTATTTATTTTTCCTGTTATAGTCCTTTTTGTCGTATTCTGTGTAGTTTTTTAATATTTAAAATTGCTGTTTCGTGTCTTTCGCTTTTAGAGTATTACTTCCGGCGCAAAGAGTATCTGGGTCAATGTGTCCTTCCACACGTGCTGTCGGCGTCTTCTAGAAGCAGCGTCGGTAACCGGTGTTCACAGTTAGCTGTGCGGCACTGAGCGCATTGATTCTGTCGTGACAGGTCGTGGTGTTTTTGTACAATCATGCTAAAGTCAGTCGTCCGTGCGGTGGGAGCAGCTGCTCGCCTTTCTTCAGCCAGCACCTCCGCAGCGCGAGTTCTGCCCCTCAGCTACCCGGCACTGCGCTCTCCGAGTTCGGCAATAACTCGGCCCTTCACCCGGTCTCTCTGGATGTTAAGTAATAACGGAGCCTCGTCTGGATACAGGCCCAAACTCTTCAGCTCCAAGGTGTTGAGTCCGTCGGTGTCGTGTGGCTGTGGAGGACTGCACACAGAAGGTGACGTTTGGTTTAATCTGCTTTATACAAGCCAGGCAGCCAATAAACGTAACATTAGATGGATCCGGCAACTTGGACTGCTTGGATCAACACGTCCTTTACAATTTAAAGGGGTAAAAAGATTGTTTAACGATCGTTATAGACTGAGATCAGCATCTTCGGAGTCTTTCACCTTAAACTGTGATTAGTGGCTGTCGCTGAAAAAGGCTCTGAACCTGCCAATAGTCTTTGATCATTCAGCACACGTGACACGTGTAGGACTGTTCATAGTGTCAAACGAGAAGTTTTTGGACAGCCACAAAGCAGATGTTTCATTTTCAGCAGTCTTACCAGCACCCGTGTGTTGTGTAAAATGTTAGAATCAGCCTCGATGGTCATTTTAATTGTCAAAATGAAACCTTTAAACAAACTGCATCACGTCTCATGATGAAACCATAACCTCTTTGTTCAGGTGACAAAGCTTTTGGCGACTTCCTGTCTGATGAAATCAAAGAAGAGAAGAAGATCCAGAAAAACAAAAGTCTTCCTAAGGTGTCTGGAGGATGGGAGCTGGAGATGAATGGCACAGAGGCTAAACTCACAAGAAGTGTTTCTGGAGAAAAGTAAGTCTGCTAAAATGTGTGGGCAGCGTGGCGTGACAGACCAGCTCACCGTATTTCTGCTCTTCACAGAGTCACGGTCACATTCAACGTCAACAACAGCATTCCTCCCAACTTTGAGGAAGAAGTGGAACAGACACAGCAGAAATCAGCAGAAGAGGAGGTGAGGCACAGCCAGTGGTTTGACGAGGTTAAGCTTTTTAACACTGACCTGTGTGTCATTCAAACATAACCAAAGACGCCTACGAAAGACAACAGACGATTTAGAAAAGAACTTAAACTTGTATCTTTAAGCACTTCGTTGCTAGCAGCCTGTCACAAAAACATTTATTCCCATTTCTTTAGTAGAAACTGTGAAAAACACGCCAGCGATGGTTGGACGCAGTTTGACAGGTTAAACATTGTATTTCTGCAACAACAAGATGATTCCCAAAGAGCTGTCATTGCAGCATGTTGTGCAATATGGCCTTTTAAAAACATCTGAGGAAACTGGACAACAAGTGATAGGCCTAAACCAGGGGGGTCCAACTCCAGGCCTCGGGGGCCAGTGTCCTGCAGGTCTTAGATATCACCCTGCATCAAGTGATTAGTTCGTTACCAGGCCTCTGGAGAACTTCAAGACATGTGGAGGAGGTCATTTAGCCATTTAAATCAGCTGTGTTGGATCACCAGCCCTCGAGGCCTGCAGTTTGACACTCCTGCCCTAAACTATCTACAGCAGATGAAGAGTGTCTGAAAGCTGCGTCCTTAAGAAATGGATGAAAAAATACAGCAAAGATTTGACAGAGAACACGAGAGAAGTTTGTTTATCTACTGCGACCTCATCAGAAATGAAGTGAAAGGCTGGCTCTCAAGAAGCTGTTGAACATTAGTGAGGAATCTAAATGTGAGAGTTTTCTTTCAAATCATAGTCGGTACGTACAGAAAAGGTCAGGAGAGGGAAAACAGGCTCCGACTGTAAAACAGTGGAGGCTGCATTTCAGCCAGCAGTGCTAATATTAGATAAGATGGCCTTTTGTTAGTCCAAGAGATGGAAAACATCTCTGTTAGCGCGCTCGTCAAACGCAACAAAAGCCGAGTTGAAGAATAAAGACGAAATATTGACTTTCAGGCTCATTAGAGTTGTATGAACTCGTAAGTTTGTCTTCTACACTGTTTTCATATTAGTTTACTGTGTTTTCATGTCTGCACTCGTTTCAATAAACGCCTCCTCCATTTGCTCATTTCCTAACAACACTTGCAACGCTTGCACAGCGCCGTAGGCGGCTCCTGCCTTACACACTGATGTTTTTAACCTTAACGTTTCACGTATTAAGCTTTTTCCCCCTTTTTGCAGCCGGAGATTGTATCAACACCCAACTTTGTTGTTGAAGTGACAAAGCAGGCTGCCAAACATTCCCTGGTGTTCGACTGCCATTTCCCTGAAGATGAGGTAAAGTCAAATAAAATGAATGTCTAATATTGCCAGTAGGAGCAGTACAGTGCTCAATACTGAACAATTTGTATTTTGTAGATGAGTCACGGTGAGGGAGAAGAGGAGAGCGACATCTTTGCCATTCGAGAGGTCAGTTTTCAGCCACAGGGAGATTCAGAGTGGAAGGAGACGAGCTACAACCTCAACACAGACTCTTTGGACTGGGTGAGAGCCGAGGCAGTACACACAGCAACGGTTCAATTATAACAGTCACTGAAACCAACGCTGTGTTCAAGGTTGCTTACTTTCTTGTACTGTTTCTCAGGCCCTGTATGACCATCTGATGGACTTCCTGGCTGACCGTGGGGTCGACAACACCTTCGCCGATGAGCTCACGGAGCTGAGCACGGCCATCGAGCATCAAGAGTACATCAAGTTCCTGGAAGACCTCCAAGGCTTTGTCAAATGTAATTAACCTTACTTCAGTGCACATTCTGGGAGAGTTCGAGGTGAGAGGGTACAGTAAGACTAAAGCACTCGGCGGTCCATCGATATGTTTGATGACCCTAAAAGACTGATGATGCCATCGGCCAGCAGCTGTCACGTGGCTGCAGATGTGCTTTTTGTGACGCTATTTTTCTGTAACTTGAGGTTCAGACACAAATGTATGAAAAGAATTACAAGTTGTGGTCATGTGTATAATCTGCTTTGTTGCAGTCAATATTTAAATATTCTAACAGTTCTCAAGCCAGTAATGGGACAATTTGTCAAAGTGAGACGTTGAACATTTCAATAAAAATCATCTCTTTGGTGTAAATGTGACAGCCTCTGATTTTAAAGCGTGACCACCTGGCTTTGAGTCTAAAGTGTGGCTGGCTGAGCAGAGTGTGTGGCCTTACTGAATGTGAATCATGTTGGTCAGAGGAAGGAACGGCGCTGTTCAATAAAACGGTTTAATACAGTACGTTTGTCTATTTTCATTTTTACATGTATTCATACAGTGTGACTTTATTTCATGCACTAAAAAGTCATTTTAATTCATAAACTAGTTTTTGACACTGTCACCAGCAGGCACACACAGCTAAGACCCGTCAAGCACCTGATATTTTGAGCTCTTGCTTGGTCAGTAGCGTTCTGGTTACAAAGTAACAGAAATGTGTCGATTGCCTGCAGCTTCATGCATATTCAGATGCAGATATTTGTTTCTAGACAACATTTTTAAAAACTCGTTACTTTTGGCCCTTGAACAGAAAGTAATCCAAGTTTTAAGTCAGTTAAGTTGTTATGGGCTCAAAATGTGGTCATAAATATTTTGTACTTGTAAATCAGTTTCGTATGTGTAAAAAGAATTTGTGTGTGCGTAACAAAGATTTGTGTGTGGACTTAGCCAAAAAAAACCCCTGCAAGTTACAAGTACGAATTTTGACCCTATTTTTCTTCCTTTCATCTGATTGGTGAATGTCATGTCGATCACAAATGTAACAATCCAATCAGAGAACAGATGGGTTTGGCTGTCGGAGGGGCGCTTTTTTGAACTGCAGGTCCTTGAAGGGTGATACAGTTTGAAGCTGGAGGATCGCTATATAAATATCCGATAGCAGCTAGGTCCCCTAACTTTCAGCAGCTGTTGAAAGGATAAAGTTGTGATATGTCAGTGGTTAGAAATAACATTATTACTTTAGGATTAGTTTAACACAAAGTCAGGGCTGACCCGGGACCATTGCTGTGAGTCACAGTGCGCAGCATAAAAGTCCTTTCACATCAGACGCAGGATGTGCTGCTAATGCTAACTGCTAACTAAAAGCAAAGGATCCAGAATTTGTTGCTGGCTGCTGGGCTCTGTGTGCAGCAGCTCTACCTGTACTAGATGCACCTGCTCCTTGTCTTTTCTCTGACTTTATGTCCTCTACAAGAGTTTCTGGGTTTTTTTTGCTAGTTCTTCAAATGTTCAATAAAAACATGTATGCTAATTCATAACGAAGAAAGCTTTGTAATGAAGACTGTCATTTCCAAAACACTGCCCGCCCCCTCGCGGTCCGCAGCACTGTTGAAAAGGCTGTGGAAGTCCCTGTATTAAACACGTAGACCTGTGACACAAAAATCACCAAACTCTGACGACCACAGACTGTTTTCCTTCGTGGTGATGAAGGAAAACGCTGGGTTGGCATGTAAAAGGCCATTTATTCCCTTCAAAGACCTGGGGCCCGTTCTTCGTACGTCGCTTACTACATCCAAGATTAGTGATGGGTCGTTCGCGAACGAAATGGCTCTTAGAGCCGGCTCTTTGACGTGAACGACGCGAGCCGGCTCCTTATCGCGAGCCGTCACGTGGGTTTTTTTTTTTTTCTTTCTCTCACCCTCTCTCTCTCTCGCACTTTTTTTCCGCTTCACTCTGCACGCGAGCCTTGTGCTTTACGCTGGGCAGAGGGGGGAGGGGCGGTAGTTACACTCAGTAGCACAGGAACAGAGCCAGAGAGAGAGAAAGAGAGGCAGGGACAACAACATTAGAAAGGTATAGTAATCATCCACAACTATTTTCGGTTGCAGATGATAAAGGATTGAGAAAGTTTATTCATGCAGGTCCATATGACAGAGAATATGCATGTTCTTTTAGTTTTCATATTATAATTTATATTTAATTGTGTTGTGGTTTGCAGTGTTTTGTGTTCTTTTCACTTTAAATTTGTGAAAGGAAAAAGCTGAAAATTTAAATAGTTAAAACTTGAAATGTGAATAGTTGATTTTTGTATTATATGATTTATTTATTACATTTTATGTGGAGTGAATAAATAAAAGTATATTTACGGTGGCCCCTAGAGACAAATCACGTACGAACTCTGAAGCATGTACAAACTCCAAAACACGTACAAACTCCAAAACACGTAAAAACTCCAAAAACACGTAAAAACACGTACAAACTCCGAAGCACGTAAAAACTCAGAAGCATATAAAAACTCAGAAGCACATAAAAACTCAAAACACGTACAAAAGACAACAGAAGTGCTCCAGGATGCTAGGGCGCAGTGTTGAGCCTTTGTTATCTTGTGGCTACACAAGCCAGCAAGTACCAACGACCGGATTTGGTGTGTGGTAATAACAGGTAAATGAACTTTTTTTTTAAATTATTTGAATATATATATGAGTGCCTGTGTATAAATATACAAACAATACACACATGCTTTCAATTGTGTAATTTAAGTGATCTAGTAGCTCTGCTTTGGAAGTTCAGTTCATGCTAGAAATGTGTTTTGGAGTTTGTACGTGTTTTGTCTCTAGGGGCCACCGCATATATTTATATATAAACATATATAAATAAAACCACTTGTTTTTACGTTAGTAATTCCTTTTGTGCATAATTTTATATTATTGTTAATAATAAATTAATTAAAGCAACAAAACAACCTGAAGAGCCGGTTCGGAGCCGAAAGAGCCGGCTCTTTTTAGTGAGCCGAACCGAAAGAGCCGGATCTCTAAAAAGAGCCGGAAATCCCATCACTATCCAAGATCAAATCATCGCGCTAACCGTGAGCTCGCTAATCCGGTTCCCCGAACACACCTGCTGTTGACGATTAGTACAGCTGGACGCAGTAATGTGACATCACTGGGTGTCATAAAAGGGGCTACGCATCGATAGTAGAAACATTGATCGGCAACCCTCTGATTGGTCGGCGAAAATGTCGAAGGAGCGCGCTCGGCTCGGTATTTTTCGGCAGCAGAGCAAGAACTCCTGAGTGAGGGATTTCAGGAGTTTCAGAGTTTAATCAGAACGCAAGGGAACGCTGCAAAGGCTGCAAAAGCAAGGAGAGAGGGCTGGCAGGAAGTTGCTGACAAATTAAACTCGTAAGTAATTTAATAATAATAATAATAATATATTGGATTTATATAGCGCTTTTCAAGGCACCCAAAGCGCTTTACAATGCCACTATTCATTCACTCTCACATTCACACACTGGTGGAGGCAGCTACGGTTGTAGCCACAGCTGCCCTGGGGCAGACTGACAGAAGCCAGGCTGCCATATCGCGCCATCGGCCCCTCTGGCCAACACCAGTAGGCGGTAGGGTAGATTTATTATATTACACTATATTATCCAATATTATATTACATTATATTATATTGTTATATTATATCCTCTTTCACATTAGAGCCACAACAGGACCCACTAGAACATGGGAACAAGTAAAAGTGAAATATAAGAATATTCTACAGAATGGTAATATTTATCACTTATATTGCTTTTAGTCTCTTGGAAAGAGAGCCTGAAATAATCTGTTTGTTTGTTTATAACAGCAACCAAGAAAAGGGCAGAGCAAAAAAAGACAGGTGGTGGTCCTGCACCCCCTCGTCAACAAGTTGGTTAAGTAAATAATACCCTCACGGGAAAATCGATATCTCTCTATGAGCACACTGTCGCGCTGAGCTAAAGGATCCTGTCTGTCCCGCAATATACGCTGAATTCTGAGGACTCTCCTTATCAATCTTGCACCTTCCGCAATGGGTTGCTCGCGTATACGGACAGGACATGGCTGCGACAGGCTTCCCAAATCCACCTTCGCTTTTATAGCCGTGGTCTCTCATCTTGATTACACGAAGTAATTTACAATTACTACTCTGAAATATGAATTACATCTGTAATAATCACATACATGTAATAGAATGTTAATAGTACATTTCCCTTTTTTAGGAAATGACCTGTATGTATCTGTGTGACATCAATAAAAGGATCAAGTGCTGCATTATCTTCAGTTACATTGATGTTATTTATTTATCGCTGTTGCTTTCGTATAAATGAAGCGGACATACCTGCGTGGCCGCGATCTAATCCTGTTTACATAAAGTAAACCTGCTCCCGAGCAGGTTTACGCTTACGGCTCTGTTGCTATGACAGCAAGTCCCGGATGAGCTTCGGGGAACCGACTGATCCAGAATCACGCGAAATCGTCAACAATCTAATCCGGCTAACCTACTTAGCGAGGTACGAAGAACAGGCCCCTGCAGTTCAAAAAAGCGCCCCTCTGACAGCCAAACCCATCTGTTCTCTGATTGGATTGTTACATTTGTGATTGACATGACATTGACCAATCAGATGAAAGGAAGAAAAATGGGGTCAAAATTCGTACTTGTAACTTGCAGGGTTTTTTGGCTAAGTCCACACACAAATTTTTTTTTACACATACAAATCCTGATTTACAAGTACAAAATATTTATGACCACATTTTGAGCCCATAAGTTGTTGCTTAAAATGTCTTTTGAATATTAAGAAGAAGGAAGAGAACAGGCTGCATTTCCCTGCTGTCATGCCTTCTTTCATTTTAGTAAACAGTCGCACACACAAGTCTAAAGAATCACGTCTGTGAGGCACCAGTGAACAACCAAAGGCTCTGGGTTGGAGTGATTTTGATGGAAACATTTTCTGCAGCTAATAAAAGACAAAGTGGCTGAGCTGATGGTTGATACAGTGTTATCAGTCGTGTGATGGAATATTTGAATGATAGTCTTTTGCTGCAACCACACACGGCGGATTGTTTAATGCTCGCAGCTGAGCTGTATTTATTAAAACTCTGAGCGTTAACAAGCTTGTGCTGTGTCTAAAACTCTGCAGGTGCAGGTTTAAGGGAAACCGTTACCGTTCATCCTCCAGCTTCTTTATGTTTATGGTATGCTAACCATAGCTGTGTAGCTAACCATAGCTGTGTAGCTAGCCACCGCTGACAGACCACGTGACTTTCGCGCATTGCATTGTAGGTACGAGTGGCAACAAAATCAAAACACTGCATCAAGCCTTTCCAGCACCGGTAATCATTAATTCTGCAGTTTTAATCCCCACTTGCATTTTATTTGCCCCAAAAACAGTTCTGTGCAAAACGACGGAGAACACGGCAGCTCCGCACGAAGACAGACGTGACGAAAAGGCAACAAAAAGTAGAGGAGTGAAAGGGTCAGACCCACACGAGCACAGAGTGGAGTAAGGACGTGCTGCCCAACTGTCAGCACGCACATATTCATTATTATATGGTCCTAAGTGTGAGTGCACACACTCACAAAATGTTTAGTTACTTCAGTTCACTGCAACAAGCCCAAGTCCAGTTTTCTAAGGCACCTTTGAAAAGCTCGTCCATTTGTATGACCTCTTCTTGGAGCCTGCTGACTTCCTTCCTGAGCATATCTTCCAGTTTTTTCCTTTTCTTTCACTGTCTTCATCTCCCCATCAATATTACAAAGAACCCCCAACAATCAGATGAGCCCTATGAGCAAGGATTTGGTGACAGTAGGAAGGAAAACCTCACTTTAAACAGGAAGTAACCTCCACAGAACCAGGCTCAGGGAGGCAGCTGTCTGCCACAACCGGTCAGGGTTGAGGGGAGGAAGACAGGCAAACCATATTAATGATGCAAGGAAGGCCCCAACCCCGCCTCCCTGATGTGGGAGCCAACCAATAGGACCACTCCCTCCATAACTGCGACCAGTAAGAGCACGATCATCACCACCTAACAAGGTACCAGTGGTATGAAACACACACGTGTTGTATTCCACTTGTATGCACAATCATAGTGTGTCACAGGCTGAACAGATATCCACAGGTGGTACGTGGCAGTCAGGTGAACAGGTCGCTGGAGGCAGGAAACGAAGTCAGTGCGTCAGAGGGGGAAAGCCGAGATTCAGTTTGTTAGGATGGGGGACAGTGGGTTTGGAGGATGGGTGCAACACTGAGCGTCCAGGAGCAAAATTCAGTGTTTGGACTGTTTTCTGGGTCTCCCATCTTCCTCTTCATCATCCTCCTCCTCCCTTGGTCTCCTCCTTGAACCTCCCAGTACTGGGCTGGGGGGCAATAACACAATCCTGACTCCATCATGTCTCCATCATCATCACTGTCATTGTTATCAGTGTCACTGAGGAGGCTGAGAGGCTGTCACTCTCAGCCTCCTCATCATCCCAGAACCGCCTCATTTCTTCAGCTATGGGATCTTCTGCTTGCTGGGCCGCGTTTATTTCCATTTCTCCTGCTGGGATCTCTGCTCTGTTATTGACCCAGGGTCCTTCTACTTCCTGAGGTGGATTTATTTCTATGCCTGCTGCTGGAACATCAGCATCTTCCTCATCATTCCGAAGATTGTCCTCCTCCTCATCATGTTGTTGCAGTTGGTTAATAACTTGGCCCAGAACACGGAGGTTTTCTTCAGTTAAGAGGCCGCGCAACAGACCGAATTGAAAGCAGCAGACCATCGAGTGAATCTCTTCAACATCTGGACGCTGTTGCAGTTCAAAAACCAGTTCATCAGCTGGTACCCCTACAACAACAAACAGAAATATTATTGTTATCATTCACATGATGAGAAAACTGTCCACAAATTCCAATTTATGCAAAGTAACTACATAGGGAATATACAAACATACGCCCACTACACTTATTACAGTGTGTTTGCTCCTTCAAATAAAAAAGGCTTCAGTCGATGAGCAGCAACGTGTAAACGTCCTCATGTCAGTTTTCCTCAGCCCTCACTCACTGTTGTAATGCACTATTAAACTAAATTATTAGGATATTGTTACAATTAAGTGCAAAGTCTAAATCCTTTTTATAAAGAGACGTGTATTCCCAGTGCACCAGGAAATACACAGTACCACACAGATGATTTCAGGGCTCAGAGCAGCCTCTGGGCTTGTGTGACTGAGGCCTTAAAACTTGAGAGACGTTCATGTGTAGAAACAAACTGTCAGATAATCCACGAGAAAAACTGCAAAGAGAGACCACACTCCTGTCACAGCCCTGAAAACAGGGGGAAAGAATCACAGAGTGATATTTAGTTGTCTCTGTCATGCAGTAGTTTAATGCAAAGAGGAGAACGCGTGAAAGCCCCCTGGTGGAGGGTGGAGTCACTACCAGTCGATCCCAGAGAAGGCTTACTAGCCGATGAGTAATGTACAGATCGCGGGTCTCTTGATGACAACCATTAATGCAACGTGAAAAATAATAACAATTTTCTTATCGCATTTACATCGTTTTTATGCTTATGGCACCAAATATGAATTAGTATTAACTGTATACACCTTTGCTTTGTCGTGAACCCCATGAATAACAGCTGTATGGAGCTTTTTGATACTGCCTATGGGGAATAACAGTAGCCTTCCAACCGATCACGCTCTTACTTTGAATCGGGTTGTCTCTTCGTCCGTCTCCTCTGTCCATTCTTCTGGGATGAAAACAGTCTGGAGGAAACTAAAGCAGCACAGCTCTCAAACTTTAGCTGACTGGTTTCAGACTTTTAAAATGTCCAGAGTGATGACAAAGTCCTTAAAAATGCTGTGAAGTCTTTCAGCTCTTTAAAAACGCGGAGAAAATGTAGACTAATCGCTAGTGAATGCTGCGAGGAACGCTGCCAACTGTTTACTGATATTTCTCCACCAACTATCCAAATATAACGATGATGATGATGATGATGAACGTCACAGGTTAACTTGGTAGTTTTCTGGCTCTTCAGTGACGTCATCGACTGAAGCTGCTCTGCTGGTGAAAAAACGTCACTTTGAAGCATTTTTCACAAATCTTTGAAGGTGTAGTGACAGAAGGAGGCCACGAGATGGCGCCATTCTTCACGTAGTGGATACCGTTTGTTGGCTGTTTGGTTTCTGTTCACACCCTCCACGAGTGTTTTGCATAAAGTTTCAAGCATTCCTCAGGCTCATGATTTACGTTTCCTTTCTGGACAAATTAAATTAAGGAAACTCGGGCGAGTCTTTCACCAGTAATTCGCTATTTTAAACACTTTGCTTCCTAAAGCGCATTTTTGTTGCTTTGTTTGCTGAACTGTTTCATGGGCTAAAAACTTGCTGACTCTGTTCTTCAAATAAAATCTGTACTTTGTTTTCCATTTGGCTTCCTGGATTGACAAATTTCAAAATAAAAGCATTGAACAGTGTGAG
This sequence comes from Rhamphochromis longiceps, assembly GCF_057381845.1. Lineage (NCBI taxonomy): Eukaryota > Metazoa > Chordata > Actinopteri > Cichliformes > Cichlidae > Rhamphochromis > Rhamphochromis longiceps. The sequence goes on from NC_140566.1 coordinate 1,949,289, forward strand.
TGTCAAAAGTGTAAGTGTAGAAATATTTCTGTTGTAGGAAAACAGGATAAAATGACTGTTTGGGGCTTGAGCTTAAACTAAAAATGAACTTGTAGAATCAGAAGAAGATACAAGCTTGAGTGCAAAACTTCATGATGTGGGTATTTAGGCCCGACATCTTGGATGTTTTCTACAGAATATCTTTTAATTTTTCTTTTGGGAATGAACTAAAACCCAACACCACCTTGGTCACACACTGGCTGAGTCGCAGTACGTGACCAGGAGTTGCCAGGCTGTTGTGGCTGTGTATGGTCCTTCCACGTGTTACTGAGGCCCCTATTTGTTAAAAGAATAAACCGTTTAATTGCAGATATTCTTCAGAATTCAGTAAATGACACCCAACAAGTGTCAGTAGCAGAATAAGCTGTCCGGCATTGGCAGAGAACATTCGACGAGTTTTTCATGGCCACAGCCCACATACTCAACTCTGCTGCTCAACCCACATTTTCCTTACAAACGTGACACCATTGAAGGGGAAATAAACGGGCTTTCCAGCAGTAAGACCTTTATAGCCAAGAAGCATAGTTACAACAAAGAAAAGACTGAACAAACACAAATTGCCTCAATTTTTATTCTCAGTTTATGTTTGCAAAAATGAGACAAAGTCACTCATTTTTGTGATAAGAGGACGATGCAAAGGCGAAGCAAGCATTAGTTATCGCTGCAACTCTACAGACGGAGGAAGCGCGTGTTGCACAGGCTAGGACAGGTACCAGTGAGGTTAGACGAGATGGCACGCTTCTGATACTCAGTAATATCTGGTGAAACATGTGGGAGAGATCTTCTTCCACCTCTGGAGAGACTGTTTTTACTTCCTGCATTGAGCTAGGCAAAGACTAAAATGACTTTCCCAGCATTATTTTTCCAAATAACAGGTGAGATTGGACATGCTGTAATCATATGAGATTCTCAAAAGCTTTTTCTTGTAGCACCACATAATTTTAATGTGATTTTTATTAAACCATGGGACATAAGTTAAACATTAACGTTAAACATCAAATTAAACTGAGTACAGAAATAAATGTTGAAAGGATAGTCTATCATTAGAATCAACTTTTTATCTTTTTTCTGTCTTTGAAAAAATGGTCATAATAAGTCAGACTTTTAACATGATAAACATACATTAGATAAGACAATGTAGCAGTGCAACACAGGAGCTGTTGTTCCCTTTGTACGTACAGAACGGACGTATTCAAGTGAAAGCCATTCATGACTAAGGACGATACTATGCAGCATTTATAATTCTTTATATTTCTGACTCAATATAACAACAAATTTCAGGGTATTTAGACAACAAGATGTTTTTAATGTAAATCAAGCTTTTCCCATCACAGCAGATTATATAGGAGCACCAGGTCAGGAAAGACTGATAAAAGGTTTTGAGCTGTCTCGCTGCAGAGAAAGCAGAGATCTGCCAGGAAAGGCAGCTAGGACTGAATGCTGCTCTGCCTCTGTAGTACATAGGCTTTAAGTGACCACGAGCCACTGATGGTGTGACAGATTAATAAGCATGCATAAAGTGGAGCTGTCAGGGAGAGGCTGACACTGGCTTTTGGAACAGTCCAACTCATTTTTTAATAGTATTTTTTTATCCTGGTGACAACATCCCGAGACATGCAGACGCAGATTAGACTCTAAACCTTCCTCCTTGATGGATCACTTGGATAAGAATTATAGCCCAAGACTGTTGCTCAGTGCATCATGGGACGATGCTCAGTGCACTGAGTGTTTCAGTCTCACTCACAGTGTGTTTGGACATCACTGCTGATTGTCATCAACGCTTGTCGTGTGTGTTTTGTCCTGTTTTTCTCTGCTCTCGTTTTGTTTCTCATTTCCTGTCTCCCCTCACCCCCAGCCGGAGCCTGGTTGCTCCTCTCTGAGCCTGGTTCTTACCGAAGGTTTCTCCTGTTAAAAGTGACCAGCTGTTATATTTTAGTTTCACTAATCATTTTGTCCTGCTTAAAGAAAATCATAGAACATATTGTTTCTTTGTATGGTTAATCCTCTGCTTTCTTGAAGCACATATACACATATGTATATATGAATAACTGCATTAGTCGTATTAGCCTCCTTATATGGAAACATTCCTTTTTGATTTTTTTTCACCTTGTAGCTCATTTTGCCCAATAAAATGTTCATATTTTGTTAAACAATGATTACTGTTTTGTTTTGCTGCAAAACAAAGTCTCCAGGATTTTATTTTCTTTTAAAAAAACAAACTACATCATCAAACGTTGGGAGGATGAGTGAGCTGGAAGGAGGAAAGCTGAAAATCTAGACTAAAGAATTTTTGTAGATGTACAAAGTTGGGAATTATAGTCTGAAAGGAGACAATCACTGGAAACTTGATTATCATTTTCATTTTCTTTGTTTTGTGTCTTTGTCTGTGCAGTTCATTACAGGCACTAAAAAAGCATCCTCTGCACTCCAAGTGCGTTTTCACTGATGTAAATGACATTTTCAGATAAACGTTGTTTTAGAAAAAATACAATAAAATGTGCATATTACTGTAGTTTGAATTGTGTTTCTACTTTTATGTGTATCGTATATGTGGGACTGTTCTGGAGAATTCACCTGTTATGAAAAGCCACAACAAAAGTGTGATTTCTTCTCCTCATTGTCACGGTTCTGGGTCAGTTTCTTATATTTTGGTATATTTCTGTATTATGATTTATGTTTTGGTTCTGTAGTTGTGCTATTTTGATTATTATTCTAGATTTAGATCGGTGTCAGTCTGCGTCCTTGTAAATTGTTTCTTGTTTCCTGTTTTACTTTGAAGGTCCGTGTCTGGTGTCAGAGTGTTCAGTTTTACCTCGTCAGTCCAATCCCTCCCAGCTGTTTTCCATTCCCTGACTAGTCCCTGTGTATATAAGCCCCGTGTTTCCTTTGTTCTCTGTCGTATTGTTAATGTCTGCTCACCCTCGGTCTCGTTGTGTCTTCTGTTTGCCTGCCTGTTAGTTTATTTGTTTTCCCAGTTCAGTTAGTTTTTGTTCTTCTTATTTTCCTGTAATAAACTGAGTTTCTTAAGTTCACCTCGTTTGGGTCCAATCCTGCCTGCAACACTCAGTGTTATTAATAAAGCCTGAACATCATTATTTTTTTATTGGAGTGTTGATGAAATTGATTTAATTGCACAATATTTGCTACATCTTTTTGTTTTTTAATCTTTGCTCAAGAATGTTTTGTGTTATTCATTTTGCTTTTTCAGGGGAAAAGATCACAAGTCCCAAAAACTATTAAATGTATCAAATATGATACAAATGCCTTTAAAGGGTTCTGTCATCTGAGAGAGCTCTCGTACTTGCATCTGGTCTGTTTCAGGCTTTCAAAAATCTTTCTTGTGATGGGAGAATTTGATCAGTCAGGTGTTTAAAGTAGCATTAAACACAAAAAACTGTTTAAGCAGTGGTCGTGGGGGGAAAGAGCTTCAAGTCCACCATGGTATGGGAGGGGGGAGGGCCATTTGTTGTTGTTTAACCAGAGAGTCGTTTAAGCCGTGAAGCATTTGGTTTCTAGTTTGATTGCATCCTATCTAAGTGAAGTTGTGTGTTGAAAATGTTGGCAAGGATTAAAATCTGGAATTCTTGAGTGGGAGCATCGTGCTGGGAAATGTCTTCGAGGTTTATATCTGTTCCGCTCACAAAGCTGAGATCTCGTTATCTTCTTCCTCCTGCTGAGATACAAACACAAAGTTAAAAACTGTTTTGCCACCTCTGTGCGAGTGACATCTTTGCTGGGTGCTTCAGTCTGTTCCATCTTGGTGTAGCGTGTCGTATGTGTGACTAGCAATGAAGGAATGTGCCCACCTTCTTCCACAAGCATAGTCACATCTTCCAGAGGTTTTCCGTCCACACTTTGTCCATTGACTTCCATCACTACGTCACCCACAAGCAGTCCAGCACTCTGCCCAGGACCCCCAGAAGCAACCTACGAGGCCAAGTAAAAAAAAGTTTACAAGATTTGACACAAAACTGAAGCTTATGACTTTTCTGTGTGTGTGTTTATGCAAAAGAACACTAAAACCTGACTGATGAAAGTCCCAGGACTCTGTGGGTCACAGCCTAATTTAAAGCCAAATCCCAAAGGGCCTTTCTGGAGAGAGCAGAGTCTAAGATGACTTGAGGCATGCGTTTCCTTTGGTGGTGAGTTCTCCTCTACAGAAGTCAGCATACTACTCTCCTTTCCTTCATCAGGTGCATCATCCTCACAGAAAAGAAGCGGAGACAGACCCAGCTGCAGGAGAGAAAACAAAGGAAAGACGTAACAATATCCCAGTACCAGGTGTGGCCTCCAAATGGGTGCACCACCCTCGATGTACACTTGAATCAACTGGAAAAGCAGTGCACGTATGTGGTAAGTGATGGCCACCTGCGTATAAAACTCTAGCCCCTTGGGAGTGATGGTGGTGAGACGGACCTCTCGTCCGCTCAGCTTCACTCTGTCCACAACCTCCTCGTGCTTCAGTGACTCCACTGACTCGTCGTTGACCTCCAGCAGCAGCTCTCCATCCCTCACACCCGCCCTCTCTGCAGGACTGCCTCTGGTCGTTTCACGCAGGACGTGATCTGTTGGTTAATATGTACCCAGTTTATTTAACAGCAAAACAGTGAAAATGATTCAGTTTTCAGCATTTTTTCATCATCTCACATGTGCGTCCTGATGGCACTTTCTCCAGTCGTAGAAGAAAACCAAAGCTCTCAGACACAGAGGTCAGGTGGAGTGTTCGGGCTCTATAAGGTAGCTGATGAGGGGTAGCCATGGTGGGCAGGACGGGGAGCCGCCTTTGCGTGTACTTCTTTTCACTCTCGCTGTCGATCACTAAGATGGTGATGTGATCACCACATTTCTTCATCTACAATAAAATATATGGAGATATTATTGTTAGACCAAAGATAACCTGATGTATTATCTGCTGCATCACACAGTTACAAAAAGTCCACAAACCATTTTGCTGAGTGCGGAGTGTGTGAGATCAGACACCATCGCTCCGTCTATCCACACCAGCCGATCTCCCTGACGCACCGCTGCCTTTTCAGCTGCACCTCCTGCCACTGGGTTCACTACAAAGCAACCTTTCTCTCCTACGGAGCCGAAACAGGAGCAGCATCTGAATAACACTGCACAGACTTCAACCCGGACATCTGATCTCAAATCTTAGGCTTCTTGTGATTACAGGGAGACGTTTTACCTTCCAAAGGAGTAACGGTGATGCCCAGACCTGAGACAGGATCCCTGGTGATGTGACAAAGCCTGGGTGGTTTGCAGCTCTCATCCATGTGGGCCAGACGTTGCAGGTCCTGACCTCGGGACACAGCCCGTTCATAATCCTCTCCATCCAGCACTAATAAACACAACTGGCGTCCGCTTACCTTTATCTTCCTAGCCACCTGATTTATACATTTGGAAACGTGACAGATCCAGTTAGACAGCTTTGTGTTGCTTCTCTGGTTTCTATTTAACTATGAAGGAAGCTTGTCTTACCTCAGGGTGAGGAACATCATCAATATAGCAGTTGTTGACTTCTAGCAGTCTGTCTCCGTCTCGAAGGCCGCTACGCTCTGCGACCCCACCTGATACCACATGACTAATTATGTGTCCCTGACGGCCCCTCTCCACACGCAGATGGAAGCCGTAGAACTCGCCATCCTCGCGTTTAAGGATACACGAGCGCGGGATGGGCGTCCACACAGAGCCTGAACCAGAAGAGACACAAGAGAGCTGTCATAAAGCAAGCAGGCTTTGCCCAATGGCTACTACACAGGCAAGCGGGGTACCTGCATCATCTGTGATGACCATCGCTGGGTTGTCTATTCCCTCTTTAGGATTAAATGTAAATTTCCTTAAAAGAGAGACATGTACTTTAATTACAACTTCATAGTAGGTTTTAATGGAAATTATTAAAGTAATTCTCGCTCTGTGTGCAATACAGTGTGTGCAGTAATGCACTGTAATCACGGTGTTGCTTCTAGTTGCTTTCTACATGTAATGCAGTAAAGTTTATGCAAAGTGCACTTTACATATTTAATAAATGGTCTGATCTTGTATCGAGAGTTTTAAAGATTACACGGTTCCAAAAGTCAGCATGCTGAGCCATTCAAACGGTGGTAGAGTCACTGACAGTTACACATCTGTAAAGTTGGTAACACCGTGCATCTAGGGGTCACGTAACACACTGGTGTTGTGTTAGTTTTGATACACATTGCACATCACGACATACATGAACATAAAGAAAACAAAAATGTTGAACCATAATCTTCTTGCCGCGTTCACATTTAGTTCTTTTTTCTTTTTTTCCCGCCTGTCCCGTTTGGTTCTTTTGCATCAGAATTTTTGTCTAAAGGCAAAGAAAGATGCCCAACGGATTTACTTTACCAACTGGGCCGTCCCAGCCTCGCTGTATTGGTCTATTCGATTCACCTTTTACTGTTTATTTTATTTTATTTTCACTTGCTACACACGGGACAGACGTGACTGGGGGAAAGAAAAACAGCGGGGAAGAGGGACGGGGATAAAGGGCAAAAAACAAAAAACAAACAGACAAAAATGCATCTATCAATCACCAGCTGAGAAAGAAAAAAGAGAAAACAAGCAAAAAAAAGAGAGCAATATAATAAACAACATCATCGTGATGATCTATGTGAATGTAACAGTAAATACTAAATATTGAATATTATTGTGCAGCACATAAGATCAACAGAACACAGTGTGCTTTGAGGTAGGAGCCAAAAAGGGTGTAGTTTGTGTGTGCGAGCACCCGTGTGTACACCTGTGAGCATGGACGCGCTTGTTTTTAAAAGGTTCCTTCATCTGCTAGAGGGTGTGGGGGGGCCACACAAGAGCTGAGGAGAGTCCCAGATGAGGGGTCACTCAGCAGCCGCGGAGCAGAAGCCAGGGGGTGGCCAACTCCTCCTCCTAGCCCCCCCGCTCCAGCAGGCCGCAGAGAACGGGGGTGAGAGAAGACTCCAAACCTCCCTCCACCCGCTCATTGTAGTGTTGATGCATATGTGTTCTAAGGTGCATTTAAAACCCAGGAGGGCATGGAGCTACCTGCCAGAGAGCAGCAGGTAAGCGCATAGTCCCTCCTGCTAGCCCTCAATGTCTACGTGTATTTAAAATTGAGAGGTGGGCAACGACGCCAGGGGTGAGGTGTACACCCTGATGGTAATTTGGACTCCGTGTATCGTGCCCACCCCCAAGATCCTATATGTATGTGTAATGAGAGTGTGAGTAATGTGAATGTCTAAGTTGTGGGATAAATTTGAGGCAGAGGCAGCCAGAAGGGGACGGGGGGGGGGGGGGGGGGGGGGGGGGGTAGCCTCCTCTGCACCCTGGTGACATACCCCTACTCCAAGGTCCTGCATGTGTGGGTGGTTGTGGTGGAGCGGGAAGAGGGAGGCAGCTGGAGATGGGGAGGGAAGGAAGGAAGGAAGGGAGGGGCAAGTCCCCCCCGAGCCCAGTAGGCACCCCCATACTCTGCAACCCACCAGGGCAGTGGTGGTTGTTTGTGGCAGCAGCGCCGCCCGGCCCCACAGAGCCCGGGACAGCCCACCTGACCCCACCACAGAGAAAACTGCACCCACCCCGTCATCCACTCATCTTCCAGACTACACAAGACAATAGACGCCCAGGCTGAGATCTTCCTCCACCTCTCCTGTATCTCCCCCTCCTGCAGAGTCAGTTCCTGAAGAGAGGAAAGCTCCTGCAAGATGTAACAACCTCCCCCACAGTTGAAGAGCCCCCCAGGTGGCTCGATGCACCGGCGGCACCCCGCGCCAGGGCTGAGCCCCCCATGCACCCACCCGCCCACAACCCTGGCGACACACCAACCAGGACCAAAGCCCCCAAGGCCCAGCAAGGACCCCAGCCCAGAGACTGAGCGCCCCCAGAACCTCACACCCACCCAAGGGCAGCCAGGCTACCAGGTCAGTAACCCACGTCCGTCAGCACAGACCCTCCCCTAGCCCCGCTGCACGCAGCCACCAGGAAACCGTCACCTAAGAGTCAACAGAGCCCTTAATAGGCCATGATCGATACCCCGGGTTGAGCCCGGGGTATCGATCCCCACTGCTCCTGGGGAACCCCCCGACGCCCTAAGCCTGTCCCTACCCCCACACCAATCACAACAGCAAAGGTGGGACCAAACTATGACCCCCCACCCCCACTAGGTGATGAAGGAGCCCAGAGCAATTGATCTGATGTGGTGGCAGAGGCTGTATCAAGACTAATGTAATCTAATAGATAATTTCTATATTGGTTAGAATTAAGATTATTTTTATTTTTCCAGTTCATGAGGACTGTTTTCTTGGCTATGCATAGGGCAGTGAAGATCATATGGGCGATATTCTTTTCTGTAGTGACATTATCTAAGCTGCCCAACAAACACACTAAGGGGGAAGTTGGGATGTTACATTTCAGACACTTCGATAAGTCTTCACATATCTCGCGCCAAAACTTCTGCACTGGTGGACAGAACCAAAGAGCGTGGATGTAATTGTCTGGTGTATTGCCTTGACAGTGTGAGCAGTTGTTGGAAGCCGTAAAGCCCATCTTGAACACCCGATGACCTGTATAGTTCACTCATTTAGTTCGCTTTTATTCCTCATACTGAATTGTTAAATTTATCTTGTGTTTTATTTTCCCTCTTTTACTGGTGCTGGGAGGTCGGTATGTCTGCTGGCATCAAGTGAGCCTGGGATGGGCCCTAGAATATTACAGGAAGTGCTGATTGGTGCATGCCACATTTTGCTAAATGACTAGTCAAAAATACAAAAGTAATCGTCTCTGATTCTTGAGTTATATACTTTGTTATTTTGTATTTGTTTACTGTTAAGTTAAAGAAGCGATTAAAAGGTTGCTTGTGTTTTTTGCTATTAGATCATTTGATGTTTTATGTTTCCCCTTGTGTGTCTTGAGGCTGTCGGGTCAATTTTGGTTATTGTTGGTTTGTTCAGATTGAGTTTGCATCTGTTTGTTTTATATTTACCTAAAACTAAACTAAAAATTACATTTGGAACTTGGAAAATGGAATAAAATAATAATCATAAAAAAAAATAAAGTAACCTTTACTTTAGTTTTTATTGTAATACCTGCGCTGATGACATATTTCCTCATTAGAATAATAAAAACTGAAATGAATGAAAACTAAACTAAAATTAAACATTTTCAAAAACTTTAAAAACTAATCTGAAAGAAGAAAATCCATCCTGGACACTAAGTTCGAAATGAATTCAAAAATAAAATAATAATTAGAAAATACAAAAGTAAATACAAACTGTAGTTTGATGTGTCACTTATGTTGCCATTATAACGTCAGCTTAGTTGTTTTTAAAGCTGCACAATTATAACTTGATTTTTTAAAAAGAGTCTTGGTTTGTTTTGGGGGATCTGAAACGGTGCCGTGTCGATCTCTCACACAGTCAAACACATCCTGTCAAACTGTGTAGTTACTCAGAAATAGTGCTGAGAGGATGTGTGTGGTCATGTTCATGCTGACCATCATATTTTATTAGCTGTTACAGTGAAATTGGAATGGCCACTGAAACAAGTCAAACGCATTAATGCATGAAATGAAATGAAATGCAGACTTACTCTCTCAAACCACTGTCAGCCACCAAACCTGCAGAAATTGCAGTAAATATCAAAGTAACTGTATGTATGACATTTAAACAGTACATTTATTTCACACACACACACACACACACACACACACACACACACACACACACACACACACACACACACACACACACACACACAATATGTAAGATTACCCATTCTTGAATTTTTATTGAGCTTATTCTTTATCAGTTGCTGTTGGCACCTTAAAGCATACTAATATTAAAAACACAAGATAGCATTATTAATTTGAACATGCGGCTCTGTGAAAGTCTGCAATGTTCTGTGAGGCATCAGCTCAGCAATCAGAGCTGGATGTGACTGGTGACTCTCAGTAGAGGGTTCATCAAACAGGGACTGACTTTGATTATCTTTAGTCTTTGTCCTCTAAAAGCTGAAGGAATTCAAAAACCTGAAAGCTGAAAACGTCCAAAAGTGCGTGACATCACGCTGCATGAATGAGTGTTGTTTTATAGATGTAATCTGAAAGCAAAACTGATATTCAGTAAGATTTCATAAGAGACTCATTTGTTGTCTCTCTTTCTTCTTCTGCTTTCTCCTTATCAAGGGTGTGGTGGAGGGATGGCACAACACAGAAGAGCCTCCTCGTCAGGCCAGGACTCTGCAGTCTATTTACACCTACACTGGACACTCTTTCAATGATGAGGATGTTCACATCCTGGACAGGGAGGAACGCTGGTTTGAGGGCGGAGTCAAGGGAAAGACCATCTCTGAATCGAGGAGGGGCCTAAGGATACATCTTTTGCCATCTTACATGCTGTGATTGCAGCCATTCCCCAACTCTCTGTGAATGGGACTCATGGACATTGATCAACAGCCACTGATCAATGTTCATGAGAATTTGCATATTAATGATCAAGGAACTGACCTCACAGCCCATTGTTCCTGGTGCTGGTTACATTGTGCAGATGTCCTGTTTATAAGGTTAGAAACCTGCAGTCAGCTGGGACTGAAGACGTCACCTGGATGAGTGACGACATGTTTCTCTCACTGAAAACATCCAGATGATCAGAATCAACTTGTACAGCAGTACCCACTAAGGTACCGCCCCCTTGGACAGCATTCTTCTGAACTCCACTTTACAGAAACGTTAAACTTGTAACAATTTTTTTACTGCAATTTACCAGAAAATGGATTTATCTGGCATTCAAGCTTTATCTCTGCACCTCACCACACACAGCAAGAACAGACCACTGTGTGCCACCTTGTCACTGAAATACAAGACCGATACAGAATGAAGCAAATGAATGAGAATGAAAGGCTGTCTTAAATACTTTTACATCCATTTTCTCTTATCCAGTTTAGACAGCCAGGAGCACGGCCCAGCGGATGTTGGGCAAGAGGCAGGCTTCATTGTCACCAGGTTTGTCAGTCTGTTCCAGGGCGAATTTAACTAAACAATAAATAAATGAATAAATAAAAATGGCTATTTTATCTAAATTCTTATTGGTTTCAACCACTTTAAATTTGAAAAGAAACAGTGTAAACTTTAGCAGTGCCTTTCCTACGTAAGAAGAAACACTCTGTGGACTAAAGTGTTTGTGCTGATGTTGGAGCTCCGCTGTATCGAGCCAGCTGAGCGGTGGAGACTTTTATGGGTTTTATGAGCCTCAACATTCGGCGACCCCAGTGAACTCTCTAAAACGACCCACCAGTGTTTGTAAAGAGCGTAGATGCTTGACTTTACACACCTGTGGCATTAGGACCCTTTTCCATATAGTGCATGTATAACCTTAAGGCCCGAGGCAGTTATTGATGTTCTATAGTTATCGGACTTTTCTCATATTACAATAGTCCTGACAGAAAACTGGCAGGAAAGAACGTTTTATTTTTAAGAGTAACTGCTGTTGTTAAGGAGCAAGAACACACTCAGCTAACGTGCTCCACAATAATAACTTGAAAAGTCAGAGACACAAAGTGTCGCCCTCCTCTAATCTACAACACTCCTTATCTGTGGTCGAATATGCCAGCTACGTGGAGTCCTTGTTTCTCTGTCACAGTGTGAAGTGAATACAAACATTAAAAAGAAATGGCATGCTTAAGCCATTTACTCCCAGAGAAATCCAGATTTCAGAGCAAATCTACGCAGCTCTCATGAACATATGGGCACAACAGCGTATGCTACAGGTACTTGAGTGCAGCTAATGGGTCACTGAAACCTTTTTTTTTAATGATCTAGGACACGTTGATCCTGCAGACACTCAAAGACAAAGTCCTGGAGCTCAGCTCAGTCCGGGGAAAACTAGAACGAGCTATTCGAAGTATGAATGATAAACTGGGATTAATCTTTCCTACTTTTTTACTAGAAGTATCCAGTTTTGAAACATTTTAAATCTATAATTCATTAACTTTAACTATTTAATCAATTCAACACTGTTCAACTGCAACTTTCTGTTAAAATAAATCCCAAATGCTTTACAGTAGAAAACAAAAAAATGTGATACACGTTTTGATATAAGGAAACAGAAAAATAAAGCGCACATAAGGTTAAACTGTCCAGAACAAAAGGACAGCATAGATTCGACTGATTAAAAAGCAAAGACAACGCTCGAAGTTTGAATGTTTTACCTCTGCTTGATTTCATGGTGTGTTTCTTTCCCATCATGTGCCACAGTTTGGCCACAGTGGGAGTACTCTCTGTCCAAATATTTATTTTGATTCCATGGAGAGACTCCTCCCACGCTCCTCCCCTTGAGATACACTGCAGTAAATGTTTAATCTGTGTGTGATAATTTCAGTGTACACCCTCTTCCTGTGGGTAATGTCTGTGCTGCAAAGTTCAGTGGACTGAAAGTACAAAGACTTCCTGTTCTGTCTCAACAAATGACTTTTAGTTAAAACGGGTTTTAATTTAAACTAATGTGTGCCCGCTTACAAGAGCGATAGGCTGTCAAAGCCTGAGCTACAGAAACTGCAATAAAATTTCAAGAATGGGTTTAAAGTTGAACTGACTGGAAATAAAGACAAAAGGAAGATGGAAGAGATGTAAGCAATCAGAAGTCAGTCATCTGGACACTGAACAATGCTGGGCATCCTCTGCACACGGCCATAAACAATCAGAAGAGTCTGTTCAGTGACAGGTTGCTTCTCCCAAAGACAAGAACTAACAGACTTAAAAACTCCTTTGTCCCACACGCCATCAGACTGTTTAACTCCTCTCTGGAGGGGAGAGGGAGGGGAAACAGGAGGACAAAGGAGGGGGGAACAACTAAGCTGTAGTGCCTCTTCACCTCACTGTACAATACCTTGTGCAATACTTTTTGTAAATAGTCAACAGTGCAATAGACTCAATACTTGAAATGTGCAATTCACTTGTATTTTTATTTTTTATTCCTATTTATTCTATTTATCCCCTTTGTATATTTTATTTATATTTGTCTCTGTATTTATATATGTGTGTGTGTGTGTGTGTGTGTGTGTGTGTATATAACAATTCTGTAACTGTAACTTCGGTCGTTGCTGTGCTTTTTTTTTGGAAGTCGAATTTCCCAGAGGAACCCACCCGAGGGATTAATAAAGTTCTATCTTATCTTATCTATTCAGCTGAAAACTTTAATGATCACATATGACCTGGCAGTAAAAATGTTAGATGGGCAACCCGAGCCTGAAATGTCTGCTCAATAACTGATACTAGCATCCCTGATCATTGATCAATGGAAGTGAAAAGTTTCTATTTCAAGAGCCACAGTCTAAAAACAAGTTCATATATCTTACTGGGATGTTACCCTTTAGTTCAATTTGTCTTAAGTGCGATAAGATTATTTTGACTAGAAACAAGACAAATATACGTGCTAAGATTTTGAGTTTTTGCAGTGCATAACAGCAGGGTGTAAGATGCTAGCAGCAGGGCATACATGGAACGCCAGTGTACAGAAACATCTGTGCCAAGTGTGTCCTGGAAGCCCTGAGGTCAAAATGGGAGATGCCCCCACGAGTGGTGGAGAATGACTGAGCTAAGATCCTGTGGGATCCAGATACAGACGGACAAAGTGATGACTAACCAACCGGATATACAATGGCTTGCAAAAGTATTCGGCCCCTTGAACTTTCCCACATTTTGTCACATTACAGCCACAAACATGAATCAATGTTATTGGAATTCCACATGAAAGACCAACACAAAGTGGTGCACACGTGAGAAGTGGAACGAACATCATTCATGATTCCAAACATTTGTTACAAATAAATAACTGCAAAGTGGGGTGTGTGTAATTATTCAGCCCCTGAGTCAATACTTTGTAGAACCAGCTGCAGTTCCAGCTGCCAGTCTTTTAGGGTCTGTCTCTACCAGCTTTGCACATCTACAGACTGAAATCTTTGCCCATTCTTCTTTGAAACAGCTCCAGCTCAGTCAGATTAGATGGGCAGCGTTTGTGAACAGCAGTTTTCAGATCTTGCCACAGATTCTGGATTGGATTTAGATCTGGACTTTGACTGGGCCGTTCTAACACATGGATATGTTTTGTTTTAAACCATCCCATTGTTGCCCTGGCTTTATGTTTAGGGTTGTTGTCCTGCTGGAAGCTGAACCTCCGCCCCAGTCTCAAGTCTTTTGCAGACTCCAACAGGTTTTCTTCCAAGACTGTCCTGTATTTGGCTCCATCCATCTTCCCATTAACTCTGACCAGCTTCCCTGTCCCTGCTGAAGAGAAGCCCCCCCAGAGCATGATGCTGCCACCACCATATCTGACAGTGGGGATGGTGTGTTCAGAGTGATGTGCAGTGTTAGTTTTCCTCCACACATAGCGTTTTGCATTTTGGTCTCATCTGACCAGAGCAGCTTCTTCCACATGTTTGCTGTGTCCCCCACATGGCTTGTGGCAAACTGCAAACGGGACTTCTTCTGGTTTTCTGTTAACAATGGCTTTCTTCTTGCCACTCTTCCATAAAGGACAACTTTGTGCAGTGCACGACTAATAGTTGTCCTGTGGACAGATTCCCCCACCTGAGCTGTAGATCTCTGCAGCTCGTCCAGAGTCACCATGGGCCTCTTGGCTGCATTTATGATCAGCTCCTTGTTCGGCCTGTGAGTTTAGGTGGACGGCCTTGTCTTGGTAGGTTTACAGTTGTGCCATACTCCTTCCATTTCTGAATGATGGCTTGAACAGTGCTCCGTGGGATGTTCAAGGCTTGGGAAATCTTTGTGTAGCCTAAGCCTGCTTTACATTTCTCAGTAACTTTATGCCTGACCTGTCTGCTGTGTTCTTTGGACTTCATGGTGTTGTTGCTCCCAATATTCTCTCAGACAACCTCTGAGGCCGTCACAGAGCAGCTGTATCTGTACTGACATTAGATTACACACAGGTGCACTCTATTTAGTCATTAGCACTCATCAGGCAACGTCTATGTGCAACTGACTGCACTCAGACCAAAGGGGGCTGAATAATTACGCACACCCCACTTTGCAGTTATTTATTTGTAACAAATGTTTGGAATCATGTCTGATTTTCGTTCCACTTCTCACGTGTGCACCACTTTGTGTTGGTCTTTCACCTGGAATTCCAATAACATTGATTCATGTTTGTGGCTGTAATGTGACAAAATGTGGGAAAGTTCAAGGGGGCCAAATACTTTTGCAAGCCATTGTAGTGGTGGTAGACAAACAGAAGGAGAGGGCCGTAGTGATAGATGTGGCGATACTGAATGACAGCAACATCAGGAAGAAGGAACACGAGAGAGATGTTAGGTTACTTTTTATACGTTGTTCAGAGACATGCACTCTATGTGGAACATTTAAAGAGTCAAAGTTTCTTCTTTGTAAAAGAAATACAGCTGGTAGGGGAGTGAAAAGCCTTTTTCCACAACAAAAAGCAAAGTCAAAGTAGCCACAGGGTGTGTGATCTGGGAGAGACTCTCACAAGGATGATAAGTTTTTTCATTTTTAGCAGAGAGAATGTTGCAATTCAGGATAAATAAGACACACCAGGACAGAGCAAAACTACCAGTAACAACTTTAAACATGGAAAATATTATAATGCTGCAAGCCATATATTATATGCATGAATCTGGGACCTGACTGGTGATGCCATTTCATATACACGCTAACCCACTGAGCTAACCAGGAACCAGAAGTATTTCTTCTGACTTTTCTGCTGTTTAAATAATTTTCCATTTCCAGTCCTTCTCACTCCCTTTTTATTGAGTACTTTAGCATTTTGATTGTTCAGAGATCATATGCTTATGCCTAAAGATGCGCCTCGTTACAGTATGAGAACTGGGGCAAAACTCTTCCATCAATTCAAATTTTACATTCACAGAGGTCTAATTAGAGCCTCGCTCCACTAGGTGGCATCAATATCCAAATAACTGCCTCCAGTGAAACCAGTCCTTCAAGGTTTTATTGAAATGCAGAAAAACATGTTTTTGTAATTCAATTATCTCAGAAATAGTCAATAAAAGGCTCATTATTTCTCACCTTTCACCTCATGCAAAAATGTTGTGACAATGCTGGTGCTGCTTTAGGCTGTCATCTGTGGCTTGTGACACACTATACTGCTGCCTGTTTGAAAGGAGCAAAGGCCCTCACACAGTCAATTAGTAACTTCCCCTTGAACTGTTGTTCAAAGGTTAGGCTACAATGCACATGTGACTGAGGTGCATGAGCAGAAATGTAAAGGGTCAAGATGGTCAAGCATTATTTAGCGTGTGTGTGTGTGTGTGTGTGTGTGTGTGTGTGTGTGTGTGTGTGTGTGTGTGTGTGTGTGTGTGTGTGTGTGTGTGTGTGTAATAAACTAGAAACTGCTAAATTATGAACACAAAAACACAGCGTGGCATGTGTCCCTTAACCACTGGCTGTTTTAGTGACACAGGCAGATGAAGGAAAAGAGGAAAGGGGAAAGAAACAGAAGAGGAGCTTTTCAATGTCAGTTCCGGATCCCAGTGTCAGTCCCTCTCAGTCATTCCTGATGGGATCCTCCCAGCCACAGGAAGACATGGAGCTCCCATCTGTGGCTAAATGCTTGCCAATGCACTGGGGTGTACTAGCGGTCAAGAAATGGGTAAAGGAGACAGTCACCTTTTTGTAAGTTGCTTCCAGTTACACATATCCCTGAGTCCAAGCATGGCTGCTCCTTTCACTGAGCTACATGGAAGACGCTTCTGTTATAAGACAATCAGAATGAAAGACCAGGGCAAGGGTGGCATAACTACCAGTGCTGCCCCTCATTTTGCATGAAATCTGCAGCTATACTTTCAGTGTCAGCAGGCCAGTGTGACGTGCTGATAGTCCCAAAGCCACTCTTTCATCGTAACACACATGGTGTCTCTGTCTTGGGTTTCCTCGCCCTGTGAATCCATGGCAACAGCAGCCTGAATGGTCTATTCAGGACACTCTCTACTACGCTCTCCCCTGAAACTATAGAGAAGTAAACAAACGCCATAGTTGGTCTGTTCCAGATGCAGGCACACATTATAAGTAGATGAGTTCTTTTCATAAGACTTGGACAAACAAAATTCATCAGTTCATTTCTGGAAAAACTTAAATTGAAAATCTCATTGTCCTCTGCATCTCAGCAGCCTCCACTGAACTTGCTTCATATGTGCTTCATGTGAGTCAAGAGTGACAGTCAGGCTGGTTTTCACACTGTGTGCATTCGTGCAGATGTGTTTATGTTTGTGGCCAAAAACCTTCATCCCAACAGCAGCCAGACTGTACAATAAGATAAGATAAGATAAGATAAGATAAGATAAGATAAGAGATAAGATAGAACTTTATTAATCCCTCGGGTGGGTTCCTCTGGGAAATTCGACTTCCAAAAAAAGCACAGCAACGACCGAAGTTACAGTTACAGAATTGTTATACACACACACACACACACACACACACACACACACACACACACACACACACACACACACACACACACACACACACACACATATATAAATACAGAGACAATATAAATAAAATATACAAAGGGGATAAATAGAATAAATAGGAATAAAAAATAAAAATACAAGTGAATTGCACATTTCAAGTATTGAGGTCTATTGCACTGTTGACTATTTACAAAAAGTATTGCACAAGGTATTGTACAGTGAGGTGAAGAGGCACTACAGCTTAGTTGTTCCCCCCTCCTTTGTCCTCCTGTTTCCCCTCCCTCTCCCCTCCAGAGAGGAGTTAAACAGTTTGATGGCGTGTGGGACAAAGGAGTTTTTAAGTCTGTTAGTTCTTGTCTTTGGGAGAAGCAACCTGTCACTGAACAGACTCTTCTGGTTGTTTATGGCCGTGTGCAGAGGATGCCCAGCATTGTCCATAATGTCCAGCAGTTTCTTTAATGTCCTTTTCTCTGCCACTGTCACCAGAGTGTCCAGCTTCATGCCGACCACAGAGCCAGCCTTCCTGATCAGTTTCTCCAGCCTGGATGAGTCCTTCTTTGCTGTGCTGCTCCCCCAGCACACCACAGCATAGAAAAGTACTCCAGCAACCACCGACTGGTAAAACATCCTCAGGAGCTTCCTGCAGATGTTAAAAGACCTCAGCCTCCTGAGGAAGTACAGTCGGCTTTGGGCTTTTTTATACAGGTGCTCTGTGTTGCATGACCAATGCATGACAATGCATGACAATATGCACAGAGGATAAATCAGTGTTGAAACAGCTAAAAAAATAAATATGGGTCAAAATGCCCTTGATGCAGTAAAATGAAGTCTTTGTGACATTTCTGTGTATTTTTTTGTGTATTCTTCTGTGTATTTTAGCACATTTTTGGCAGTTTTACTTTTTCCTCATTCATTTATTGTTTTCTACTGTATGTCTAATACAGTGCGTCTAACAAGTGTGAGATTAATAAAGTCTAAATCCATCTATGTTGTAGTAAAGAACAAATGTGATCAGATAAGATAAAAGTAAAGGAGCTTAGATGGGTGGGATCTAACCAATGAAGGGTGTCGATACATAAGAACATATAAGAAGAGTTGGCCATTCTGACTCAGTTATCTTTATTTTATTTTATTAGATATCCATTAGTCAGGGCAGCACGGTGGCACGGTGGTTAGACCTTCTTGCTGCACAGCAAGTGGTGGAGTTCAATTCCACCATCAGGCCGGGGTCTTTCTGTGTGGAGTTTGCATGTTCTCCCTGTGTTTGCGTGGGTTCCTTCCAGGTACTCCGGCTTCCTCCCACCATCCAAAGACATGTAGTTAATTGATTAATCCAAATTGCCCATAGGTGTGAATGTGCGAGTGAATGTGAGTGCGAATGGTTGTCTGTGTCTGTTAGCCCTGTGACAGACTGGCGACCTGTCCAGGGTGTACCCTGCCTCTCGCCCAGCACCCCCTTGCGACCCTGAAAAGGTGAAGCGGATGGATGGATAGATATCCGTTAGTCATGCTATGAATCATCATCTTTCGTATAAACACTGAATCCTGTTTGTTTGTTTTTTAATGTGCAGAACTGGCTTAGTCTCTGTTGTTGTTCAGTTCTCATCTGCAGGGAAGAACAACAATAATCTGATCAGATGTTCACCACCTCAAATTTAATCCCCCTATAACACACTTTATGCACAGTAATCTTGGAGGATGGTACCACAGCTAGGCATCTTGACACATGATTGACTAATACATGCAGATCTAGTCGTTTTCTTGCGATGTCTGTTTCCTCAGAAGCTATAATTGCTGGCTCGACAGAATAACATTTCTGCTGAAAGGTCAGCTCACTTAAGAGATGGCTTTCCCATAATTCAGTTTTATGTTGAGCAATAAGGTTACATCCTCTGCCAACAGAAATTGTGGATGTAAAAAAGGGAAATGAATACTCACTAAAATGCCTGCACACTCCACCCAACACGTATTGCATGCATCTGAACAAAACAGAACATTTCTGCTATTAGACTTTCTAACCATAATATTTCACACATTATAATTCCTTTGACTGCCAAATTATAGAAAATAGATTCTAGTCGTCATGTGAATTCATAGGTATAGATTTCAGGGAGAACACAAGGGGACACAGCCTTACAAATATGTAGGACACACAAAGTTAATAAATAAATAAATAAATAAATAAATAAATAAAAAGCTGTAAAACTACTGAGGAATGTGTTGACGTGTTAAGTATACTTTTACAATTAAAGACATTTTCTTGATAAATTAATGCAGGGGCGATTTCAAAAATTCACCAGAACAAGTCCCCCCAAACCCCAAGGCTGAAATTAAACAACACAAACACAATGGGCACTGTAGTGAAAACTTAGTCCTTTAATGTGAACCATGCTGTGTACACTGCGTACTGACCAGTAAGTTCTTGTTAAGGATCAAGAAAATATATATTATGATAAGGAAAGAATCTCCTCTGCGCATTTAAATCGTAATTTAAAGTAATTTAGCGCTGTCCCGTAATTAGAATAAAGTTGAATTACTCGTTTGAGTACCGAGTGATCGGATTGGCTGAGAGGAACAAGTGTACAGCTACTATACACCGCGTAGGAATGACGTTAATTTAGAAAGACGAATGATGTGGCAAAAATCAAAGGGCGAACAGAAAGAAGTAGTCCCACTTTTACGTTTGTTCTCATATATTTTTATGCTGAAGTTCATTGTCTTATTTTGATATTTTAAAGAACAATTAAAATGTTATAAATGTTTCAAACAAACGGCAACATACTAAGCACAGTTCACGTTTTAAAAGTCGAAATACGTATCCATCCGCCTTATTGAGTGCACTTCCATTTCCGGGATGTTTTCTCTGCTGACCAACCTCCACCGCCATTGCAGGTCCAGGGAGTCGGTGTAGTGACAGTCGTTAGCCGGGGAAGACCGCAAGTAAACAGTTAAGGGAAGGAATAAAAAACAAATAAAGTACAGTCACACCGACAGCGCGTTTTAAATAAGGCGTAGAATTCGCTTACAATTGGACTTTAGACTAGAGACTTCCTGGCTGTCCGGCTAGGATCTGAGAGAAGCAGCCGTAGTTTGTTAGCATTAGACGAGACCGGAGGAGAGTGAGAGAGGAACCGCCATGGCTCAGATCCTGCCTATTCGCTTTCAGGAGCACCTGCAGGTATGTGAATCAATGAATGGTTAAATTGTTTGATCAAGTTCATCTTTCGGTCGCAATAACTGCCAGACTGGCTGTCGCTTCAGAGACTCTCAACACAAGTTTGAGATTGCTAGCAAGCTAAGTTAGCGTTTGGTGCTACGCTAACTAGCTTGACAGGGTGGATGACGTTTGTCTTGGCTAGTAGCATCAAGCATTCTTGCTAACACTTTGCTTACCCACCCTCGTTCGCTTCTTTAAGTCTGAAGTACAGAAATACAGCTTATAAATAATGCTAATAGGTCGTAGTGATGAACGGAAATATGTGTTTACCATTTCTCATAAGTATTTGCCTCATTCACAGCAAAAGTGTTCATTTTCTCGGAGTGGCTATTGCTGTCGTTGGTATTAATCGTCACTATCAGTGCCTTGTAATCGTCTGATTCAGAAATGAAATAGTTATCCTTATTGTCGCCTGTTGCGACACCGCTCAATCGATTTCTTCAAATCACCATACGGCGCAAAAAAAAAAAATTAAAACTTCTACACCCGCCTTATTTGTCTGCGCCCTGATTATATGTACCGTCGTGTTAATTTGAAAGTGATTATTTGACCTTAAGGGGATATCACGTTGGCTGGTTGTACAAATGATCATGTGGTATGTTAGATAGCAATCCAGCGCCCGTGCTGAATGACTTTGCCAAAGTTAACTGTGACTCAAGAATTCACGGAGCCTCCTTTTCTATTCAGTACTCTTTCTTTTTATCTCCGAGGCACACCTTTATCGCAACGGAGCTGCTATTAAAGATTTTTATGCTATTTGTAAGTTCTTCCTTTTTGTGCACCCCCACGTATTACCTGGATTGTACGTACTTCATGCTTTAAATGGCCACACCTTTACTATAATGCCAATAAAACTGCTTTCAGGTCAGGTGGAGGAAACAGGAAGCCTATGGGTCAGTCTAAAGTGTTCCTGACTTTCAAGATGTAATGAATAAAACATAGACTTTTCGTGTCTAAATCAAGCTTCAAATGGGAACTCTGATCCACCCAAGTCTGTATTTGGTCTTTATTAAACAATTATCTCTGTTATCCAATGACTAAAGGCTTTGGGTGTCACATGAGACTAATAATTTGGTGTCAAGAAAGACATTTTAAGCTTTGATCAGTAGAACTGAGTTGTAAAAAGGGGGTCAGGCGTTATGTTCATTGGCTCAGTCGCAGGTTAGCTGAGTGGATATTTGAACACCAGGTTCCTGATGTTACTTTTTCTTGCTGTTCAGACTCTGATCCTAATTGCATGTCTTAAGAGATTAGCAGTGTAGTAGTATGGTACCGCTGTTCTTGTTCATAGCAGGTAAATGCTATGGGTTGGCCAGACTGTAATTTGTGTCTGATAAATCTGTTAAACCAAAGATGATTAACATTTTCAGTACAGCGCAGCATTCCCTGTTACTACATTCTTAATTCATAAAGAAGTTAATTCATGTCACAGACATTGATGAGTTAATATGTAGGCCTATCACATGGGGTTGTATGGAGGCTGAGCTTCACAAAGCTATGCAAAGACCTTTTGTGCCTAGAGTTACAATGAAATTATTATTGAATGATTTTTGACATGCTTATTAAGTCCTTTTGGTTGTAGAAGCAAACGGAGCAATACAAAATTGGCAAATTGCATTGTGACTTAACTAGTATTTTATCTTTAGTGAGGGGAAAAAGCGCTGTCATCCCCTAACAGTGCATCTTTCGCTTTCAAATGTGATGACCATTTAATTCATTGAAATCACAAATTTCACAGTCAGCTGCAAGGTGAATGTATTTTTTGTGCTTGTTCTTTGGTCCATCTTTAAAAACTGACGCTATAGCTTTTAATTAATGTACTGTACTGTAATTCTCAGACTCACCAGGTTATGTTATGTGACAAACACAAAGAGATCTTCAGCACATATCACTAATGCATGACCTGCATATGCGGTTTCATTCATGATGCATATGGAGTTTCTGAACAAATGCATGGTAGAATCACTGCAAGAATTTCTTTCACTTTTGACTTGGTCAAACTCTTTAGCTGTCCGTTTAATTATACTCATGAAGTAATCTTTTTTTTTTCTAATTATACCAGCTAATGGTTACCACTATTATGAGTGTGTTTAAGCTTGGATTATCTGTGAGAAACATCTTATATCTTTCTTAGTCCAATTACTGAAAAACCAGATGAAGCTGAACTCATTTGATCAAATGAGTAACTGTCAGTGCCTGGATGCAAATCTGTCGTTTCACCTTATGGTTGATGTTCTTTTTGCTTTGTTCATGTGGAGCAGAAATATTTACATAGTGCTGCTAGCCGTGTTTTATTTCTTAAGCTAGTTGGCAGGAATCCATCCAATATAAGATTGTGGCCCAATGGTGATATTTTATAATTAGTACTATTGTGATCACTAGCCAGTGCCAAAACCATTTATACTTTTTTATTTTATGGATAAATAAAATATAAATTGTGCCATGAATACAAGAATGTTAAAAAAAATTCAGCTTCTCTATCGTTGCATAACATATGAATCATCATCACATCTCATTTTCCAATAGGCTAATCTAAGTCCACAAAGCTGCCTACCAGTGTTCAGCTTATATTGTTGCATTTCTTTTGGGTACTAGTTAGTAGTAAATCACCGTATAGGCACTGTTTGAGTCTACACCACTGTGTGCTTAGCTGTGATTAACAATGGATTCGGAGCCTGTTAGACAGACTTGAAATTACCTCAGGTATCTCTTTTTTGTTTGTTTAATGTCTTAGGCTGAAAAATTGGATGTATCATAAAACATTCTTTGTGCAAATATGCATATCTCAGTTATGGACCATTATAGCTCCTTCACATCTAGCTCTACTGCTTTATTTATACTTTAGACTCAAATGTCCACGGTGAGACCGTCCTGATGTCAGGTCATGGTTTATGCTTTTGTTTTTCACCCGTGAATTCTCAACCAAGCGAGTTCAAATACAGACAGACTTTAAGATTTGCTTTAGTGTTAAGTCAAAGTCAAACCCAATTTCAATCACTCACACAGTTTTGCATCATGATGTATGCAGGGATATTGTTTTCAATGCCATGTTCAAGGTTTTTTTTTTTTTTTTTTTTTAAAGCCTAAAAGTGATTTTGGATCACCCTTCAAGGCTGCTGGGTGTCACCAGTGTTGGGTGATAGCTTAATTATTTTGCTCATTATTCATATTCTGACCAAACTGACATAAATGTCACAAACAAACTGGATGTTTGCTGATGTTGTGCTTAAATGGATATTTAAAGGTATGCTGGTTAATCAATTAGTCAGCACAAAGCTTGAATAAAAGCTTTAGATTAATCAGTAACTAAAAATTATACTTGAAACCACATTAATTTGGTTCTATACTTTTGAATCTGAACTTTTATAGATGTAAAACATGTCGAAATAGGATTGTTGCATTAATCATGTCGATTTTACTGGATCTGAATTGGAGAGCTGAGGCACTGAGCTAGCAATACATGTTAAACTTGGTAGTCTCAGTCTTTGCAGTTTCCTCCCTCCCTTGGTCTCCCTCACACTATCCATCTGTGTGTCATCCGGTCTACTTGCACATCTTGCATTTTTATATATCATCCATTTATATAGTGTAGTGTTGACTCCAGTCAAACAGACATGATAGCATAAGTGACAGTGTCACATCTTTCCCTCACGTGGTATAACCTTCAGTTTGCCATTCAGAAAAAGAGATAATTGTCATTTAGGTTTTAGTGGTGTTATTGTTCTGACAGAAACCAGTCTCAAAGTAAGCATGGGAGTGTAATCTGTAATCTTCAAAAATGGCTCCAGTTTGCGTAATGGCAACATGGTATCATTCTCTGTTGATGAAGACTTCCATTTTGCATTTAGTAAGCAGGGTTTGACAAGGCAGGCTTCCTATCCAGTGCCCAAAGATAATCTGATGATATGTAGGGAAAACCATAGATTGTGTGTTGAGTAAATACAATATTTCACATGCACAAGTCCATAATTGCATGTTACTCTTATCTACTTTTGGTGTACACAGATTTTTTTGTCTTGATGTACACAGTAATTTGTTACATTTGCAAAAGATGTCTTCATTTATCTCCCTTGGTTAAGATTTTGAATTGTACTCGAGCTTTTTCTATTGTCTTTTGGTATATACTGAAAACACTGCATTAAAATACACTATGACAGAAAATGTATACATTTCCGTAATTGGGCTTTTAGTAACAAATGCATGACAGCAGGCCCACAATATAGTGAAAATTTCAAAAAGTTTCTCTTACTTGTACTAGTCTAATTAGAATACTAATTATAGCTCAGTGTCATTATATTACTGGACTAGGCTGTCTTTTACAGTTGTACTAGCTTCTTTTCCTTTGAAAGAGTTTGATATTCACAAAAAATTGTCATTTAGATAAATTTTGCCCTACATAGGAAGACCTTGAGTTAAATATACAAATTTACGCAGGGTGCAAGAAAGAAGAGGATGTGATTATTAGTGGTGATCTTTCAAATAAGTGTTGTGGTTAGCTTTAAATTAGGTGTTTGTAGTCTGCGAAAGGGTTTAGTTCCCTGAAAACCTGACGCTTTGTATCTAAAGTTAAATGCACTCACAATAGTATTTAATAGCAAATTGATTTAGTTCAAAGCAAATACTTGTACATCCCTTCTGTTTGCCTGTTGAGGAGGGGCAGGTTGTTTCATGCTTTTTACAAAGGTTTGCATGTCACACTTTGACCTGTGCTAGTAAATGACCACCTGATACCTCGTGACAGGCTGGCAAGGATACAGATTTGCTGAACACTTGACATTCTGCAGCAGCCTCTAAATGTAAGATAAAGCTCTCATTTAGGGAAAGAAGGAAACTGTAGTCTCACAACCACCTCAGCAAGAAATGACCTGAACTGGAGACAGATGATGTTCAGAACCCCTTCCATCTTTTTTCCTTTCTAATACTATAATTGTAAAGGCAGCACTTTTTATGCCTCACCCATGATCCCATGTCCCCCTCCAGTGGCCCATGATAGCAGAGAAGGCAGGATTCGGCAGGCCTGTTGTTTCAGTCCTGGTAGACAATGACTCCCTGGCTTCCTGTTGTGGAGTATTGCAAACAAGTCCTGCTAGCCTCAGCACATTACATAGCACATCCTTCCCTACCCTGCCTTGAACTTTACATGTGCAAAGTTTATTTTCTGCTGAACAAGATGCTGCTTTCCTTTAAGGGAAGAGCATACAGGTTAACTCTACTGACAGGGCTGACAGGTTGTTGGAGAATAGTTCAAATCTTTCTGTGGATTTATTGTCATTGTAAGATTATGCAGCAGCCATGTGCTCAGTTGTTGGGCCTTTACTAAATGTGTTTGACTTGACTTTCTTGGAGTCGGCTAAACTCCATTCTTACTAGGGTTATATATTTGTTTATAGAGGAGTTGCTTAAAATTTGACCTATTTTGGAACAGTACATGCTCGATATATTATTGCATTGGTTGCAAACAGGGTTTGGGGCTTCTTGTGGTAAAGAAAAATGTAAAGATTTTCAAAATATTTTTAAGCCTGTTAAATATTTTTGTTACGCAGAGTAGTGACAGCATATCCAAAAATGGATGAAAGAAACTGAAACATTATTAAGATTATATAGTGTTTCTAACTTTTGGCCAGAATGGCCTCTCCCTCTCCAAGGGACTAAGTGAATAAGTACCATCATATGGGGTGTTAATTATATTTTTATCTAGTTAGTTCTCATTCCCAGGATATGATTTGCTTAGACTTGAGTTATCTGTCCTTCTCTGAAGTTCAGTTGTTGTCACTGTGATTAAAACTGATAATTTCCTGTACTGTGATCTCAGTTCCTGTTGCAACCTCACATTGAAGGTATTGGAGTCAGTCTATTTATGACATAAATCGAGGTCATGAGTGTCTGTAAACCTTGGCTAATGTGCTTTTTTTTCCCCAGTAGATAAAAATGCAATCTGCATCTGCTTTGACTTTTTTTTTTGTCTCAAAGTTTCAAATTGGGATCTTTTTATTAGGCTTTTTGTTCTGAATGTCACGTTTGTCCCTAGTGCTGTTGAGAAATACATAATTATGCTAACTTAACTAATTGGTGTATAACTGATGTAAATTGTCAATAAAGCATGTGGATGGGCACTTTCTGCCACTGATAAGATTACAGGGCACTTGTGGTGCAACGGATGAAAAATCTCAGGGTTCGGATCGGATCACGGTGTTAAGTCACGGATCGGATCAATTTTCGGATCAGCGAAAAAAGACAAAAATTGAACATTTACTTATTTACTTATTGAAGTATTTTTTTGCCTGTTAAAAACATTCAACTCTAGACTCATTCCATGCAATTATTAAAAAACAAATTATGGTACAATATAGGGCTTTGTATCTACCACTCAATTCAATTCAATTTTATTTATAAAGCACCAAATCACAACAACAGTCGCCTCAAGGCGCTTTATATTGTAAGGTAGACCCTACAATAATACATACCGCTCATTATATCGCACTCTGCTGTGATATGAGCTGTCACGGTCACGTAGCTTTCCGTTGTCCCGGAGGTCCACCCATTTGTAGTAGTTAGGGCAACAGAATATGCCTGGGACATTTCAGCCATAACTTAAATCTTTTTCTGATCATACATGCTTGGAATGATCTTGCCACTAAAGTGGACACGCAACGAGATATCATAGCGTGGCTCGAGCACGTTCATCATAGTTTAAACCCCTTGTTTTGCACAAAGGAATACGGCCTCCCGTCTGCAGCTAAACACCCCAATAGCTTTTGTAATAGCTTTAGCCCGGTCGGATTGTAAAAGTAAGTAAAGTAAAGTGTGCGTGTTAGTCCCCATAGGGAAATAGTTCCTCTGCATTTAACCCATTCACCCAGTGAAGCAGTGGGCAGCCACCAGTGCAGCGCCCGGGGAGCAGTGTGTAGGGACGGTACCTTGCTCAGGGGTACCTCAGGGTAGCCGTTCAGTGGAGTCGAACCCCCGACCTTCCGATCATGGGGCCACCACTCTACCTACAGAGCTATCCCTGCTTAAATACTGCAAACTCCTCTGCTCCTCCACTCACTCCACTCCACTTCGCTAGCACTGACCATAACTATTGCTTGACAGACCCACCACGCCACCATACACATATTTTTTTTTTCTTCTTTTTTGAATCTTCGGATCACATGCGTGCCGAACCGTGGAGTGGGATCGGTTCGGATTACGGATCAACCGTGATCCGTTGCACCACTACAGGGCACATGGCCAGGTATCTTCCTTAGCTTATATAGCATAGCAGTTTTGGTCAGTAAAGGAAAAAATGATTGATCGTGGAAAAAATAACTAGAACATTATAATCTGTCATTGAATAAAATAAGGCTGGGCTTGAGCTAATGGTTTGTAAAGAGATGAATAATGGTAATAGTGTAATCATAATTCACAATGTCTCTTGCTGGCATTTTGTTGCTGCCATTGCAAGTGCTTGCTGAACTACCGTATTTTTCGGATTATAAGGCGCACTGTCGACAAACGGGTCGGTTTTCATAGATAAGGCGCACCAGTATATGTTGTTCCAGTGTCTTTCTAATTTTTGCTATATAACTTTGCACTGTCCACTTTTTGCTGTAACAAAACAAATTTCCCACGTGTGGGACTAATAAAGGTTATCTTATCTTACATTAATGACTAACCTCATATTGTGGCTGGATTATCTCAGTTGTTCTCCCCTACAGAAGTTTGGTCCGTTTACAGCAATTTTCCATGCGATTGCATTTGTCAAAAAAACATCGGGAACTTTTATCAAGTGGAAAAAAGTTAGCGTTCAGGTTCACTGTGTTATGCTTTGTTATGCTAACATAGCTGTGTCACTAGCGATCACTAGCACAGCATTATATACCATCTAGCCCTACTTCAGTAACCCTACAAACATCACTATTGTGTACTTTTCTGTCTTCATTCATGTTGGTAGTGATAGCAGCCAGATTGCTACATTACATTGTTTTCATGTAATCTGCATGAAAACAAGCGCTCACTCTTCCTGCTCAACAAATGACAAGGGCGGAGCCTTATACCACGTGATACAGAAGCTGTGCCGTGTGATGCTAAAATTAGCAGGAAAAAACAACGGAGAGCACGTCAGGGATGAGAAAGTGACAGGAGAAAATCCGTCCCGGTCAACCACCCAAACATCAATAACGGGAACCTTATACAGCGCTTCCCTTTACCCGTCGAACTCCCGCAGGCACAAAGAAATTACGGAGGCTATCACTTATCACCTGACCAAAGATATGGCTCCCATCAACACTGTGCAAAACGAGGGATTTAGGAAAATGATCAACACCCTAGACAAACGCTACACAGTGCCGTCCCGCAACTATTTTTCTATTGTTGCACTACCTGCTCTGTACACGCAGCGTCGAGCAACGGTGGAGACGGAATTTCGTTCGAGGTCAGTAAACACAGCCAGAATTCATAGATAAGGCGCACCAGATTATAAGGCGCTCTGCCGATTTTTGAGAAAATTAAAGGATTTTAAGTGTGCCTTATAGTGTGAAAAATATGGTAGTCTCTGCTACATCAGCATTTACGTGCTCTAGGTGATCGATTCTGTAATTATCTTTCTTAAATGTGTTTATTTTTTCCGTCTTCTTCTTCATTAAAAAAGTGTTTTACCAGGTGCTTTGCCTACCCTTCGTAGTTGTATGCATTCTTTATTCTCTTTGTCCACACTTTCTAAATACAGATTAGTTTGATTTTCACTCTTGCTTCATGCAAGTCTCTCGGAGGCTCTTCCTTTGTTATCCTATCATTGATCAACTGTGGAGGGCAGCACAAACAAATTTTTAATTTCGATTATGATTTTGGCATATCAGAATTAAAAGAACATGATCATACAATATTTAAAATGCATGCTCATCATATTGGCATATCCTATTCAAAGAGTACTGTCTGTTTGCAGAGCAACAGAACTAATCTAACTAACCTTTACCCTGAAAACACACGACAGTCTGCGGTATAGTTAATGCGTAAAGACCAAGAAAAACAACGTTTTATGTGAATCGTTCAAATTGTCAACTTGGATATCAGTAAAAATGAGCTTGTGCAGTGTGTCAGTGCAGCACAGTGTAAATGTGAAATCAGTGGTCTGTTATTTAATTTTGCTAAGTTTCAGTACAAAGATTTATACAAAGCAATGTTCTGTTTACATCAGAGTGCAGAGAATTCAACAAATGAATAATAATGACTTTACTATTGAACAACGTCACTTTGGACATAATTGTGTGGCTCTAGTTGGTTGGTTGATGTGTTAACAGCTATGCAGAGCAGTGCTAGACTGAATGGTTAAATGATTTTCCACATTGTTTGTAGCTCCTTTGGGCTGACCTGCTTTCAGCCAAATTCCTGCTCAGTGATGTTGCAGCAGTGTTAACCCACAGTAGTGTTTTACTCTAAGGTTTCCATAGCAAAACAGTCTCTCAAACTGTGGTGTGGTCAATCAGTCTGCGTTTGCTTTTCTTTATTCCGTGCAAGAGGGGTAGCATTCATTGTGATAAGGCCATGCTGGTCTTTCCTGTTTTAGAAATGCTTTTCATGTGTGAATGAAAGGGCTTCCTGCTGATCCAAGAATAGATGAGAGGGAAGCGAAACGCATAAATCTGTTTAGAAATATTGTGTAATAATAGCTTCTTCTTGTGTTTTAAAATGTAGAAATACATCTGTTTGAATTAAAGTGCACTCATTTGAAGGCAAACTAGTAGTTCATTCACACAGCAGCTGCATGGGATGTTGCCATAACTGAATAGAGAGTGCTTGGTTATGCTGACCATCTATTTAAATTAATTTAAGCTATGTAGTATCTCTTGCTGTGTTTTCATGAAACAAACTGTTGCTAGATATTAGTGAAAGCTGATGTGTTCAGGGTCAGAAGGATTCTCCACATAGGCCGTTTCCCTTTGTCCGGTGTTTGAATAAATGTTGTCTTAGTAAACAAGGCTTCCATACTGGACAATGGCAACGATAAGAGGCATGGAAGCTGCAGTGACGTTACTGTATGATGTCACCTCTCCACTGTTCAAAAAAAATGTTCAGATCAGTTTTCAGTTCTTTCCTCATAGCTTGTAGTAAGACTTGTTCTGTACAGTTGTTTGCACTGTCATTGAGAGGGAACCAGGTTACACACTGTGTGGTTGGGGCAGGGTTGTGGAGAGGGTGTGTCCTGTCATTGATAAAAGGTCTCTTTCGTTGAGCAGTTTTCAGAACTGTGAGTGTGTTTGCTGATTAGAATTGAACTAGGCAAAATTTTTAGAAGGGGGTCACATTTTTATCTCAAGACTCTTAAAAATGAACATTTGCCAACAAAGATGGGAGTGATCCAATATGCTTTAACCCCCCCCCCCCCCCCCCCCCCCCCCCCCTCCAACATAAAACATTTCAGGACTACAAGTGAATGTGTAAAATTTTATGGCTGGTTAATTTAAGCAGGCAGTAATAGATTGTGCACCTTTAACACACAGATTAAGATTTATTAAGCGTCATTATAAGTATAGTAACAGCTGTCTACTGAAAAGACAAAAGATATTTATGTCATTTGCACCCACGGATTTATTTTGAATAAAATGAGAAAGCATTGTAACATTTCTGAGGCCATTTTTCCTGAAAGCAAAGCATTATACAACCATTACCAGTTTTATTCACATTACTGCAATAGGATATATGTTTATTTTTTGTAAATGATTGCTGCGCATGATATAGCAGTTATGTCTGATCAAAGATGCAAATACTTGGCCATAAATAAAAATGTATATACACGGTAACGGTCTTGGGTTTAAACACAAAACCATGTTCTAAATAGTTGTGATTATTCAGCAGTTGTACAACTGTGGTATATTACTCATTGACAGCCAAAAATTGGAGGAAGTTGCAACAGCAAAACATGGTGCATGGGATGGTTTTTGTAGTTTCATTTCCTTTAAATTTACGTTATACCAGTGTTGGCTGCATGTGGTTGATAATTGCCTTTTTCTTATTTTTCATGTTGAGTATTATTCGTATAGTTAAGCAATGAAAACTGCTTCTTCTTGATACTCTCGCTCAGAGCTGGCTTTGCCCATTGCTCCTCTGACTGTCCTCAGCAAGCACTGCTGTGTCAGGGTTTGTGTAAGGCAGGCAGGATACCCTGTTTCCAGCCTTTGTCAGTAAGCAGATCTGCAGAACTTGCTGGTGTTACATGCGGCAAATTGTTTCACACACAGCCTGAGGCTTTATTTTTATGCAGGTTAATTTTTTCACGTGTCCTGTCTCTCTCTTCATGGAACACCTACAAGTAATTGAAGCTAAAGCTAAGGCGTGCTCTAATGTACTTGAGTTTCCCTCAGGGATTCAAATTGGTGTTAATTTAGGTAAAACTTGGACAAAATAAAGCACCAGTGGTTGTCTATATGACGTGACAGAATCCTCTTCATGCACTGATATTGGTATATATTGTGTTGGCAAACCAGCTCCTGTGAAACATAATAATTTCTGAGATGTCAGACTGTGAATAGTTCCTGTTAGTCAGAGTAAAGAGACACTTGAGTGTTATGTAATGATGTTGCAGTTTCCTCTTTGGCCCATACTTTGAGAACTTGGCTGTGCATTAGCTCTCCACCCAGGCCAGGCAATAACTGTTACATCCAGTACAAAACTACATGTGTCCAAAGAACTGCTGCCTAGCTCCAGTATGGCAAACTCATCCGCTCTCTGTGGTAGTGCACAGTAGCTGAGTTTAAAGTCCCAACATTCTTAGTGGACCCTGTTGTTTGGTCAACTCCTGGCATTAATTTGACTATAGATTTGTCAAAGGCTTAGGTTGAAATTGTGACAGGAACAATGTGACGTATTGTTTCCCAAGATGATCTTCATATTTACCTAACGAACCTTTTGCTGCCCAGTTCTGTTCAGGCTCACATGGTTCTGCTTTTTTCCCCTTGTTTCTTTTAGCTCCAAAACTTAGGGATCAATCCGGCCAACATAGGCTTCAGCACCCTAACCATGGAGTCTGATAAGTTCATCTGTGTGCGTGAGAAGGTGGGTGAGCAGACTCAGGTGGTGATCATCGACTTGGCCGACCCCAACACACCTATCCGCAGGCCCATCTCAGCTGACAGCGCCATCATGAATCCAGCCAGCAAGGTCATTGCACTTAAAGGTATGGCAGTCTATTTACATTTCAAAGGCTGCATGTCTCTGAGTGCAGTGCATTACCACAGAGAGAGGGAAATGTGTTAAATCCTGTGTGTTAAATATCAGGGTTTAACACAAACGTTAACTAACCACTTGTAAGGGACTTACAGCATTTCATTAGGACATGTTTTTCTTCTATATAGCAACATGTTATCCATTTAAAATTTTAAGAATATTATGAATTATTTTCACTTATTTATGTCCATACACATCCAGCTACTTTAGTTTTCCATTGTGGATTAGTTTTTAATGGCCAACATGTATGTTTTTGTTTTTTTTCTTCCTCAAAACATTTGTCCTGTAAATACTCAGAATGGGATATTTTTTATTCTTTTTGTCCAGCATCCATGATTGCTTTGACTTTTTTGTTGTTTTTGTTTTTGTCTTCTCTTTTTTTTTTTTTCCTTTACTGCTTTCTTATGTGTTTGCAGACGGTGAGTTGAAATTTAACTACTTCATTGTGGAAGTAAAATCCTGTTTAAAGCAACATTTATAAGCTGAATATCCATTTGAAGCATAGAGACTACTGTAGAGTTTGTTTGCTCTTAGAGCCTCAGCACTAATGGGCTAGGTTTAAGTATTCTTTACACACATGTTTAACCAAGTTTTAGTGCATTCTTGAAATTCCTTTCCACATCTCAGCCAATATTCTGTAAACAGGATTTAGCTTTCACAGTTTTACGGCTTGCTGGCATTTCATCATTTTTGTTTTATGTACAAGTGATTTAGAACCTGTTGCAAGTGTGATAATACTGTGGGTAAAATGATTTCATTTTAATTTGCATTTCTTGGTTTCCGTTTGAAATTCATGTCCTCTTCCATCTGTGTTATGTTGTAATTAACTTTCTTCATTTGTCTCAAAGCTATGCTTAATAATTTTTATTAATTGTTCGCTGTAATAAGAACTAAATATTACAGTTTGTTACAAGACCAGAGAGCACAGGAATTTATCTTGTAATCTGTGCGAGAAGTCTAATGCCACCTGTCATCAGCACTGACTTTACTTCACATGGTCCTAATGGGACATTACTCTGTCACGTGTAGTGCCTGATGAGGATTGAATTGGGTCACAACATAGAATGAAGAGTAATCTGTAAGGCTTGCTTGTCAGGGTGTGGAAATGATAAAATTATACTCATAAGTTTACTGTGGTAGCTTATCCAAGAGCTCAGAAACCTTGAGTATCCTCATGTGTTTAGTCCATGAGCTTACTTATGCACCTTTTTAAAGATTTTGTGAGCAAAGCAATTTTGGTTTTTTTGGGGGGGGCAAAGCTTTGTCCCTGTGTTCTCAGTGATATTATGTCACGACTTGGTCATTTCACACACATGCTGCAGCCCTGGTTTTGTTCAGGTTCATGCCTGATGGAGATGCTTGTAAGAATGTGAGTGTCTCACTCACTAAGCTTGGACAGCTGCCTGCGCCCATATCATGAAACAGGTACTTGTTTGGTGATTGCACAATGAGCATGTGGGTGTTTTGGGTCCTGCCTCTTGCTCACTCAGGTCCAGCCAATAGTCTTGTCTAAATCAAGTGAATTTCCAGTAGGGATAACATGTATGACTCAGATTTTCTCCTGTTGTGTTGCATGTGTGATGGTGCACCTGTGGACAATGTGTCAACATGAGTCCCTCCACATTGCCCACTATTCATGTGTGGGGAAAAAAACACACGGTATCAGTGATTTATTTATTGAGGGAACTGGTGTCCGTTTTTTAAGGCAGTTCATAAAAATGCTTAAAAAAAGCACCTTATCACAGCAAACAGGAGCTATATATGTACAGGAACAGGAAGCACAACAGTATATAGAGCGCAGCAGATGCAAACTGTTGCCTTGTATTTTTGCAGTGTAAGGCCAGTGTAGCTCTTTCTTGTTCAGTCCCATAGTGAAGATGCTTAGTTGACCTCGTCTTGTGACACAGTTTGAGCGTTAACTCCTCCATGTAACCTAAGGTTGACCACAAAACACACACGTACACACACACCGCCAGACGCTAATCATGATTGAATTTCAAATATTGCATGCTCTTTGAAATTTGGCTGCTACTGCTGCAAGTGGTCCATTTACCAATCTGCTTATTGTACTTTGGCTTAGTAATGGCAAAATAATCTTCACGGTTTGGCTGATGCATTGGTCTTCGCTTTTCTGACACAAGGTAAAAAGTGAAGAAGTCACACTGCTTCTTAGTAAAGCTTTAGCTTCTCAAATTAACCCCAACTAATAATACAGAAAATGCAGGTGAGTGAACTTTCTTCTAATTGTTTCAAATATGTTTGAAACATTCCAAATATTTATTATTTTTAGCACACTATTTAATATTCACAACACCATACTCACTAGTCTGTGTCCTCTAATCTAGAATGACTTGTACTAAGAAAGAGGTAGGCATGTATCGAACCATTCGGTGACAGTCGGCACCTCTAATCCTTCATTAATTTTGTCACACGTGGAAAATGACCTTTCTCAATAATTGTATTCATGTTGATAATTCTTCATGCAGTCAGTGGCAGTAAGCAGAAGTGTTTTTATTGGCTTCCTACATTGATGCACCATTTGGTTTAAATTATGAATTTGTATGCACTTAAGTTCACGTCGAGCCTATCGCACCTTTTGTATTCTGGAAATAAATTCACATTAGGGCTGCTCAATTAATCGAATTTTAATCATGATTACGATCTGGGCTTTCAACGATCATTAAAAATGACTGAGCCGATTATTAGCCCCTCCCTCATTTATCCGCGACACCTTAAAGGCCGGTCCGTGAAAATATTGTCGGGCATAAACCGGTCCGTGGTGCAAAAAAGGTTGGAGACCGCTGATTAAGAGGACCCGAGGGAAGCTCGGAAAGCTAAGCAGAAGTTATTTGGAGAGTGACTGCCGTTGGTTGAAAAGAGAGTTTAAAAAAAAAAAACTTCAGTGGTGTTGCACACTATTTTATATTATTTTTTAAAGTCATTGTTAACCCTTTAAAGCCGGTCAGAGCTGCACGCTCCGTTTTGCGTAACTACTGTTAAATCCCTGTAGAACCTGAACCGTGTAAGCTAGCGCAATAATTTGTTTTGCATATGAAACCGGAGGAGTTGTACTTACATCTGATGCCATCAGCTTGTCCTCGGTCACGGTTTCGTTCCACATAAAGCTTTGCAAAAATTGCATAAAAAGCGCTTGCAGGAACAAAAACATAATATTCCAGAAACACGCTTTGCCGTTCCTATCAGCTGTTCGTAACACTTCCCACAGTGAAATGATGCACCTGCTGTTTTCTTTGCAAATTTGCATCATAGGATTGTTTTTTGTTTTTCCTGCAGTATATAAAAATTGCTGTATCTCCAAAATAAAACTATGAAGACACTCAAAATAAGTTTCCTGTTGTTGTAAACTATTTTTTGCAACTTTATTGTATTTAAAGTTTTGAGGGATAAACCTCTTAAATTTCTCCAAGTAGAAATATATGTAAACAAAACAAAAGCGATTTTCAATTTTTTTTGTAGTTTATTGCACTTTTTTGCAATTAATGTAGTTACTATGGACTTAATGCATACATATTATTAAAATATGGGCTATAACAGTTGTATTGATGTATAGCAACTTGAAATGCTCCCACAAATGGCACTACAGCATGTAAAAAAATAATATAAGCTCTGGTGGACTTGGTTCTATAGTAGGTCTTAAAGGGTTAAATAAATATCGTCAAATAATCGTGATCTCAATTTCAGTGAAAATAATCGTGATTATCATTTTTGCCATAATCGAGCAGCCCTAATTCACATTCTCCTTTTTTTTTTTTTTCTCTCACTACACTTCATATGACAAAAATTGCAAAATGCAGCTTGTTCGATGTTTTTCATCTTATCAGTTGTGGCATTGTTGCTTGATGACCTCTGTGCCATCAAAACAACATTTCAAATTTCTTGTCTCTTTAAAAAAGAAATGGTGTGCTTCTTTTCCTATGGGAGGTTTTTGTGTGCGTCTCTCTGTGTGCACGGACTCGCTCTTATCGTGAGCTATAACA
Organism: Rhamphochromis longiceps; assembly: GCF_057381845.1. Taxonomy (NCBI): domain Eukaryota; kingdom Metazoa; phylum Chordata; class Actinopteri; order Cichliformes; family Cichlidae; genus Rhamphochromis; species Rhamphochromis longiceps. The sequence continues at coordinate 1,986,198 of NC_140566.1, forward strand.
TTCTCCTGTGGCCTGGTTCCTGCCCTGTTTCTCCCCCTTGTAGCTGCCAAAACTCTTCAGATCTTTAACATTGAGATGAAGAGCAAGATGAAGGCGCACACCATGACCGACGATGTTACCTTTTGGAAGTGGATCTCTCTTAACACAGTTGCACTTGTGACTGACAATGCCGTCTACCATTGGAGCATGGAGGGTGACTCACAGCCCGTGAAAGTCTTTGACCGGCACTCTAGCCTGGCAGGCTGCCAGATCATCAACTACCGCACTGATGCCAAGCAGAAGTGGCTCCTGCTCATCGGCATCTCAGCTCAGGTAGTTTGTTCTGCATGTGTTCTGGTTTAACAAAAAACAAAGCCAAGGTTCGTAATCTATGGTCGAAGCATGTCAGTCACAAGGAATATGCGGTCATAATTACCTTATGCATGTTTATATCTTTCATTCTGGGGGGGTTTGTTTTTTCTTTCAGCAAAATCGAGTGGTGGGAGCCATGCAGCTGTACTCTGTTGAGAGAAAAGTTTCTCAGCCCATTGAAGGCCATGCTGCCAGCTTCGCCCAGTTTAAGATAGAAGGGAATGCAGAAGAGTCAACTCTGTTCTGCTTTGCTGTCAGAGGCCAGGCTGGAGGGAAGGTGACTGGTTTTTACAAACATAATTGTGAAAAGTGATTTCTCTCGTATGGTTTTGTTACAAATGTTTTGTCCTCATCATAGTTGCACATCATTGAAGTGGGAACCCCACCAACTGGTAACCAGCCATTTCCTAAGAAAGCAGTGGATGTCTTCTTCCCTCCAGAAGCCCAGAATGACTTCCCTGTAGCCATGCAGGTATGTTTGTGTGACATCAGTAGCATGAAAGGTAGTACTAGGTTGGCAAAACTGCAGTTTATCAGTGTTTTAAAAGACCAGTTTGGCTGATGTGTGGTGATGTTTTTGTTTTTTAATTGTTCATAATTTCTTTTACTGACAAGGAAATCTCTGTTAGAATAACTTTATAGAGCGCCAAATCACAATAACAGTTGTCTCCAGGTGCTTAACCACCAGACCACTTGTCCACCAAATAGTGATGTACAACAAACATCAGCCACTATGGTTGCTAAATGTCATCTTATTTGCTGGTAGGCCCATATTTTTCATCATGGCTGGTCATCCGTGTATCTTACACACATGAAACCCATACTTTCAAAAGCAAGTCTCTGATTTCTGTAGACGTCCCTGACCTCTCACTGAACTCAGAAATACACTTTGAGTAGGTACTGTTTTGGTGATGTTTCAGATAGCAATGCACAGCTTTATGTAACATCACTAAATTGGTTTTTGACAGATAAGCTCAAAGCACAATGTGGTTTTCCTGATTACCAAATATGGCTACATCCATCTCTATGACTTGGAGACTGGCACCTGCATCTACATGAACCGCATCAGTGGAGAGACCATCTTTGTCACCGCTCCACATGAGGCCACCTCAGGCATCATTGGGGTCAACAGGAAGGGGCAGGTAAGAATGTCACGATGTGCTAATTCTAACTGCTCATGGAAATTAAAGTGATGCCTGGAGTTGCTGTCTTGTTCATGTCGAAACGGAACGTGCAACCGTATATTTTCCACTCAGTTTCCTAAGAATCTGTATATAATATATCATAACATCTTAATTTATAGTTCAATTTTACTATTTAAATCTTGTTTCATCTCTAGTCCTAGTAATATCCAGCAAATATGACGCTGGGCAACAACAAACATCAGCTGACAGCAGCATCTCTTTGTTTGTCTGTTGTCATCAGGCAGGTTCACTTTGCCAGGAGTCATTATAAATAATCCAAGGTGTAGTGTTTCACAAACAGAAAGCAGCGACTGTTGCGCCTTACTGCTTTTCTGAAGCAGAACCAGAGAAGAGAACTGGATACAGCTAGCTGATGAATAATGATCCAGCCAGGCCACACACCACATGAATAATTGAGCGCAGAGAGGAAAGCTGATCTCAGACTGTGACAGATCTCACAGTCTGCCAGAGCAGTGTGTGTGTGTGTGTGCGCGTGTGTGTGTGTGTGTCACAAGCACACAGAGACAGTGATCTGAGAGAGAATAGGCCGCTGTCTGCGCCACTTACTGATTCTGGTTAACTGGGTTGGTTACCAGCAAAATTAGTAATTGGATACTGAGTAATAAATTACTCCAGTGCTATATACTTCCATCAAGTAGCCAGGTGAAAGGAAAATTGGTCTCAACTAGACTAGCAGCATAATGTTCACCGGGGGCGGTTAAATCAACATAACCATATTTTTATGGAAATGTCGGGGAGTAGAAAAACATCATTATTACCTCGTAAACATTTCAGGTGGGAAAACATTACATTATCATACAGTGCTAAGATATTGAGCTCATGAATGTAAAATCAGTGAGTGCATGAGGAGAGTATCCTGGCCTGTCAGTGACATGCATTGATTATAGGTGTAGCACTGAACTGCTGCACAGAAACCCGACAGGGGTGGAGGAGGTAACATGGAGAATTTAAATGACAGAGTACGGGTGGAAAAAGGCCCATGTCCCATCAGCGTGTGATGCAGAGTGGGAAGCACATCCTGGTGCTCTCTGTCAGTGTAGATCCTCTCGGTAGTGTCTGCCTGAAATGAGCTTTGCTATTTGTTCTTGGTGGATCTGTCTCAACTAGGTTTATCACTTGATACTTGATATTTTTTTCCTAGCATTTAGGAACAAAATGTTAGGCCACCCTGGGCTTAGTGTGCAGGCTGGTCTCCCTCATGATAGTAATTATCGGACTTTAATATCAGCCTCTACAAGCGTACTCTCCTCTGGACACATGTAGTGCGCACTGAGCAGAACACAGGATGAACACTAGGAAACCTTTTGTTAAACTCCTTTTCCTTCTTTTTTGTTTATTTTCATGTATTTACATTTCCACATTACTTCCATTTAGTCCAGTAACATTATAGTAAGTGATCCTGCTTGAGTAGTTGCCAGACTTCACACACAAGCCCTGTGTTACACTGAGCCACTAAAATAACATTTGCATTCAGCACCCATATCCCAGTGCTAGACGGAGTTTAATTTCATTGCACATACTTAAATTTAACATCTTGACTACTGATTTATTTATTTATTTTTGGTTACCTGACAAAAGTGTATTGAATCATGCCTCTGTGGTCATAATGTATCTAAGATGAGTTAAAGTACAAAAGACTGTTTTTCCAATCAACGTTTCATTGTGTATTTGACCAAATCTGTGAATCTGTTCCACATGCCTGACATAAACTTCACAGATTGACTTTGACTTTAAAAATGTCTTTTCCTGTGGCACAGGTTCTGTCTGTCTGTGTGGAAGAGGAAAACATCATTCCCTACATCACCAACGTGCTGCAGAATCCAGATCTGGCTCTCCGCTTAGCTGTCCGCAACAACCTCACGGGAGCCGAAGAGCTGTTTGCACGCAAGTTCAACAACCTGTTTGCTGCTGGCAACTACTCCGAGGCCGCCAAGGTTGCTGCTAATGCACCAAAGGTACATTAGTGACTTCCATGGTCTTTTACTGCCCGTTTTGTCTTTTATCATTGCTTTATGGCTTTTCTCATATTCTGCTGACATTTCTTCACTCAGGGCATCCTGCGCACTCCAGATACCATCCGTCGTTTCCAGAGTGTTCCCACTCAGCCTGGCCAAACCTCCCCCTTGCTGCAGTACTTTGGTATCCTGTTAGACCAGGGTCAGCTCAATAAGTTTGAGTCCCTGGAGCTTTGCAGGCCTGTCCTCCAGCAGGGGCGAAAGCAGCTTTTGGAAAAGTGGTTGAAGGAAGACAAGGTACTGTACATCCATCTAAGCGCCAGCTCGCAGGAAGTCGCTCTTCCTGAGCTGCCTGTTATGTTTACACAACTTGCCTGTTATCTTGGATCAAGCAGGATCACGTGATATGCAAGGAATTTAGGAAGTCCCCTTCAGAAACTTTGAATCTACAAATTCTCCATGGTTAAGAAAAAAGTGAATTATGCATTTGAGTTGATTTTCATTCACTTAATATTTGCTATATTTTCTATATCAGTGGAGAACCAATCCCAACAGTCTTAGAGAAGTCCATCAAAGTGTTAATACTATAATCTAGATCAGATCTCTAATCCCTAAACCTAACCAAGGAAGGTAAAAAGAAACTAAAATCCGGCAGAACAGCTTGTGATAAAAGACCGAAACAGCCCGTGAAGGCACACAACAATGTGTCCCGCTGGTAAAGTTTCTGCCTTTCCTCAGCCATCCCTCAAGACTTTATTTGAAGCAGTGCATTGTCAGGGATTGTAACATCTAGTCCTTTTACTGAAACAGTGTTAAGATTTTTTTATTGTCATACATTTATTATTTGCATTTAAACAATGTTTTTTTTTGCTTGTTGTTGTTTTTCATAATTGTCTCTCTTAAACGTCTGATGCTTCTTGTGTATTCCAGTTGGAGTGTTCTGAAGAACTGGGTGACTTGGTGAAGGCGGTGGATCCTACCTTGGCTCTCAGTGTGTACCTGAGGGCCAACGTTCCCAACAAGGTCATTCAGTGCTTTGCAGAGACTGGTCAGTTTCCTAAGATTGTCCTGTACGCCAAAAAGGTATGTCTAAGATTGCATTTGGCCATTACTTTTAATTATCTGTACTCTGGATTTTATTTATTTTTTAATCTAGTTTAATGAAATTGGTTCTGACCATTAAGTGGAGTGGAGAGAGCTTGTTGGTTATTGTAGCATTTTCTTTCTTTGTTCCAGGTCGGCTACACACCAGACTGGATCTTTCTGCTCAGGAATGTGATGCGGATCAATCCAGAACAGGGCCTGCAGTTCGCACAGATGCTAGTCCAAGATGAAGAGCCACTGGCTGACATTACACAGGTAGGATATGAAGGATATGTAGTGATGCAGTATGTTTTTATTTTTGATACAGTAGTCCAACAGTTATTTTATTTTGAAATTGTGTTATGTGACCTTGAGGTCACTTAATTATCACTTTCTCTGTGATTAACAAGTCAGCCTGAAATTGTCCCAGAATGTAAACAAATAGAATTTTTAAGTGCAGAATGAGTTTACAGCTACAATGCAGACTTTATTTGCAGTAGGCATGGCTGCAAACCGTATATGTGTGAAGTTAGAGAAGCATGTGCTTTCTTAAGTGAGTGAATGAATAAAACACGCTTAATGTTGTTTTCATGTTTATTTGTCAAGTACTTGGTAACAAATAAACAACTGACCAATACAAAGGACAATAGTCGTTGTTGTGCTCTGGAGCCTCCGTGATCTCAGTGTTAGGGGCACATTAAGCGGTTCTCTGGCTGCCGCAGGTTCTGGTCAGTGTTTCTCTAGCTAGCCTCAGAGCAACAAGGACTGCTGTCACCAGCTGCAGTTCAAGAAGGTGGAGTTAGCTGTATTTGGCCACAGAACCAGAGCCTCTCTGGGATGGCCTGAGAAAGACATTGAGGACCACTACAACAACAACCCGGCCACACAGCAAGGAGTGCAGGACAAGAAGGGTAGCTGGGTAGCATTAGCTGAACTTTCAAAATAAAGGCACGGGTGTTTCAGTAGTAAATTGAAAAGGATGTCATCATTCTGTTAGGCAGAAATGACAACTTAAAAAAAAAAAAAATACTATTTGGTGTTTATTATTGTGTCATATACTTATGCCTGCCTACTTCAGTGTGGAAAACACTGAATAAGTTTATTGAGCATAAGTATTAGAGATGGCACGACACCACTTTTTTATGTCCAATACCGATATCATAAATTTGGATATCTGCCGATACCGATATGACTCTGATATATTGTATTTTTTAATCAATAAAACTGTTGTTTGTTTTTTTTTAAATATTTTGTTCATACTCAAGTTTAAAAAAACCCACTAAAGCTATTCTGTTATACCTGTATGCAAAAAATACACTGCACCCAAAATATTTCATAGTTCAGCAATAATGAGCAAATAAACTTAAACCTGCTCCATCCTCCCTATTCTGGTATTTTAAAGAGTATTTAGCAGAAATATTAAGCAACCAAACTAATAGGGTTGCAAACTCCCAGCAAAAATAATAGGAAACCACCCCCCACCTCGTGATACTTAATCGACGTAATCAACCATAATTTAATGCACGTGTTTAAAAATAAAAAGCACAGAAATAAATTATTTTTCTACAATAATTAAATAGATTCAACATCTTTCTTCTACAGAGCTGCAGACTGCACAGATGGTTCCCAAAGGACAAAGTACTATAGCTTACTAGGGTATATTAGACTTAACAGTTACTATATACAGTAATGGACTTCTATACATTTTACACCAGATTAAAACTTTGGGTGTAAGATTCAGATAATTATTTATTAAAAGCTCGACATTTTAAATGAGAATAAGAAAGAAAAGTATGTCTTTGTGCCCCCTTTTCCCTGTTCATGCCCTGCTGGCCCCCCTGGCTAAACTTTGCTAGATCCGCCCCTGCACAGTTAGGTCAGCTGTAGAAAAAGATCCTGGTGTAGAAAGTAATATTAAATACAGTCTAACAACAGCTTATCAAGCTTCAATGTGCTGCTGCTGTTTATCTGCTGGTTTCCTCTTTCTGGTGCAAAGTGGACCAAAAACAAACGAGAGACGGCCTCGCGACAGAAAAGCCGATCAGCTGATCATTGATCAGTTTCATGATTGAAGGAGAGGGAGAGAGAGGCAGTCGCTCCATATATCGGGAATGCTTTACAAACATTCAGAGATGAACTTACACACTTGCTTTCTTCTCTCTGGGATACCTTCCTCAGAGATGAAATGCTGGTTTGGTAGCGAGGCTCTAAATGCTCAACTAGAGCTGGGCGATATATCGAGTTTTTAAAAAATATCGATATATTTTTATACGAGATATAAGATCTGACAATATCCTTTATATCGATATAGTCTATGTTACGTTATAATTATACTTGTGGAGCCGCAAATTTGCCTCTCTTTCGTCCACTTTTGTCTTTACGCAACTTTACTCGGCCTCGCCCCTCCTTCACTGAACACAACTCCCCCTCCTCCCCCATCGCTTCACCTGCAGGAAGTGACAAGATGGACACGGCCAATCTCCGTTAACTAGTTACTGCACATCGCCCCGTGCGTGGGGCTGGACGCCGTCAACGTGTTAGCTAGCTAACCACGCTAACGAGCTAACCACGCTAACGCCATGCAGCCCAGAGGCGCTGCGCGGCCTAAAATCCTTGCATTTTCTCAAAAATTGACAGCGCGCCTTATGTATGAATTCTGGTTGTGTTTGATGGCCGCGAACCGATTTTATGTGGAACACGGCGCTCAGCAATCTGTCAAAAATGTTTGAGTACGACTTTGGTAAGCTACGGAGCTGCACCGCTTGATGGATTGTCAGAGCATTACAGCTACCGAGGAGCCTTCGCGGAGTGATACGTACTGTGCTTCAACATAATATTACCCTACTGTGTATAAGGACCATAAATGGCACCTGTTCAGAGACGTGGTTACGAAGAGGATTTCAAACTCAATGCTGTCAGTCACAGAGTAGAAGTTGGGAACAGAGCAGCTGTGAAATCTGTCTTTGTTACTATGCTCAGCGTCTTTTAGTTTACATTTTGACTGCACAATTGTGAGCTTTTTGTTATGCACAAAAACAACATTGTTTTCTTTTATTTATGGAGCATGATTATTTAATAAATGCTCATAATTTATTTTTGAGTAAATTTTATGTACATCTGCTCTATGTTAATAAAAGTGCCTGTGTGACATCTGGGACACAGCTTTGACTAAGAACTCTCATTTTGTTCTTACTTTATGGCTTTAAAAAAAAATCGAGATATATATCTTATATCGCCGTCCAGGTAAAAAATATCGAGATATGAATTTTGGGTCATATCGCCCAGCCCTATGCTCAACCAGACCGCCGACAGGTCTCGCACGCCACAGCCGCTCTATCACATGACGTGTACTGGTCCGACGTGCTACGGTTATGAGCTGAGTTACGCCGTGTCGCAAGTTTTGTGAGGTGCTTTTTTGATATTTAATGGATCGGGCTACATTTTTTTTATTTCTCTCCGATATCCGATCCAGTAAATTAGGTCAGTATCGGAGCGATACGTAATATCGATCGGTCCATCCCTAATAAGTATATAATATACTAGTTTATAATGGTGGAAAACACTGAACAAGTTTGAGCACACGTTTATGTTTCTAAATCTTGCCTTTCACATGGTATAAAGGAAATTCACCTCTTCCTTTACTTCCTGCCTGTGCATAACCTCCGTGCTGCAAATGTCAACCGCTGACACAGCTCGTGTTCCTAAAGTGCAACAGAGCAGCTGATAGGAACACAAATCATTGCATCACAGGCAGGCTTTTTTTTTTTTTTTTTAAACAGTTACTGTATTCAGACAACTTTCACTTGTCATTGCAACTTGTCTAAAAGCTTTAGAGAACTGTGTGGGCTGCATTCCTCACATTTAATCCTTTAAGTGGTGCCGAACATTAGACTGCTGACAAGAATGTTGGGTTTATATCAAAGGTGAAAGCTGCAGTAAATAAGTGCTACCATATTTGATACAAACAGGCCTTTTTTGTTGTTTTTTTAATACTTCTCAGCTGTACAAGTGTAGTCTAATTTTTGGTTTATTTCTTACCTGTGGTTCTGTTTTTGTCCAGATTGTGGATGTGTTTATGGAGTACAACCTGATTCAGCAGTGCACATCATTCCTTCTGGATGCCCTGAAAAACAACAGACCCTCAGAAGGACCTCTCCAGACTCGCCTGCTGGAGATGAACCTCATGCATGCACCACAGGTAGACCAATATGCACACACTTGAAAGAATGAAATGAATCCATTTGTTAAGCATGAATCCCTGTTTTCTAATGATTCGTCTCATGGTGTAGGTTGCTGATGCAATCCTGGGCAACCAGATGTTCACCAACTATGATCGTGCCCACATTGCCCAGCTGTGTGAGAAAGCTGGACTCCTGCAAAGAGCACTCGAGCACTACACTGACCTGTATGACATCAAGCGTGCTGTGGTGCACACACACCTGCTCAACCCAGAGGTAGGCTTCATTTACCTACACAGTCAAAGTGTTTTCCCATCTGGCAAATGTGTCATTGCTTGCTGTAGATTGTACAGCCTCTGAATTAACTTTTCCCCCCCCCCACACAACCTCCAGTGGTTGGTGAACTACTTTGGCTCATTGTCAGTGGAAGATTCTCTGGAGTGCCTCAGGGCCATGCTCTCAGCTAACATCCGCCAGAACCTGCAGATCTGCGTCCAGGTGGCGTCCAAGTACCATGAACAGCTCACCACACAGGCTCTCACTGAACTCTTTGAGTCCTTCAAGAGCTTTGAAGGTGAGACATAAAAATTCATTCTTAACATTCTTTATTATATCAGTAATCCATAATCCAGCCAATACAAATAGCTCACTTGTACCTACTGCTCAACATGGTTTTTAGGGTTTTCCATTAGATGGTAGTACCTGCTACCAGGTACTTCTTTAATACCTACTTGACCGGGGTTCCAAGCAATCTGAATGTGTGACGTCAGCAGACTACATGCCACTGCTTGGCTAGTCAGTGGCATTACACAATGAGTCATGAAAGCATCTCCTTCACCAACATCAAAATTGCCCTTTTTGAAACCCAGTAATAAGGGACAAGCATTTTAGATGGTACTCGATTATCAGGGAAAACGAGACGATCTGAGTAGGTACTAATAGGTAAACTAATTGGGGAAGAACAATATTTTAATGTCAGCAATGTCCCTATCCACATGGATCCCATTTGAAGCTTAATTTTAACTGTGTGTTCCCCTCAGGTTTGTTCTATTTCCTGGGCTCTATTGTAAACTTCAGTCAGGATCCTGAAGTTCACTTCAAATACATCCAAGCTGCCTGCAAGACGGGCCAGATCAAAGAGGTGGAAAGGATCTGCAGAGAGAGCAACTGCTACGATCCTGAGCGTGTCAAGAACTTCCTCAAGGTAGTGACAGGGATGACTGGAGCGATCAAACACTGACACAAGCAGCTTTTATGACTTTGACTCTTTTAATTTTTGTTATTCTTTTACCCTCGCCTGTTATTTTTCAGTTGGTTCCTACTGGTGCTTGTTTGTAACCTGTAACGCTGTCAGAACTTTATCAGTAGTTTTATGAATTTAATGTTGGGTTGATCAAAAGTTTAAACTCTCCTGAAATCTCTATTTTATAATCAGACGTTGCTTACAGTGCATAGTCTGTCTTTATATTTTATAGAAAAGCCAAGCTGCACACATTGACAGTTTACCTGTATTTGTTGCAAATTGTTCAACCAGCAGTCCTGATGGCAGTCAATTATCTTTTGTCCTTTTCCTCTTTTGTCTTTGGAATGGCAGGACATGTATCAGGTAAATCTATTCCTCCCCACAGTGCAGGATTCATTCCCTGCTTTTCTTTCACCCCTTTCCCATTATTTTCAGACACATGATTGAAACTGGGATTTGTATGGAGGCGTATATGTTTATACACCACAGTCCATACACCTGCTGGGGTGTATCTATGTGTAGCCACTGATCTATTAACTTTACGTAGTCGTAGTCATTCATTGGCTCTTGCGTGTGCAGGTAACGGTGACCGTGTTAGGCTCCTTTACTTCACATTTAAACACAGAAAGTGTCGGTTTGTGTTGTGTGTAATCTTGTAAGGAGCTTTTTTTCTAGTGCAGCATGTTGTTGGATAGTCGTGTCAAGATGCACAATCCCAGTTTTGTTTTTTAAATCCTGTGGATGGCAGCAGTGTTTCAGTACTGCTTAGTGAGAACTGGCATCTCTGCTTATTAGTATGAAGGAAGTTTATTGTTCTTTAGTGCGAAACACACACGTTGTTTTCAATAGTTTGACCATCCCTTTAGCCTCCCTAGCTAACAAAGCCAAGACGCTTGATTTTGTTTCTATGTGGTTTTTTTAACTGATTAAGTCCTGATACTTTTAAATAACAGACATTTTTTGGTGATTATAATTATAGAGGGCAGAAACCAAACCAATCTAAACATTCGACTGTGTACAGATTCACTGACTACACTCTCTTCCCCATTACTCTGTGATGCACAGGAAGCCAAACTAACTGACCAGCTCCCACTCATCATCGTCTGTGACCGTTTCGACTTTGTCCACGACCTGGTCCTCTACCTGTACCGCAACAACCTGCAGAAATACATTGAGATCTATGTTCAGAAGGTAAGAGTCAACACAGAGACATTTAGTTTTCAGAGCACGGTTCATTCACAGATCAAGGAGAGATTTATTGTGAAATCTTTGCTTAGGTAAATCCGAGCCGTCTGCCTGTGGTGGTTGGTGGCCTCTTAGATGTGGACTGCTCTGAGGATGTCATCAAGAGTCTGATCCTGGTTGTCAGAGGACAGTTTTCCACGGATGAACTGGTCGCTGAGGTGGAAAAGAGGAACAGGTGCTGCACACATTCAACTTATGTTATTTTCTAAAACATAATTAATTTTTACCTGACACTTATTCTTCAGTGTAATTCAGGGAGCTGTATGGACGTTAATGAGTGAATATCAGGAGGGAAACTGTGATGCAGATGTTTACGGCTTCTTTTGGAGCTGGCTTTTGTCAAATAACTTTTTTTAATCATTTGAAATAAAAATTTATATATACATATATATGATTTATATTTGTATAATTGTATTACTCATCGTTTACAGCTTACTGAAACTAGATTTGACCCAAGCGTCAAAGCTGTATACGTAGCCAGGGATAGTTCTGACGTCCGCTGTCCTTGCAGGCTGAAGCTGCTCCTGCCCTGGCTCGAGTCTCGTATCCATGAAGGCTGTGAAGAGCCAGCAACCCACAATGCTCTGGCCAAGATCTACATTGACAGCAACAACAACCCTGAACGCTTCCTGAGGGAAAACCCTTACTATGACAGCCGTGTGGTGGGAAAGTACTGTGAGAAGAGAGACCCCCATTTGGCATGTGTAGCTTATGAGAGAGGACAGTGTGACCAGGAGCTGATCAATGTGAGCAAGATGATTTGATGCCACCAGTCCAAGTTTCAGCCAATCCAGTTCTGTTGTTGTGAACTTAACTGTAGCACAAAGCACTGTAATTCTTTCTTTCTTCCATCAGGTCTGCAATGAGAACTCCCTCTTCAAAAGCTTGTCTCGCTACCTTGTACGACGCAGAGACCCTGACCTGTGGGCCAGCGTACTGCTGGAGACCAATCCCTACAGGCGACCACTTATTGATCAGGTACGCACACAAGTTCTGTGGGTTTTTAATCTCCCTGCCCGCCAGCACTGCTTCTCTAAACTTACTTACTTTGTGCTGTCAGGTGGTGCAGACAGCACTGTCAGAAACCCAGGACCCAGAGGAGGTTTCGGTCACAGTCAAGGCTTTCATGACTGCTGACTTGCCCAACGAGCTCATTGAGCTGCTGGAGAAGATTGTGTTGGATAACTCAGTCTTCAGTGAACACAGGTGCTGTAGTGCTGTACTGTTCATCCCGATTATTTTAAAACTGCACAGAAATCCTGATCTTTTTCTTTCTCCCACAGAAATCTGCAGAACCTGTTGATCTTGACGGCCATCAAGGCTGACCGTACTCGAGTGATGGAATATATCAGCAGGCTAGATAACTATGATGCCCCTGACATCGCAAACATTGCCATCAGTAATGAGCTCTTTGAGGAGGCCTTTGCCATCTTTAAAAAGTTTGATGTCAACACCTCTGCTGTGCAGGTCTCTTCTTATTTTCTCGACACTTGGACAAATAATCGTATTACCTGAAGAAGGTTTGATAATACTTCCTGTCTGCCTCCTGCCCCACAGGTGCTGATCGAGCATATTGGCAACTTGGACCGAGCCTATGAGTTTGCAGAGCGCTGCAATGAGCCCGCTGTGTGGAGCCAGCTGGCCAAGGCTCAGCTGCAGAAGGGCCTTGTTAAGGAAGCCATTGATTCCTACATCAAGGCTGACGACCCCTCTGCATACATGGAGGTGGTACAGGCTGCTGATACGAGTGGTACGCAGAATGGTCTCACTAAATTAGAGCAGGTTTTAGTGAAGGCTGTTAGTTGTGTGCTCGTGCCACTTTAATTGAAAGCAATTAATCAATCAATCAATCAATTACATCGACTGTGTTATCGGGTCTTAGATGGCAGCCTGTGCAGTAGCTTTGCTTGTGCAGCAGATATGAAAGGATTACTGTGAAAACAGAGCAACAGCCTCATTAATGTAAATATGTTGCAGGTAACTGGGAGGACTTGGTCAAATTCCTGCAGATGGCTCGTAAGAAGGCCCGCGAATCCTACGTAGAGACCGAGCTGATCTTTGCTTTGGCCAAAACCAACCGCCTTGCTGAACTTGAGGAGTTCATCAATGGGCCCAATAATGCTCACATCCAACAGGTTGAGCTCACTCTCACGCAGAGTCACTCACGCTCTGACGAGCCGACGGGTCATCGATGAAATAATGTTTATTGTACTTTTTATTTGCTTTAGGTTGGTGACCGCTGCTATGATGAGAAAATGTATGAGGCCGCTAAACTGTTGTACAACAACGTTTCCAACTTTGGTCGTCTGGCTTCAACCCTGGTGCACCTCGGAGAGTACCAGGCTGCTGTGGACGGCGCCCGTAAGGCCAACAGCACCCGCACCTGGAAAGAGGTGTGCTTCGCCTGTGTGGATGGACAGGAGTTCAGACTGGCGCAGATGTGTGGTCTCCATATCGTAGTGCACGCCGATGAGCTGGAGGAGCTGATTAACTACTACCAAGTAAGAGATCGATGAGAAGCATTATTGTCCTTAAAATAAATTCAGAAGTTTGAAATCTGGCATAATGATTTTGAGGTGTGCAGCTCTCGTAGCTTAGCCCAAAAATGAGCAAACATTTGACGACCTCCCATCGCTGTTGTTCTCTCTCAGGACCGTGGTTACTTTGAGGAGTTGATTACCATGCTGGAGGCCGCCCTGGGCCTGGAGCGTGCTCACATGGGGATGTTCACAGAGCTGGCCATTCTCTATTCCAAGTTCAAGCCCCAGAAGATGAGGGAGCATCTGGAGCTCTTCTGGTCAAGAGTTAACATCCCAAAGGTCCTGAGAGCAGCAGAGCAGGCTCACCTGTGGGCCGAACTTGTCTTCCTGTATGACAAATACGAGGAGTACGACAACGCCATCATCACCATGATGAACCACCCGACAGATGCCTGGAAGGAGGGCCAGTTCAAAGACATCATCACCAAGGTACAGTTTAATTGGATATCACAATCACGACTTGTTTTTTTTCTTCCCAACAAGGATGCACAACGTTGACCGTTTGTGTCACATTAATGTAGCAGTAAAATCTTGGCTGGTCTGGTACGAGTCAAGCTAATTACAATTTTCCAGCAGTCTGCAAAAAACAGAAGCCAATACATTTATCTCCTAATGCAGTGTTTTGCTTTTATTAAACAGATTTGTTTAGAAGCATGAAATCATTTCTTTGCTTCTGTGTGTGCTGTAGGTGGCCAACGTGGAGCTGTATTACAAAGCCATCCAGTTCTATCTGGAGTTCAAACCATTGTTACTGAACGATTTGCTTATAGTGCTTTCCCCCAGACTGGACCACTCACGCGCCGTCAACTTCTTCACCAAGGTACATGTTGTTCCATGTCATAATGATTCAGATGCATCAGGCTGGTTTCCTCTGTGGTTCAAACTGGGCTGAGCACTGAGCGCACTTGTGTGTTAACAGGTGAAACAGCTGCCTCTGGTCAAACCGTACCTACGGTCAGTACAGAACCACAACAACAAATCGGTCAACGAAGCACTTAACAACCTCTTCATCACAGAGGAGGACTATCAGGTGAGTAACTGTGGATTTAGTTCAATCTTCTGTTATTTCAAAAATACCCACCTCACGCTTTCATTTTCTGCGTACTCCTGCTAGGCACTGAGAACATCAATAGATGCCTACGATAACTTTGACAACATCTCACTGGCCCAGCGCTTGGAGAAGCACGAGCTGATTGAGTTCAGGAGAATCGCTGCCTACCTGTTTAAGGGCAACAACCGCTGGAAACAGAGCGTAGAGCTCTGCAAGAAGGACAAGCTTTATAAGGTGCCCCTTCCGTTTGAGTGCTCAGGTTAAGGTAAGCAGGTGTGTTGCACTCTTCCTGACCCTGTGTGTGCTGCCTCTCGCTCTGCAGGATGCCATGCAGTATGCTTCAGAATCCAAAGACACAGAGCTGGCAGAGGAGCTGCTGTCCTGGTTCCTGCAGGAGAACAAGAAGGAGTGTTTTGCCGCCTGCCTGTTCACTTGCTACGATCTGCTACGACCTGATGTGGTGCTGGAGACCTCCTGGAGGCACAACATCATGGACTTTTCTATGCCGTACTTCATTCAGGTCATGAGGGAGTACCTCAGCAAGGTGAGTCGGCTCTTCTCGGGTTTCCTGTTAGATGGTCACTCAAAAGATCTGAGGACACGTTGGCACACGAGGAATCCTCAGTGAAATAAAACTTGCACAATTTTGTCTGATTACTTTGCATCTCCAGCCGCCTCTGCCAGTTTGTTTTTTTTAAATGTTCATCTTCTGTGCTGCTCCTCTTCTCTTTCAGGTTGATGCAGTTAAGGAACAGGTGACAGTTTAAAGCTCTGTGTTTGATCAGCATTCAGTTTAGGAGATTGCAGCCTGGAGTGTGCATGGTTTTAGCTCTAATGCTCTTTGCGCACTCAAAAACTGATCAGTCGGTCAAACTGGTTTTGTAATTGTTGGGCAACTATCCATATAGGCTGTAATACAAAACTTGGTATAGCCGTAGCATGTAAGTAAGTCTTATTATTCAGTATGTTGTTCAGTGGCGTCGACGCAGTGATTTGAAGCATTCCTGTGAAGTTGGGCGCGTCAACAATTATAAAAAATGATATACCGCATATCTAAAGTGCATTTACCTCCAGCTGTGTAACACTGTTGGGTTTTTGTGTTGCATTCTGATGCTTGGGACTTGATGCATGTGTGTTAACCAAATAAAAGTCTTGCTCATACAAACCTGCAGGCTGTTGGTTTGCCCAGCTTCATGCACAAGGCTTTGAACGATAGGAAGCACCTGAAGTAACCTGGCTCCGCCTCTAAATAAGCTGAGTCTTACTGCTGCAGCAGTGTGACACATACAGCATGAGACACTCAGCAGCTTTGTCTCACTGCTTTTAATTAAAGGGCTGCTGTTTGTTACACTGCATGGACAAACTGAATGTGCACACGGGGTGTGGAAGTAAACTGCTGAGGAAGCCTTTATTGCTGTGTTTTAGAAACAACATGCATCCAGCTGCTGCTGCTTTCCCCTTTGGACCGTAGAAGTCCATTCTGCATATTGCTGCTAGCAGTTATCTGACTCACTGCTCAGAAAGGTTCCTCCTGCTCTCACTTGTATTCATGTATATTGCTGGTTGACAGGAACTGACTTATTTCCTGCCTCTGTGAGGCAGAAGCAGGGAAACACTGGACCATCATAGCAACCCCAGTCTCAGCATTTATGCCCAAAAAAGATGTTAAAACAACGACTGCTGTTTTCGACTGCAGAAGCCGTTACTGATATTCACGTTTCATTAGTTGACTATTAAGAAATAAAGGGCAACTGCTTTTGCTACTAAACGTAACTGAGGATGTCATAAATGGTTGTATTTTTAAAATCATGCAAAATATGGCACTTTATTAACGTTTTTATTGCAGTTGGAAGTTCTCAGTTGCCTCTGTGGGTTCATGTGATCCCACATTGACACGTATCGTTGAGCTCGGGGCTCTGAGGGCTCGCACCATCTGCTGCAAGAGTCCATTATTGTTAAGAGATCGTGTGTTGACCCCTACTTTTTTTTTCCTGACCTTGAACCGTGTAAGTTTCATTTTTAAGGGTTTCAGCGTTTTGCTAAATGTATTCATGTATTCTGTTTGCAGGTAGATAAACTTGAAACCTCAGAGTCTGTAAGGAAAGAGGAGGAGCAGGCAACAGAGACGCAACCCATCGTCTACGGTAACCTCAACATCCACTTATCGTGATCAGTATCCAGGAGAACGCTTTGCTTTCTCGTCTTTCACTTTGTGGTTCCAGGGTCTTCTGTAGTCACTCGGTTTAATCACTGTGAATTCTTTAAGTCATGAAAGGTCCTGAAAACCTGGCTTTAACTTGTTGTTATACTTCTGATGACATAAAAATAAAACCAGCTTCCAGTCTAAGCTTTTAAATCTGAACGAGGAAACAAAAACAAATGTGCATGTGTGACATGTTTCCTCTGTGTGTCGGCTCGCAGGAACACCCCAGCTGATGCTGACAGCAGGCCCAAGCGTCCCTGTGGCCCCTCAGCAAGCGTATGGCTACGGCTACCAGGCGCCCGCAGGATACGGTCAACCAGCAGCTCAGCCAGGCTTCGGCTATGGCATGTAAAGACCCCAGCTCCTTATCTCCACTTACAGGGTGGAGCTTCCATCCATCCATCCCCCACAGTCCTTCACCACACCATTACCCTCTCGCTCTGCCTTCAACAGGGAGAGGAGAACAGCAACAAACTCGTCTTCATCTTTCTTTTGTTTTTAAACCTTTCTTTACCCCCCTTAAACTGCCATGAAGGACTCAGTTTTTGTTCTGTTGTCAAACGAAAGGTTTGAATCACAGATTTAATTTCCTCACATTCCGTATTGACTACATTAATTTTTCTTATGTTTATTTTATTTGAATGGGAAATGGTTTATGTACAATGGGAGGGTTGGTTTGTGGGAAGAGCTGGTCTTCTCCAAAACAAGAAAAAAAAAACCACACAAACACACAAAGGTCTGTTGTGAAGCATCTGGTTTGCACTCTGTAGTGAGAAGAAATAATGTAGAGCCTCTTCCTTTTGATGTGCGTGAGCAGCTTCTTCTTTCAGACTGTAAAATGCATTTAATTATTGTATATTCAGACACATGGCCGCTGCTTCCGTCCCCACAATCCTGAAACACTACGCTGTCCCATTAATGCCCCAAACTCAAACTTCAGGGCTGGTTTGATGAAGAAAATCCCAGAAGAGTATTTTACGTACAATTTACAGGAAAGTTTGGTTCTTTCCAGCAAAGCCTATGCAGAAAAACATTTACTTCCAGATGACATGTCTATGTGCTTTACACACGGCTTTAATGTGGGACGATTCCACCTTAGGAGGGGCTGCAGACCTGTTTGTGCTCGACTAACAACCCCCCCCCCCCCCTCCCCCCTATGCTGTGGTTTGTTTCTGCAGGAGACATTTTTCAAACTTTGTTCTCCTGTTTGATTAGATTGAATGTTAAGTTGAACTCCTCTAAATCAGAAACAATATCACAACACTTGTGGGATTGTGAAGGTTTTTTTTCTTAAGGCTTGTGTGTGTGTATACAGGAAATCAATCATTAACTCTTTGAACTTATATTCTTATCTCAATTACCTTAGATTTAAATTGTGCACTTAAGATACTTGATTGTGCATAATCAGGATCATAATGAATGAAACAGCGGTTTTGTTTTCCACTTAAAAAATAAAATAAAGGCTTCTTGTTTGTCAAGAAAAGTGTGACCGTGTCTTGCATGTGCTGTAACAAACTCTCACAGTTCTGATGGGGGTGATAACAGAGTGACATATATTTTTGTCTCTACTACAACAGTAACGATCAGTGATTGCTAAATCTGAAGTCCCAAACGTGATGCAGGTGCAGTACGAAACCTTTGTTGAAGAGAGGAAATGTGTAGGAACACGTTGCGCACGTTACTGGACGACCCTGAATGTTCTTCTGTTTGTTTTGAGACATTTCGTTTTCTGTGGCTGGCTAAGTGCTCGGTTTGTACTGCTATAAATGTTCAATATGCCACCCAGCTGCGAATATATTGTCATGTTTTGCCTCTAGGGGGTGCTATAGTAAAATAAAGCTCTATGCAAGTCATTTCAGCTATTATACACTAAAACCGGCACTGCTTAAAAAATACTAAGGGACCACTTAAATTACAAATCCGCTCCCGATTAATAACATTCAATTTGAAATTCTATGCTGTCATCAGATGCACAAATAGCCGATGTTCCATAGGTTTTAATTGGATTCATGTCAGAGGAATGCGCTGGCCGCGAGGCCGAGCTTTGTCCATACCAGCAGGATCCCACTGCACCATCTAAAGGTCTGGCAGGCAGTCTCAGAGGTACATGCCTGTAGCTAACAGCAGTCAGGGTACCGCTGGCCAGCAAGTCTGGTCTGTTTGGCCATCCAAGGATAAACCTCTCCAGACCATCAATGACCTTCTGCCAAATGGTCATGTTGGATATTATTGCTGCTGGCGTAACCGTTCACCATGAGATCTCCTTTGTTACAGGTGCTCAGTGTGAACCTGCAGTCATCTGTAAAGTGGAGGACCTGTTATCAGGTGAACGCCAGATGCACCGGGCTGTGAGGTCATCCCACGCTATGTCGGGATGTCACGCAATGAGTGTGTGTCCAGCAGTTCAGTCAGAAACATGCACAAGTAGGCTGCTGAAGGGGATTTTGTGGAGCTCTGCATTTACAGTGGGGCAAAAAAGTATTTAGTCAGCCACCGATTGTGCAAGTTCCCCCACTTAAAATGATGACAGAGGTCAGTAATTTGCACCAGAGGTACACTTCAACTGTGAGAGACAGAATGTGAAAAAAAAATCCATGAATCCACATGGTAGGATTTGTAAAGAATTTATTGGTAAATCAGGGTGGAAAATAAGTATTTGGTCACCTCAAACAAGGAAAATCTCTGGCTCTCACAGACCTGTAACGTCTTCTGTAAGAAGCTTTTCTGCCCCCCACTCGTTACCTGTATGAATGGCACCTGTTTGAACTCATCTGTATAAAAGACACCTGTCCACAGCCTCAAACAGTCAGACTCCAAACTCCGCCATGGCCAAGACCAAAGAGCTTTCGAAGGACACCAGGAAAAGTATTGTAGACCTATTGTAACATCATGCTATGGGGCTGTTTTTCTGCCAAGGGGACAGGACGACTGATCCGTGTTAAGGACAGAATGAATGGGGCCATGTATCGTGAGATTTTGAGCCAAAACCTCCTTCCATCAGTGAGAACTTTGAAGATGAAACGAGGCTGGGTCTTCCAACATGACAATGATCCAAAACACACCGCCCGGGCAACAAAGGAGTGGCTCCGTAAGAAGCATTTGAAAGTCCTGGAGTGGCCTAGCCAGTCTCCAGACCTCAACCCCATAGAAAATCTGTGGCGGGAGTTGAAAGTCCGTGTTGCTCGGCGACAGCCCCAAAACATCACTGCTCTCGAGAAGATCTGCATGGAGGAATGGGCCAAAATACCAGCTACTGTGTGTGCAAACCTGGTAAAGACCTATAGTAAACGTTTGACCTCTGTTATTGCCAACAAAGGTTATGTTACAAAGTATTGAGTTGTATTTTTGTTATTGACCAAATACTTATTTTCCACCCTGATTTACCAATAAATTCTTTACAAATCCTACCATGTGGATTCATGGATTTTTTTTTCACATTCTGTCTCTCACAGTTGAAGTGTACCTCTGGTGCAAATTACTGACCTCTGTCATCATTTTAGGTGGGGGAACTTGCACAATCGGTGGCTGACTAAATACTTTTTTGCCCCACTGTAACTGACCTTGATGTAGTGGGATGATAAAGTGTCACCTTCGTTTTTTACAGTGTAGAAACATTGCTTATGATTAAAACGTGAACGTCTTTTCCCGACCCGGAAAACACGAGGTCAAGCAAAGAATCGCGGTGCTCAGACAACATGACTGCACTCACGTTAGACTACCTAATGATGTGGCAGCAGATGTTACTGTGTTTCATAAAAGTGGGCAGGCAGACGCAAAACGTTATCAGGGCTGGAATTTTTAAATACGTAGCACAACAGTGAAACATTGGTTGTATTTACACACATGGCTCTGATCTGTAGCCTTAAACTCAGTTACATGAATGTATCCAATTGTCTTTGTCACTTTTCTAAACTCACATTTCAAGTGTTTCACACTGAAACGGCTTCATACGAAGCAGATTTTAATACAGCAGCGTTACGAACACTAATAGCGTGACATCTCCTTTCTAGTCAGCGCATCTTTCTTTACCTTCTAGAGAATTTGACCAGCTCATGACTGACGTGTAGACAAAAGCTTTTCTCATTTTAAACATGTTAAAAATAAGGTGATTTTCTGAACTGCTGTTCTGTAAAACCTCCACCTCTGCTTTGTAACTGTGGCTTTCATCAGCAGCACCCCATCAATTAGTTTTCTAGTTACAAATAAAAAAAATTAAAAAAAAACCCAAAACATTATTTTATAGGAAAAAATAAATGCCATTGAGTCTCAGCACCATTGTGATGTTACATTCATTTAAGCTGCTCTGCTGCTTCAGTGCAACATCACAGTATGAGTTCCTACAAATCAATCTTCTCATTAGCAGTACATAATTTGGACAAAGGTTATTAAATCATCATATTTCTGAGCGTCCCGTTGATGTGAAGAACTGCTCCGTGTCACTGAGCTATCACAGTAAAAGTACAAATGTGTCATTACTGAACTAAGCCCTGCAATAAAACTCCTGGTAGCTCAGCTGAAAGCTGGATCTCTAGTAGAGCTTCAAGTCTCCAGTGACACTGTCGATCAGATCGGCCAGGCCCGGGCCGATGCCCAGCACGGTGCGTGAGCCCGGTGCGATCTGTGTCCTTCCTGCATCCTGGATCAAGCTAACGGGAAGTCCCACTTCCTTGGCGCGGCCTAGCAGGTCAATCAGGGTGTCCTCGTCAGGCGCCTTCACCACCACTTTGGGCTGGCCACAGTATTCCCACTGTCTGAGCAGCTCAGGGTTCCTGCGTTGGACCTGCTTGTAAGCCGACACAGCAGCATGGGCACACTGGGCAGCAACTTTCCCTTTGCCCATCTTTAGGTCATTCCTGACCACCAGAATCATTTTGAACTCGCCTCCTTCTCCCATCACGCTTGCTTCTCCAGAGCCATTCCCTTTCAACAGACTTTTGGATGTTGCGCCAAAGCGGGCCCCAAGGCGCCAACCAAGAAGGAGCCCACAGCCAAGGCCAGCTGCTACACCCAAGACCAAGGGGCCATACGACAAGTCCATACTTTAAACCTGGAAAAATCAGAAACAGGTTAGGGCTACACACACACACACAGGAAATACACTGTAACTGCTCCAGAGGAGGTCTCTGAATAAATAAGTCTTCCCATTTTAACATAAAAAATGTCCATATTCAAATTTCCATTTTGCGCTGTAATTCGGGAACTTTGCTTCAAAGAGGTTCGAAGGCGGGTTTTTCTCACTGGTTCACGTGCTGTTCACGTGCTACACTCGCTGACTTTGAGCCTCCAGGTTACAAACACGTTTGAAAAGCAGGACTTCAGAATGACACGAACAGACGCACACGGTAGAAGAAAGGAGGAAACAGCAGGACCACACCGGTCACATTTCATACCTGTGCTCGGCAAGAAGCGTCTTCTGCCTCACTTCCCGTCGCTCTGTGATGACGTCACACAACAGCTGTTTCGTCTTTGTTAACGATGCTCCGAAGTTGCATGAAATGTACCAGCTTTATCCATCGTAATCTCTTTTAAACTATACACTGTACCTATTCAATCTCCTTGTTATATTTCATTTATTACTAATTTTTATTAAAATTATTATTTTAACTACCGTAACCAAACATTTCCCCAGGTATTTCTTATCTAGCCTGAAGTAAACTTGTGCTTTTTCTTTAATCAATAACCGAAAAAATTACGAAAACCAATTAAACAAAAACCAAACTGCGTGCATGTTCTTCAGAAACACATCTGCTGACGTCGTTAAGCCAACAGGAAGCGGTTTCGTTTGCACAGCTTTTGTTTGTTTTGTTTTTTTAATTTATTGAGCAATTGAAAATACAAACGTTCAAAGACGATGACAGTGATAACAATACAAATGACAAAAGTACAAGAAATATAGAATTAGAGGAATTATGAATAATAGAAAAAAAATACAATCTAAAAACAAAACAGAAAAGATTCATATGGCAGGCATTTAAATTTTGCGTAAAGGAGAGCAATGAAAAAATAAAATAAGATAAGTCAAAATAGCAGGAGACGGGCAAGGCCCTGATAAATATTTTTGGCATATTTGCTCTTAGTCTTTTTAAGCAAAGAAAAAAAAACTTTAAATCATTAATAAAACAAAGAAGGCGTCGAGTTCCTCGATTTAGCACAATGGATATGATATTTACCCAACAGTATGATGATGTTAATAATGTCTGAGACACCCAAAGCTAGATGATCCATATAAGAAATAATATGACATAGTTCGAATGGTTCAGGATTCAAAGATTCAAAGTGTTTATTGTCACGTGTACAGAAGCATTTCTCTGTGCAATGAAATTCTTCCTCTGCTGTCCAAACACAAATGCCAGGTTAGGTTGAAGGAACAAGATAAATAAATAAGTACAAAAATAAGTAAGTGAAGACAAGTGAGGTATGCAGATGTCGATGGACGTACAAAGGAGCTTAATGTGCAGAATGAACTTAGGTGGTGGCAAAAATCCAATTTGTTATGTCATCACCAAAAACATTGTGATAGTTTGCACAGGTCTTTGATTCACTGACGCCACATAAATGAGGGAGGAAGCACACTATGAAACTCACCCATCTGAAGGGTGTGTCACAGATAATACTTTGTAAATATTTGATATTTTATTAAAGACTGAAATCACCAAATGTTCTCATGTGTTCCTCAGAAATAACGTCTTATTTCAGCTGAACTGAAGCAGCTATAAATGCTTCAGTCTAAAGCCTCGTTAGTTCAAATCAGTGTTGTGAAAGCTAGCATATTAATGGAACAAATACATGACCATATAAATATGGAAGAGTGTCCTAAAATGGTTTGAATGGTGGAGAGTTAGGATGTTATTAAGGAGAGAGGGTCTTCTTCTTTTTATAGTTGCTCCCATTATGGGCCACCATAGTAGATCCTTTGCCTCTATCTCACCCTACCCCTCCAACCGTCTTACACCAGCCCTCTGCATGTCCTCCTCTACCTCATCCATGAGCTTTCTCTGTGGTCTTCCTCTTTCTGCCTGCCTGGCAGCTCCATCTTCAACATCCTTTGCATCAAATAAATGTCCTTCCTGTTGTCGCCAAGTGGAATCCAGTGGTTTTCAGTGTTTGGAGTAACACTCGAGGGTCATCTTATTGTTGGGTTTTTTTGTTTTCTGTGTTCGCCGTATCATCGTAGGGTCTTTACATTACAATATAAATCGCCTGGAGGAAACAGTTTTGTGATGTGGTGCCATAAAATAAAACTGAACTGAACTGAACACGGCAGCACGGTGGTTAGCACTGTTGCAAAATTACAGACATTACTCAAAGTATGAAAGTGCCATTTAAAAATCATTCAAACATCAGAGAAAACACAGCCGGGGAGCCTCCTTGATCAGGATCTCAGTGCTGCGTGTCTCAACAGGCTCAGGTTCAACATACTTTTACAAAATAAATAAATGAAACCTTCAAAGTCTAAGTTTTCCAATTTTTTACTCTTTTATTTAACTTGAAAGCAACGACAGAGCGCTGCACGAAGAGAGCCACAGATGAGAGAGCCCCGTTACTGGCTGATGTTAATGCTACTGCGTTAGGTGGCGTGTAGACTCATATGAATTCCAGTTAGTTGTTAACAAACAGGATGGACGCTGTGTGCTGCACAGTCGGATTCCCGCAGGTTGGAGGCGGAGTGACGCAGACAGAGGCCACCAAAACGAGCACACCGAGGAGGAAGCCTCCTAACTTTACTCCCCACACGACCTTGACACAGTTACACCACCAACTAAGCACAAACACACAATACTCAAATCAGCAAAGCACAAGGGACCTGTTTTAGTGTGATGTGCGGTTAAGTACCTCATCTCTGTCTTTTCATTTTGTGCCCAAATGTTGTGATGTTGTATCTTATTTGTGGCATCTGTGCAAAGACAAAGGCACAAAATCAGCAGCTTGTGGCAATACGTGTTATGGTTGCGCAGGAATGTTCAGTGTCTCGTTATGAAATAGTCCCAGTCATGACCCACAGATATGAGATGTTAATTCATTACCGTTAAAATGTGAGTTTTATTGCAAAACTAAGGACTGTAAACCCCTCTGTTTGCAAACAGTCATTAAAGTGGACGCACTCAAACGCAAGGAAGCACTTCCCAAAGAGTGGAAGGCGAGGAAGAGCTAGCGGCGAAGCTGCTTTTAAATACATTTTCCATAAAGATGCTAAACAATGACGCTGTGCTATGTTTACCATAGTCTGTGTTTCTCCTGGACTCCTCTTGGAATCGCAGTGCAGCTCTGTGAAAGTGAAGAACGGACAGATGGGAGAAAAGTCAGTGTAATATAGAAACTGAGATCTGCTCATCAAAGACTGCAGCGTGCTGCAAGTAGTTTCAGTTCATGTCAGTTACTGGTTAAAGGTGTCACTGAGTAACGGAGACTTTTTTAAACCAGCATAAATGATCACGTTGCTTGCACAGGTTCATTTTCCTGCCTGGTATCCAGCTGCTTCTATAACTCTCGTTGCTCCTTTCTTAGATCCTGCAGACAAAAGATGAAACGTTTGAGCGCAGGCGGCAAACTTTATTCATATTTAAGTCTCTGACTGACTTTCCAATCAACTCGTCTCTGACAGCAAAAAGACTCGTAGCAGACGTGACATCCGAAAGATGATGAAGCTGTTCATACCTTCAGTGTTTCTTCATCCTTACTATGTAAGACTATCTCCTCCAGTTTGTGGTACAGGACACAGAAAATCTTTGCTACAGCTATCAATGTGCTATTTGGTCAAAGAAGCAATTTGAAACAAAATTACCTTCAGTTTCTGCATAGCTGACCTCATTTTCTGACCTTTCCCTCTGAGATAATACAGCTGAAAGAGGAGCAGAGCATGACTGTTTCTGACTTAGCTGGAAATTCTTTCAGCTTTTACACGACTCCAGCCGTTAGAGACAAAATGTGGTGTTAAATCGTTACAACAAGTATACTTGGAGACCCAGACGTCGCCTCAGCAGGCAGATGTTCATTTTTCTGTCTCAGCCGCTGATTCTCTGCCTCCAATCAGGACATGAAATCAACACCAGTGATTTGCTTTTGACATCAATGAAATCTGCGACGTTTAACAGTGGCCAGCTGGTCACAGGGTTGTGAGCAGGCCTGAACTCTAAGGTGAAACAGCGTCTGTCCCGATGTCTTTTGGCTGAAGTCAAAAAAGGACACACTTGTGCATGCCTCTCACCATTTCTCTTATTAATGTTTTTTCATATTCCTGCTTCCAGAGTTTTCTCTTTATTTCCACCTGTTGCTGTGACCTGGATTCACAGTCAATCATCGACGATGTCATCATAGCGGTGACATAACTTATTTTGAAATGTTCCACAGAGGAGTGACGTGCACAGCGTTATTCCAGTTTGTGAGACTACAGCCCATGAACAGTGCGTATATAAAAGTCCCTTCTTTGCCATTAAGTCTAGTTTAGCTGCTAAGGTTTAATATAACAAGCTCTTTTTTTATCTTTGTTATCTTCTCTCCAGGTATCGGCCCGTCCTCCAGCAGAGCTCCTTCTCCTCTCTGCAGTTGCTTACAGCATTGGAAAGTCTTCTCCTGATCGCTTCCACTTCACTACACACACACACCAGGACACGAGCTGTTATACCAACAGGTGCCATATACTGTCAAACAAGTGCAAATATTTGCGCCCTGTTTTAGCACTCACATGCTTTCCTGCTTCTCTCCATCACTCCTGAAGAGCTCCTGCATCATCCTGCTGAATCTCCAGGTATCAGCTTTTTTAAACATGCTGGAGGTTTAACAGGTTAAAATGTAGTTTAACAAACAAACATGTCTCTGCTTTCCCACGGAGAGCTAATCAAACCGGTACATCCCACTTTCTAAGTGACATTAACTGCCGCACAGGGAATACAGACATAACATAATCCTGGGACTTCCCCAGTAAGCCCAGTGAGGTTTTTAAACTTCAAGGTAACACTGCCCCCTATTGAACAAAACAGCTAGTTTCTGTTACAAGCAGCTGTACATGATCTGACAGTAATCAGATTACATCCTGTCCACTTGCCCACATCACTGAAATCAGACTGCAAGCTGAGACGTGACAGCGTTGTGTTATGAAGGATTGTGTAACTATAAGCCTTTCATCCAGCTCGTTTGATGAGTACTAAGGAGCACAGTATTACAGGTTGATATTTTGCTTGTATTTCCCATCAGACCTTTGTAAAACAGACAATATTTCATCTCGAAGATTGTGATTTAAACACAAAGACAAATGAAGAACACAAATATGTTCCATATTAGGAAACAAAGATCGGAGGTCTACGTGTACAAATGAAATCTCCAAATACATTTCTGTGGAAAAACTTTTCATTTGAAACTATTATAATGTTTTTGTGCTTCTTTAAAATATGAACTAAATGACCTCTGACATGACTATAACTGAACTCAGAGCTACCACGTCCAGGCAGAGGCTGTACTTTGTCATTTTAACATCACATGTCGTGCGGTCGGGTGGTAAATGACACCTGCTCTGCAATCTTCCCATCATTCCGCTTTCTTAACAAGATCCCAGGAGACAGTAAACCCGGACTGTGTTCGAGCCCTCGCAGAAACACCTTCCACCTGTGGGAGAAGAGTGGACAACTTCTTCTTTTAACTCTGGCAAATGAGATGAGACAGGAACTCAGACACGCCAGCGGACAGCTGAGGGCTCTACTAATGACCTGAAAACTGCAATGTCCTTAGTTTTGGAGTTGTTTTTTTCTAATTTGACACGATGCCGTTCATGCATCCTCAATGTGAAACCTGCAGAGGACTGAGACGTGTTAGAAGTGCGCTCCAGGAAAGTGATCCACTTATTTATAGAGTCTTAATTAGACTGCCTCTCTGGAGGTTTGACCAGGCAAAAGATGAAATCTCTCCCTCTTTCTGTGTTTGTGTGTCCCCCCCAAGAAACCCAGCATCACTGCTCTATCCCTCACTGGCCCCCTTCATCACCACACCCTGCACTCGAGTTATGATGCAATTCGTGGGGACGCGTGCTCTTGCCCTACATTGCTACTGGGGCTCCACCGCAGGGTTTGTTTTCTACAAGCTCAGAGCTGATTGCAGACGAGACTCCAGCTGAACGGTGAGTTTCCTCTCTGTGCATCATGCATTTCTACAACAGACTTTGGTGTCATATTTAAGGCCTTTGTTTTTGTTTTGCACTCAGTCCATAACCCGTCTCCAGTGTGCAGCTCTCATTTGTGTCTAACAAAAGTGTGAATCGATTACGCCGTATTGGATTTCTCATCTGGAAGTGTGTGCGCTCTGTCTTGGATTTCTCATTGTCCCTCGCAGTTACTCAACAGGTCTGAGTTGTTTTGGTAGAAGCGATTGCGCAATCAGGCGCTGGAGCAGCGCTGTGCTATGAGCCTCACATAAGCAGAAGTGTCGTTATGAAACTGTTTACTGGGTGCTGGCTGTGACGCACAGTTTGCAGTTTAACTCCTGAACAAAATAGCTGTTCTGCAGAATAAAGCACACATCTGTGGCAGCAAAAGTTCATGTTTTGCACAAACAGACCGGTTTGGCACAGATTTCTATTGTCGGGATTGTTCACAGGATATGATGAATAGCATGGTTCTTGGACAAGGCTCTGTTTTCTCATGTGCAAACGAGCAAATGATTTGTTGCAGCATTGAGTGAGTGCTTCTAATGAGCACATGTCCTGAAGGTTTGAAATCTGCCACTGAGTCTATGTGCAGTTCTTTATGTATAAGAAGGACATCGTTTTTTGGTGTGCAACATCTCAGTAGCACAAAATAGCCTGCCAACTATTCACAGCTGCCAGTGTGAGCCGTTTCAGCGATCAGGAAGCGTGTTTCCAATGCTGAACATACGTTTGTGTTCAGGTCCTTGAACCTTCAGCAAGCACTGAGTGGAAGTCTCACAAACTATGTACTTCACATTCATCTGGGAAGCATGAATTATTTTTGCAGATTTTATACAGCCAGAGGTGCACAGCTAGGGCACAGAAAGAGGGATTAAGCTCTGAGAGTATGTGTGTGTCTGCAAGAGGAACTGGCAATTCCAGCAGATGGTGAGCTGCACACCTCAGTGTCAGAGTCCCCATCTTGATGCTCACTGATTCCTGAGAGACACGAGGCTCTGTAGTGACACACTTACATGCTTGCAGGCACGAGCACGGAGGTGCGTGGATCTCCTGTGAACAAACGAAGGGAGGAAGCATGAAGCACAACACCGTCTTACACTGTTAAATCTATTATTTAAACATATTGAAGATTATTGGGAGAAACCTCTCAAAAGTTGTCTGCACAGAAAAATGAACAAGATTTGCATGCGCTCCCAGTATCAGCGCTAATTAAGGTACTTATTAGGTCATGCACAGGCCTGACTGGGTTACTGGCGCTCTGCAGGATGCAGGAGTAGCAAAAACAGCAGCTGTTTACCCCGTGTGCAAGTGTGTATGGAGACATGCTTGAGAGTGGAAAATATTCGGGGGTTCTCCGTGTTATTGAAAGCGACACTGTGTTTGTTTGGGACCAGTAGCGCTTTCAGATCTGGCGAGCAGATCAGCATGCGCGACGCTGCGCTCAATGCCCGTCTCTTGTCTCAGCAGGACGCCTTCCAGATGAATGAGATGGCAAAGTGTGGGGCCGAAGGTGAACTGCTTCAGAGGCGACTGGGTGTAAAGGAGCAGCAAAATGGGGAGCTGGGAGGTAAAGTCTAAAAATGCTTAATGACACTATAAGTGAACCAGTATATAAATGGTTCTCCTGCGCGCCCACATTTGTTTGTGTGTGTTCTTGAATGATAGAAGACTCGGGGCTCCCTGCGGATGGCGGGAGACAGACGGACTCGGATGAGCGCGAAGCCCTCGTGTTATGGAAGAAACCTCTGCTCACGCTTCACTACTTCACTCTGGAACTGCTGATCACCCTGAAAGGCTGGACGTGGAGGTGAGACTGCACTGTCTCTGATCTGTTCCTGCCTGTGGCTTCATGAGCGAGTGCTCAGTCAATAAGAGCTTTAACATTAATGATACAGTGGGGCAAAAAAGTATTTAGTCAGCCACCGATTGTGCAAGTTCCCCCACCTAAAATGATGACAGAGGTCAGTAATTTGCACCAGAGGTACACTTCAACTGTGAGAGACAGAATGTGAAAAAAAAATCCATGAATCCACATGGTAGGATTTGTAAAGAATTTATTGGTAAATCAGGGTGGAAAATAAGTATTTGGTCAATAACAAAAATACAACTCAATACTTTGTAACATAACCTTTGTTGGCAATAACAGAGGTCAAACGTTTACTATAGGTCTTTACCAGGTTTGCACACACAGTAGCTGGTATTTTGGCCCATTCCTCCATGCAGATCTTCTCGAGAGCAGTGATGTTTTGGGGCTGTCGCCGAGCAACACGGACTTTCAACTCCCGCCACAGATTTTCTATGGGGTTGAGGTCTGGAGACTGGCTAGGCCACTCCAGGACTTTCAAATGCTTCTTACGGAGCCACTCCTTTGTTGCCCGGGCGGTGTGTTTTGGATCATTGTCATGTTGGAAGACCCAGCCTCGTTTCATCTTCAAAGTTCTCACTGATGGAAGGAGGTTTTGGCTCAAAATCTCACGATACATGGCCCCATTCATTCTGTCCTTAACACGGATCAGTCGTCCTGTCCCCTTGGCAGAAAAACAGCCCCATAGCATGATGTTTCCACCCCCATGCTTCACAGTAGGTATGGTGTTCTTGGGATGCAACTCAGTATTCTTCTTCCTCCAAACACGACGAGTTGAGTTTATACCAAAAAGTTCTACTTTGGTTTCATCTGACCACATGACATTCTCCCAATCCTCTGCTGTATCATCCATGTGCTCTCTGGCAAACTTCAGACGGGCCTGGACATGCACTGGCTTCAGCAGCGGAACACATCTGGCACTGCGGGATTTGATTCCCTGCCGTTGTAGTGTGTTACTGATGGTGACCTTTGTTACTTTGGTCCCAGCTCTCTGCAGGTCATTCACCAGGTCCCCCCGTGTGGTTCTGGGATCTTTGCTCACCGTTCTCATGATCATTTTGACCCCACGGGATGAGATCTTGCGTGGAGCCCCAGATCGAGGGAGATTATCAGTGGTCTTGTATGTCTTCCATTTTCTGATGATTGCTCCCACAGTTGATTTTTTCACACCAAGCTGCTTGCCTATTGTAGATTCACTCTTCCCAGTCTGGTGCAGGTCTACAATACTTTTCCTGGTGTCCTTCGAAAACTCTTTGGTCTTGGCCATGGCGGAGTTTGGAGTCTGACTGTTTGAGGCTGTGGACAGGTGTCTTTTATACAGATGATGAGTTCAAACAGGTGCCATTCATACAGGTAACGAGTGGGGGACAGAAAAGCTTCTTACAGAAGACGTTACAGGTCTGTGAGAGCCAGAGATTTTCCTTGTTTGAGGTGACCAAATACTTATTTTCCACCCTGATTTACCAATAAATTCTTTACAAATCCTACCATGTGGATTCATGGATTTTTTTTCACATTCTGTCTCTCACAGTTGAAGTGCACCTCTGGTGCAAATTACTGACCTCTGTCATCATTTTAAGTGGGGGAACTTGCACAATCGGTGGCTGACTAAATACTTTTTTGCCCCACTGTAATGTTAAAACAGGCAACGTGGTAACATTAGACTTTTGGTGAATTAGTAAGATACAATGCACAAACCGTTTCAGTATAGCTTCTTTGCATCTGCTCAGCTGTTAATGACGAATAAAAGGAAAAACTTGAAACATTTATGTCCTGTGAGTTTGTTTCACTGGGAAATCAGCACATAGATTTGTCCTATTTAAGCAGTAGTTTTTTCAGTATTATTTATAGTGACAGTTGCTGCTTTCATTGCACAAAAAGAGGAAGAGGCAGCACTATGCAGTCCTCACTTACACAAGAAGGATATAAACACCACCAGATCAGATGTAACGTTGATTGTCTCAGTTAACTGTTGTTCTATCTTCAGTCTTCAGCACAGTGCAACAAAAACACCACAGGATCTGTTTACATGTGTATATATTTTCACTTTGCACTCCTCTTCCTTTCTACCAAGAAAGTCTTTCCGCCACACACACTGGCATGATCCCACCAACAAAGCAACAACATCAGCTCAGACTCCGTCAGAATTTGTCTTGACAGCATGTTCCCTGTGGTGGAAAACGTGTCTTTGTACACCTAATAACAAAGAACCCAGAAGAAGGTCAGAGTGTGCTCTCAGGGGGGCCTTTGCGGTTAAGCGTGTCAGGACAACGTGTTTATTTTCTAAAACTACAAGAGGATGTGGTGAGCCGCAAGCACCACGAGCAGCGCTGTGACTGAGAGAAGCTGCTACTCCCCAGCACACATGCAAACACATTAGGGCTTTAGTGCACTCGCATGCAGAGAGGTTTATCCTGGATGTTGTTAAAAGCGGTTTGTAATTTACAACATGTGGGAGTCCTCAAGGCAACAGACTGTCCTATCTTGTGGCTATGCACTTGTTGTTCTTAATATGTAGGTAGCTTGTGAAACAATGCAGGATTAGGATAGGGGAGGGCATGTGGTGAGAAATCATTACGGTCAAATGAATGGAAATTCTGGTCTTAATAAAAACACATTTGCAGTGTTTTTTTCTATTCTTGGATGTGTGTGATTTCAAAGACGGGATATCCTCGATACTGTCATGGCACACACATAAGCCCCACCCACCTACGGTTTAAACTTCAAGGCAAATTAAATCATGCAAAGATACTCTAACACAGCCCAAGAGTAAAACCTGGACTAAATCCTAATCTCATCGTTAGATGTCACCAAATTGCAGATCACTGAATTCTGTTTTTTACCAGGTGTACGACAAACGATCACTGTTCGTCTGCAGTAAGCGTAGGCTGTCAGTTCACTGTTTACCTCAACTGTCAGTATGTTGTTTACTGTGAAGGAGGCTTTAAACTTTGTCAAATGAATCGTGTGCCGGTGGATTACTTACTTCTGACTGATGTGATCTGGAGTTGAGGTGTTGCAGCTATTCTGAGCTTTTCAGTAAATGCTGCTGTTAGCTTCGCGTTAGCTGCTGTTAGTCTCAATTAGCTGCTCTTTGAAGTGGGTGTAACACAGTTGGACATTAACTGGCCTAATGTTAGCTTGTGACCAGCTGTTGTTGTTTAGCCAGCTCACTGTCAGAGCCTTGAGTTAAAGAGATGAGGCTGGAGGTGAGTCGGAAAATGAGGGAGAAGAAAAACATAAGAAAAAGAGATGTGAAAATATACATGCACACTTGTTAAATGGCTATAAATGTAGCCGGTCTTTAGTAACATACGTAAAACAGCGACATCCATCTCCGACCGCTGTATTGAAGTTGGAGAGGTATGGCTTCCACAAACAGGCAGCTGCCCCTAGGTATTTTTAATGGATTAATTCTGAGTTTATTAGAATGCTTCCAGTTCTATTCTATTCTATTTCTATTAGCTAACCTCTAATTAGCTACAAGAGCCAGTTTTCCATGTCAGTGCTAATGTGGTGTGCTCCAGTACCTGAAATAAGTGAGTGAAGCCGACAGCACATGGAGACAACTGTTTGCTCTGACCTTCTCACTGGGGGCTAATTTCATGCTACTCTGACTTTTCCTTTAATCAACCCTAATTATTTGCACCTGGGACCAGCGCGCATGCGCTTCTGTTCACTCCGTGTCAGTTTGGGCAGTAAATATGTGAAAGAAACGGTTTTAACAAACGCACAGACTGTAATGTGTCAGCTAGCCAACCTTTTCTACAGATGTGCACGTCCTGGTCACTGGGCAAACAAACAAGGTTAGCTTAGCATCAACCATAAATCTGATGATAGCATAGTTAGCTTCTGTCGTTTAGTTTTTTCATAAAACGTTTAATTCTAACATTCAAAATAAACACGTGAGCATTATCTTTTTACGGTGAGTGTACGTGAACGTCTGTACAATAACTTATTTTTCAAAGTCTATAAATGTCTTTGCGACTGTCACGAGAGTTTCTGCTTTGGATTCATTCTGCTCTGTATTAAGTTGCTCGAATACTTTCTCCCCTCCACACATGCAGTGTTGCCAACTCCTCAGTAAGGAAAATCGCTATTGGTTGTCCTAAAAGTCTCTAGAAGGCGCCAAATGACGTCATCGCCTAATTTGCATAATTGGTCATGCTAATGTAACTGTAACCTACGCTGTTTTAGAGAGAAATAACATCGTGGAAGAGACAAAGTGAGTAAAAACGTCCTAAATGCATTTAGAGTTTATTTAGAACTACGAATTAAATTTCTTTTAGCAATTATTGTTTTTTAATGTCACAATTCCAACCCTGCTCCTTTATCCAGGCCTGGACCGGCAAAAGTGACCCGAAATAGGCGCTCTAGTGGAGTTACTGTGTGTGTGTGTTTATAAGTAGTTTTAAAGCTTGTGATCCACAAAACAGCACAACAGTAAAAGAAGACCTGACTGCGTTACAGTCAGTGCGGGAGCAGCGGCTTCGCTCATGCGCGATTCATTTGCCGTTTGGACGCACAGGTGTGAACGTCTCCTGCCCTGACAGCAGCTGAGGAGGACTGTCCTCCGCCCGTGAGCGCTTTGGCACGGGTGAGGTGCCCACAGCAGCACCGCTGCTTGTTGAGAAGAGCGATCCGCGCTTTCACGTCAAAAAGTCGTCATAAATAAGTCTCCAATAACACCAGAAAAAGTCACCAGATTTGTCGCTAGTCGCTTTTTAGAAAAAAAGTCGCTAAGGGGTCTGAAAACTCGCTAAATATAGCGACAAAGTCGCTAAGTTGGCAACACTGCACACATGTTAACGAGGTGACAGTAACGGCACTTATGGCCGAGCACGTGCTTTTATAGGCTGCATATTACTCGGATGTGTTCACCATCTGGAAGCACGGCCTCTATGGGTGAAGACCTGCGGTGATTTGATTAGCTTCCAACAGATGTCTCTCTTGTCCAAAGTTGAAATCCTTTCCTTTCACTAAACGTCCTTGTTGACGATCCCTCTGGCGTCAAACTTTCCCTATTAAACATTGTCTTTCTGCTTTGTTTTCCACCAACTTCCGTCTCAAGTTTGTCTACCTTCACTCGCTGCTTCTTCACCCAGGCTCTGGCAGCAGAGACAGACTGTGTTTGGCCTGCTGACCCTGCTGACCCTCCTCTCTATTGCCTATCGTATTGAAGGAGCACACACCCAGGTGACTAAAACTCTGCACATATTGCATTTCTTGGCGTATCCTAACTATTCATATGCAAGGAGGTTATTAACGTAGTTGGTCCTGTGGCAGTCACTTTTTTGATGATTATATTTCCTCACCTTTAGCCCACCGCAGCACTGAATGCAACATGTATATTTGCTGCAGGGTTGTCCTGCCCGTGCATCCACATCAGCTGTAGAGTGCCTGAAATCTGTGGTTTCATCTGACAGTAGTATGTTGTTGTCTGACAGCTGATATTTGCATAAACGTGCTTGGTTGTATCTGCCAGTTTCTCATAAATATGCTTCTAAATGCCCAGATGCAGCATGCCGTGCTGTACAATCCCCCAGAGACGGCTCACATTTTTGCTGTTTTTAACGCCCCCTGGAATACGGGGGAAGAAAATCAGCGTTATTTACAGTCATGGAGTTGTGTAATCACTTCTCAGTAACTACACGTAACAATCTCCCTTGGCTGGCACTGCTTCCCCGAATCCTGCCAGTAAAGCCAGAGAGCGTATGTGCTGTTGTTGTGTTCCTGGGTTTCCTGGGAAATGGAGTCACTGGTCAGAGCCCCCACCCCACCTTCTCCCCCCTTCCTGTAATCTACACACTCCATGCTTCCCCCTGAAAACAACCTGCCCGGGCTTCCAGGAGGCGGTGTAAACAGCAGCGATAGATGGAGTGATAGTGGGGGATGAACAGAGAAGGAGAGATCTTGGCTTTCGTCTGTTTGCTTGTTGTGTAAGAGCTGGCTGCCACCAGGAAAGAATAATGGTGCTCTGTGCTGAACACTCCTACCCTACAGCTCTGTCCTTTAAACTCAACAACCTCAGGTTTCTCCCTCACTCTCCTTCCTCTCCCTCTTTCTTTCTCCCAGCCTTTAGAGGACCCTCTGTTTCACACACTCTCACCTCCTCTCACTCTGTCCCTTCCTTGCTCGCACTGTGCACACCCCCTCCCTCCCCTTCCCCTTTTCTTGTTTTCTTCACACTCTGTGCATGTGTCTCTGCCATGTGGTTGACCGTCCCTCTCTCTGGCCTCTGCAGTATGTGTGCTACATGGAGAAGAAGACGCTGTGGTGTGCCTACTGGGTCGGTCTGGGCATCCTCTCCTCTGTGGGTCTTGGCACTGGCTTGCACACTTTCCTCCTTTATCTGGTAAGACGGCATTTTGTGTGAGTGTTCACTCTTTCACGCTGCAGTTATTCACTTGTCTGTGCATGCCTGTGACAGGGCTCAGAGCCGCTGGATGATGGTGGTGCTGTGACGCAGGTATTAAAAAAGCTGGTTTTGATGCTGCTGTCAAGTAGTTGTTTTTAATAAGAGCACTGATAAAGAGATTTTGGCGTGAGTGTGCTAATGTGTGTTTGCGTGCGTCTGCGTTTCACAGTGAATAGGCGCTTTGGTAGCCACGCTGTTTTGACAGGCAGTCCAGGAACAATCGCACTCAGTGACCCCTCTGACTGAGTGCACATGAGGATAAAAACACTCTCCCTCCCCCGATCTGAGCTCTTTCTCTTTCCTTTCTCCCCACTTTCCTGTTCCCTACCGTGCCGCTCACTCTCACTTTCACTCCCTCTTCTTACTTTCTTCTTTGTGCCTCTCCTCGCCGCACACTCCCCGTTTTCTCTTCATCTCTCTTTTTAATCTAGAGCCAGGCGTGTTGGCTTTTGCGTCTCTAGCGCTGACGAGCGCAGGGTCCCCAAACATCTGCTTGTTTGACTACTCTCAGTCCATCTGTCATCAAGGAGTCCACCGTCACACTCTTGTGCCCTGACCCAGTGGAGCTGAACTGGAAACTTTGAAGTGCGTGTCCTCCATGCTGCTGTTTTTAAAAGCCAACTCTGGTGCTCTGAAATGTAATTTGAGAGGCGTTCCTCTGGTTTCTTTTAGTCCAATAGCGGTCCGGCTCACTTTCTTTGCCAGTAAGATGTCACCATCTAGTGAGCGTGGTCGTTACTGCAGGCGGTGGTGTCACCGGGTTCATGACAGAACTTGATGATCCTTGCTGGATCGCATTTTTATAGAGATTTGACTCATACTGTTGCTCGAGAGCTGATACTGTGATTTTTAACCAAAGAATTTCATGACTTAAAAAACAAATGTACAGAATTTCCAATAAAAATAGTTTGAACAGAATTACTTTTAAGCATTTAGTGTTTCACTGTAGGAAGGAAGTGCTGCTTACTGACAAACCTGCAATTTGTGATATGACTCCAACACTGACAAAAAACATCGTGATCAGGCAAGAATATTCAAACCAATGCAAACAGGGATTTGCCAACAGATTACTTATTTCACGTCGCATTTGTGTCATTGGCTCCTATCCAAATTTTAATTGGTGTTGGCCAATCCAAAAAGTACAAAAGTGGCCTTGGAGAATTATAATTATGTGTCTTCTTTTCTGTAGAAGCGCTGCTAAATGAGCCGCGTCGATTACTCTGTGATTTTCTAGATTTCTGGGTCCTGAAAAAATATTTTTGACAAGTGGTAAGTGAGCACTGGAGAAAGCTAGCAGGCTTCTTGTTCTGTTTTTAGGAACTGGGTCAGTGATAGTAAGTGGGTCAAGTGCAAAGCACTCGCTAAGATGCCTCCACAAACTTTTAAGTCCAACACATGCTGCGTGACCTTTCTGGGCCTAGTTTCCATTGTGTTTATAAGCAGGAATGACAATTTGAAAAGGCAGAACTGGAGTTCATGTGAGCTCTCAGTGTTGATCACTACCAACTAGAGATGGACCGATCCGATATTACGTATCGGTATCGGTCCGATACTGACCTAAATTACTGGATCGGATATCGGAGAAAAATAAAAAATGTAATCCGATCCATTAAATATCACGAAAGCACCTCACAAAACTTGCAACACGCCGTAACTCACCTCAGAACGTTAGCACGTCTGAGCAGTATGCATCACGTGATAGCGCGGCTGTGGCATGCGGGACCTGTCGGTGGTCTGGATAGCATTTGGAGCTTCGCTAGCAACCCGGCATTTCATCTCCGACAAAGTTATCCCCGAGAGAAGTAAAGCAAGTGTGTAAGTCCATCTCTGAATGTTTGTAAAGCATTCCTGCATTAAGCTTAACAAACGATATATGGAGCGACTGCCTCTTCTTGCTGCTACTTCAATCATGAAACTGCTTAATGATCAGCTGATCGGCTTTTCTGTCGCGAGTCCGTGTCTCTAGTTTGCTTTTGGCCCACTTTGCACCAGAAAGAGGAAACCAGCGGCTGAACAACAGCAGCACGTTTAAGCTTGATAAGCTGTTGTTAGAATTTATTTATTATTACTTTCTACTCCAGGATCTTTTTCTACGTAGCTGACGCTGGTAACTGTGCAGGGGCGGATCTAGCAAAGTTTAGCCAGGGGGGCCGATAGGGCATTAACAGGGAAAAGGGGGCACAAAGACATACTTTTCTTTCTTATTCTCATTTAAAATGTCTAGCTTTTAATAAATAATTATCTGACACCCAAAGTTTTAATTTGATGTAAAATGAATAGAAGTCAATTACTGTATATAGTGACTATTAAGTCTAATATATATACCCTAGTAAGCTATAGTACTTTTTCCTTTGGGAAGGTACCATCTGTGCAGTCTGCAATTTTGTTGAAGAAAGATGTTGAATCTATTTAATATTTCTTGAAAAATAATTGATTTCTGTGCATTTTTTTTCACACTGCATCAAATTAAGGTTGATTACGTCGATTAAGCATCATGAGGTGGAGCGTGAGGGGTGGTTCCCTATTTTTTATTTATTTATTTTTGTTGTTGCTGGGAGTTGGAACCCTATTAGTTAGGTTGCTTAATATTTACGCTAAGTACTCTTTAAAATACCAGAATAGGGAGGATGGTGTAGGTCTAAGTTTATTAGATTGATCAGTATTGCTGAACTATGAAATATTTTTTTTGCATACAGGTATAACAGAATAGCTTTAGTGTAGTTGTTGTTTTAAACTTGAGTATGAACTTATACAAAATGCAGCAAGATATTTAAAAAACAGTTTTGTTGATTAAAAAACACTATATCGGATTCATATCGGTATCGGCAGATATCCAAATTTATGATATCGGTATCGGACATAAAAAAGTGGTATCGTGCCATCTCTACTACCAACAACATTTGGGAAAGACGCCACCGCTTGTAACGGAGGTGCTTCCTGTGACGAGCTGATAGATCAACGATTTTATGAAAGGATATTGATGGATATTAAACGTAGCCTTATTTAAAGAAAAACAATGACAAATATGTATTCAGCTTGTAAAAAGTGTGATGTTTACTCGAGTGGTGCTCTGACACATTTAAATTGTTGTCTAAAAAGACGAAATCAAGGATGATGCCACTTAAGGAATTTTAGACATTTTTAGATCTTTTCTGTCCTTTTATAGATTAAAATGATTCAGTAATTAAATCGTTGTTAGATGCAGATGATAAAAGTAATTGTATGCCAGCAGCTCTGCCTGAGAGCTGAGGTTATTTTAGTTCAAATTTAAATCTAAACATTAAAATTCAAATTTTTTTACAAACAATACTTTCCTGCTGTTTCAAAACAGCACTGGGGGAACTACGGTGTGACTTTGTTTTTATTAAGTGTCAGTAGGTGGTGCAAGCGGCCTTAACATGTCTGTAATGCAGGAAAAGTCACACACATTCAGAATAGAGTTGTAATTTTGTATCCAGTTTTGCGGTTGTAAAAAAACATATTGTAAAACATTGTAGCTTCCTCACATATTCACATGAATGATGAGAAGTGTAATGTTAATGTAAAAAATGGTCTCTATAAAGAATAAACTGGACACTGATCTATTTATTTACTTAACAAATGTTTAACGGTGTCGTGTATATGAGCAGCCAGCGGGTAAAAATCACAGGACTGTAAAAGGTGCATCTTTATGTGAATTTGTAGAAAAATGTGCCTCCTTCAAAGTTTAAATGCCACCGAGGTCCCTTTCAGCACTGCTTTCATGTGACCCCACACATGACACTGTGGTTTCTATAACTTTTCTTTTTTACAAGTATTTCTCCTGCAGTAACTGTTACATTTTCCCATCAGCCACAGTGTTTACTCTGATGTAGGAAGTCGAAGAGGCGAGCTTTCGGTTGATATGCCGGTCCTATACTGCTAATAGATTAGCTGGAAATAAAACACCACATCATATATTATTAGGCTACTTCTTTCGAAATTGGCGAGAGGCAGTCAACATTGTGAAAACAGCACGGAGGCTCCAGCAGGGGGGGGTACTGAGCCTGTATAGGCAAACCAACCCAGTCAATGAAACCAGAACAGAAGTGGCAGCTCCTCTGTTCTCTGACATGGCCAATTGCTACCCCGTGTCTCCACTCTGTTTGCATCCTGCTGAGACTGTGGGAGATCATTGTGCGTGGTTCAGCACTGGTTAATGGAGAAAGATAAAAAGCTGCAACTCAGCCGTAGAAAAGGGGGAAAGGCACACTTGGCACATCATCAAGTGTACTTTATCCAGCTGCTCTGAGAAAGGAGGTCGTGGGTGGGTGCTCACAATGCAGACTATGAAAGCGGCCGCAAAGGCGTTACAAAAGTGCACGTGTGTGTACACTTTAAGTCCTGCACCTGTGCACACGTCCACCGAAACGACTGTGGCGATCGCTGTGACGAGCGGGACCAGCTTTCGTCCCGGCTCACTTTTTAAAGTTATGAGTGACGAGTCTTGTCACTGCTGTGTGAGTTCTCACTGAGACGGGGTTCACATAGAAAGCTGGGGAACGTCGTAAATACTTTAGAAGAGAGCTCATCTGAGTCATCCACCATTAAATTACCTTCAGTAATGACTGTTGCCATTAAGTCATTATGGGCAGCATGAAAATGATTGCGCTCGATGTTAAGTCAACAGAAACAATGAATTAAAGTCATTATAATCGAAGCACATTTCTGTTTACATAATAACAACTCGGGTCGTCTTTTTTTTGCAGCTTCTGTCTTTACTTTGTGACTGAGAGGTGCAAACACGTGCACACATTTGAGCAGTTAGGAGGAGAAACGAGTCGACAACAAAAAATACATGTTTGTATACGACTTATCATTTGTTTTCCAAACAATGTGAATAAATAAAACCAGCGGATCGTCTAAATAAATGAACATTGTGTAGTTTTCTATATTGAGATTCTTCTAGGATTGCTAAATTATAGGTTGCACAGGAGGTTTGTGCAGAATATACAGAGTTTCCCCAGCAACCCTCCTAAAATTAAGTTTTGTCTGTGGGCAATTACCAGGAGCAAAGCTTTAATTAGTGCCAACTATCACTGAGTGCTGAGCAGGTCTGCGAGCGTGGCTTCCACACACTGGCCCGAGTTGTCGTCGCTGCCACTGTCGCACAGTTTTATGGATCAGCTGCTGTTGTATAGTTAAGTGCGGTCCGCTAATAAAGCCAGTGTACTGAGCTAATAACTGGGTCGTGTGTTCCTGAGATACCGTAGCGCTCACTCTCCTGGCCACTGTGGAGCTGGTGCATGATGCGAGTCCTGCTGTCATCCAGCAAACAATAGGAAACCTTCACCTTCACCTAGACAGAAACCTGGGTGCTTTGTTTGAGCTGTGATTCACGCTGCTCGGCAGTCGGACCTGGTCTAAATTTTCCACTGCTTGTTTTTTTTTTTCCCGTGTGTGTGTGTGTGTGTGTGTGTGTGTGTGTGTGTGTGTGTGTGTGTGAAGCTGTTTGAGAGCTGATTAGCTGAGGGAGCTCCTGGGACAGCTGTAAAGGTAACCTTCTAATTGGTGGGGTTTAATTTGTATGTAAAAGTTGCCATGAAAGAAGTTGCTTGGCTCTACCCACACATGTTCAAACATGACCGGCACATTATTTCTCTGTTCGCCAAAGAGACGACTGATACGTTGCATACTCATGAACCAGAACATGGGTGACACATCAGGATCGAGTTCAGTTTCTTGAAAAGGTGCTGTTGACTCACTGCTGCTCTGAAGTAATGGATCTTTCCCTTTAATTGCAACGCCTCTTAAATTCAGTTTAAAGCCATTCATTTTTAACTACATCTCGATAGTGTGTACACTGCAGCTGTTACAGAAATGACTGAAACTGGAATATAACTGCAAACAAGACTTTTACTTCCTGTGGGGAAAAAACGGGAAAAATTTGTGAGAAGTACGCAGCACAATTGCTTTCATTCATGACTTTTAAGTAATTCGTTTCCTTCATTAGTTTGGAGACATAAATATGCCCAAACATCTTGTGACTTACTCATCTTCACCAAAGTTTTTCAAAAATGAATACCAGAGAGGGGTGGGTGGGTGGGTGGGTGTGTGTGTGTGTGTGTGTGTGTGTGTGTGGTATTTCTAATGGCTTCTCCGTCCTAACTGTCTCACCTCAGCTATCTAAAGCATGCGTCTCTCTGTGTCTTAGAGGCCCCAGGAGTCCTGGTAATACTAAGTACAACAACTATTCGTTCTGAAACGCACACACACGCACCCACACACAGTCGCACCCACACACAGCCACAGGAAGCAAACCCTGGGCCAAAGTGGGCTTAGTGTGTAGCCAGTCTGGAATGGCACCAACAAACCCCAGAACAAGCCAAACCTGACCAGACCAAACCAGAGCTCTGCTGGCAGACTGGTTGTTGAGCTTTTTTCAAGCATAGTTTTGTTATGAAATTCTTTCATAAAGGTCACTCGGTGCTTTTCATTCGTACACCCTCAGGTGGATCTGTTGGGCCGGCGCTCACTTGTACTCCATGTTCTGCAGATAAGGACTCTCTCTGGGTACCAGGAGTCTGTCTTCCTGCGTTAGTGATATTTGTACATCGTGCTTTAATTATAAATGACAATGAAAGATACATTTTAGTTGGTGTTGGTGTGGAGAGTAACCTTCAGTAATAGTAATAAATCACACAGCAATAGTTCATTCATGTAGCTGTAAAAAGCATGGTAATATGTTAAGTAATCCAAAGTGTTCAGAATAGTTACTCTCACTGAATAACGTAACAGAATACGTTACAAAATACATTTTGGGGCATGTAATCTGTAATCTGTAGTGGAATACATTTTAAAGTAACCTTCCCAACACTGGATTATATAAACAAATAATTACAATTTCTCCACTATCAGTGATACTTGTGATATGGGCCAATTAAAATCTTTCCAAATTAAAAAACGCTTTCATTGGACTCTAAACTTGGTTACTTTCGGTCAGATTTAATATTTAATTTAATCAATTTTAATGTGATTTAATTTCAAGTGCAAAAGCAAAAATGCAGCAAACTTGTTTTTCATTCTGAACATTTGTTTTGCTGCTCAGACGTTAGAAGAACAAACTCCTTCAACCGTAATTGATTTAAAACAACAAATCTGGATCCTGGTAAAAATATTGAATCCAGCGTATTAACTATAAATTTAGTCTAAAAGCATTTGAATTGATTGAAGCTGATTCTGTTTAAACTTTGTTTCTGTGAGTGTTTCTCAACACAGAGTCCTGTGGTTGGATGTGTGTGTGTACTCCCCCCCTCCCTGCTCCATCACTGGCCTCTCTCCCGAGCTCTCTTGCCTCCCTCAGAGATCCCGACCACGGCTTCTTCAGAACGAACTAACCTCTAATGTTTGTCCTGCGCTGCCTCCAGCAGTCTCCACTGTAAGAAGCGGTGAGCAGGTTATGCTGGCTGGACCATGTCTAATGTTCTTAAATGGCCCTTAACAACCACAGTGACCTGTTAATAACTGGACTATCGTGCGGTCGTGGTCACTGAAAAGTGCTCAGTTTATGGTCACCCATTAATGTCCTGTTTGGGCCACGAAAGCGTCTGCATTTGCCACTATAGACCAACAAGGAGTCGGCTCTGTGACTGGTGGCTGGAACAGTGATTTGACATTTGATTTGTGAGAAGAAAATATGCGATTTTTATTAGTGAACAATTTTAAAATACCAAAAATGGAGGAGAAGGAGAATAATGTGTGTTTATATATGATCTGCAAATGTGCTGGTCGTGTGTCGCTGCGTGCTAATGGGAACACAGTGTTGTCATGCACTGTGACGAATAATGAAACTTATAATAATGTACCGTTCGCTTATGAATGAATAAAACGTAGAGTCCACTACATTCTCACATGAAGTCATCATGTTAGGCTCTCTGCATACATTCTTCTATGTATATATCTGTGAACCACAGACTACATATAACAGATATCAGCCATTGTTTATGGGATGCTACACTTTGCTGCCTACATTTTGTTTTTCTAACTCCAGAAATATTTAGGTTTAACGTAGCAGGAGGCAAACTGAATGACTGACCACACCTGTGCAGGTTGGTTTCCAGGCAGGCTCAGAGTTTGATGCTCTGAATTCCACAAAAACATGACACTAAGCTGAGTTACAGTTACAGAACTGGTGTCTGTGCTCAGACTGTCTGTGTCATCGTTCTCTGGCTGTCGGTTTATGTTATTTGTACAGTTATATTATTGTAATGACAATAAAAACTTTCAATTCAATTAAAACAAACAAAGGGCTCCTAAAAA
Organism: Rhamphochromis longiceps; assembly: GCF_057381845.1. Taxonomy (NCBI): domain Eukaryota; kingdom Metazoa; phylum Chordata; class Actinopteri; order Cichliformes; family Cichlidae; genus Rhamphochromis; species Rhamphochromis longiceps. The sequence continues at coordinate 2,030,945 of NC_140566.1, forward strand.
TATCCAAGTCTCCACTTAGAATGATGTTTGTGTCTTTGTTACCAGCATCAGGGGTAAAAAGGGTCTGCGGCTCACACTGACTTTAGATTTTAAAAATCCCACACTGATATATTTTGTTTCATTTGACACTTGCTCTATGTTTGGACCGTGCACTCCCACTCCCTCTATATTTATGATATGGTCACCACGCATTCAGACACACACCCCAGATCCAAAGCGAGTCCAGTCTCATACCCAGGAGTGGGGATCCCAGGCACTGGTTTCTGCACGTCACCACAGGAATGCCAGCAATGCTCCAGTATGGATCCCATTGTGTCAGAAAGGAGCTTTGTCAGAACCGATGTGTAATATGGTGGCTGCAAACGTCTTCAGCACTGGGCAGATGTCAAAACAAACATGGAGGTAGAAGAGTGACTTGGGTAGAATTATTTGTTTAGTGTTATCATTGTTAACCTGCTGAGACCTGAACTCTTTCGTGGCATTTTGACTTTCTCTTTGCTGTTTGGGCTGATTGGGGCCTGATTCACGTAAAAACAAAGAATTACCTGATTTCTTTTTTTTAACTTGATTTTTGTTTCTGAGAGAAATGAGATCCACATACATTCACTTTAACTTTTGATCGCACAGGGGCAGGATAACGTCCTCGTAAGTGGATATCAGGCCCTTGTAGAGCAAGATTTAGTATTTTGGTCTGAACAACCCAAAATGTGACGTCCACATACGTGGACGCAGGTCCTAGGAGGTTAATAGTGATCGGCACAGAAGAACGCTTTCTTGGGAAAATTGCTGTGTATTTACTACTATCGGCATATTTGTTCATATGTGTCATCGAGTCAAAGGCCAAACGAGACGGAGAGCAGCTCCCTGACAGTCGTGGGTTGGGCCATAGATTAATATTGAATCACCTGGACAACATGAGAGGACTGGACTTTTGTGTAAGCTGAGAAGCGGTGACACAGCAACGGCTGAGAGCGAGAGACTTCTCGCAGTCACTCCGTTGGCAGGCTCTCTGTGTGTGTTTGGTAAACAAACGTTACCCAAGATAGAGCAGGGAGGTGTGAACAAGAGGAATTTTTTCTTTCCTGTCCACAAAAACATCTTGCTTGATGACTTTGTCTGCACACATGAGTTGTGTTAAGTATCTGAGGCTGGAGAGTCGGTGAGGCAGGAAATGAGCCAGGGGAGGATCCAGGCTGACTGGGTCAGTGCTGGGAGTTTCTAGGCTTCTCTTTCTGGGTCACTAAAGATTTTCCTCATTTGTCTTGTGCTTTGGTAACCAGTGCATGAGCATCCATTTTCCCCTGCAGGTCCTGGGAGGCTGATATGAAGTGTTAGTGTGACTAACATTTGTGTCATCTAAGAGGGCACAGTTCCTAGAGAAGACATGGCAGCTTCCTGTTGCCTCACACACGCCGCTCTCCTGCCCTCCCACGTTCCACTCTGTCCTGTCCTGCCTTGTCCCATGCAGCTTCGGAAGTTCCACCCCCACCCTGGGCTTGCCAGATTGCTTTTGTGCTGCATTGCGTGATGCCAAACTGCCCCTGTGCGTCACTGGGAGCACCCTTCCTACACACACACACATACATTGTAAATACATGCTGCTTTGTCACACCGTCCTACTCGTGGGCTTGTCTTTATTTGTATTAGAGAGACGGTTGGGTAGTAACTGGTAATGCAAAGGTTTTGCTTTATATCACATGTGCATATATTAGTGGGAATATTTTTTTTAAGTTCACTTGGTGACCTACAAAGTAACTGACTGCATTTTTTAAAGTTAGCCGTCCTCTCCTGTTTGTAGAAAACTGGATCAAGATGATCTTATCATCCTGTACAGAATAACCACCAACCCTTTGTTTCCGTGTCATTTTCAGATAGCAAACTTTAAAAAGCGGATTTCTTTCACACTTTTTGTCTTCAGCCAGCAGAGCCTCGGCAGAACAGCACGTCGATTCAAACAGTAACAAAGTCAAATGAATCCTTTTTATTAAGAGCTCTTTGCCTTAAATTGCTTCTGTTTAAGTCAAATGTCATCATGACAGAAATGTGGTGAATGTTTGTTTTGATATTACCGAGTTTAAGTCTCAGTCTCCACAGGAGCATTCTGGGGGGGCAGGAGCATTCTGGGGGGGGCAGGAGCATTCTGGGGGGGCAGGAGCATTATGGGGGGGGGAGGAGCATTCTGGGTGCTGGGGCAGGAGCATGCACACGTCTCTATACTCCTGGAAGCCTCACTGAGGCAGAAATGGAAACCAGAGCAAAGACGGCAGGTCTTTAGCGTCGCTCCTGTCGGGCAGCAGCACATCCAGAACGTGGGACGATTTTCTTTTTCCTTCATTATTATTACTTAATTATTGTAATTGCGCGTGTACAGGTATGGCTACACGTTACTGGATGTATTGATCAGTGGGAAACGCTGGTCACCAGCTTAGAAACTGTTGTGTTAATGAAACACACCAGAGCTGCTCTCTTTTTGTTTCTTTGAATACCACAAAGCAAACCCTGTAAAAGTTACTGGAACAAATAAATAAAAAAGTGTTTTTTGTTTTGTTTTTTAATGTTGTTTATTTTGTCCAATGAGCTGTTTTTTGTTTTTTTTCCAAAGCAATACTTTGATCTTATTGGCGTTTTTTCATTTTTGTGTTTTTCTGGATCCAAAGTTGAACCCGTGCACCACCAAACTCATATAGTTGGCCACATACAGCCCACTTTAATCTTTAGTGAGCAGACCAGTGAAAATCATCTTTCTTTCACTGTACAGACGTTTATTTGCACATTTAATACCGAAGATATTTTAATATTAGAAAAAGACGTGCAAATGTGTGCTATTTCTGTACACGGCAGAGAAATGCTGCTGTAGTTCATACATTGTAAGAAATGTGTGAAACTGCAGACATGTTTACATATTGATTGTCATAAATAATTATGAAACTGAAAGTTTTTATTAAAAATAACTCTCCCAGTAAAACCACATTTTTCTGCCTT